>NC_137256.1:23059668-23417426 GCF_965637545.1 Phallusia mammillata | reverse complement strand
TGACGAAATTTACATCGGTGAAACGGGCAGAAGTCTTAATACGCGCCGGAAGGAGCACGAAAGGGATGTGGGCAAGAATGATGCCAAGAAATCAGCGTTGGCAAACCATGCAACTACTCACCACCACAGCATTAATTTTTCTGCTGCACAGGTGTTGGTGAAGGAAACTGATTACCACAAGCGCAGTTTCCTAGAGTCTTGGAACATCCATTCACGCGCCAACACAATGAACGTTAAAACAGATGTTCTAATGCCGATAAATTATCGGGCGCTTTTACAGCACTGAGCTGTGTTATCATTGCGTGGTGCGAGTTTGCAGCCGCGCGATCTTCTTATCGCTATTTTTGTGTGTGTGTTTTGCAATTTGTCGCTTTATAAGAATTTTGTTCTCCAAGTTACGTCATTATCCTGATGAAGGCGTCTTGTATAGGACGTCGAAACGTCGATTATTTATAATAAAAACTGCTGGATGAGCAATACTTTGTTATATTTCAACACATGTTCAAATTTTCTGTTTGTGGTTTTCTGGTGCACCCACCCACAAACACAAAATGTCGTACTAGCAGGCGGTCGCCGATGTTTGGCCGATGTTTCCACCCGTGTTTCCCTCCCAACCTGAGCGCAAACACCCGAGCAATTTACTGTTTGTTGGGCGTTTGTTACTTTATATGTCGCCTTAAACCTAGGACGCCGGAAAACGAACAGCCCAATGCCCGCTAGACGGTCGTGTGGAGACGATGTCCAGTTGTGGTGAGGGCTTTGCGGTGCTTTTATTTCCATGCATTTTCTACTGTGCCCACATGCAGACATAAAAAACCCTAATCGGGATTCGTCCACTGGAGTGTCCTGGGTTCGAGCCCCGTGAAAAAATGCACGGGAACACCTCCAGATCTTTCGGTTGTGTAACAGGTGTTTGATTTGGACAATGATTAATCCGAACGGTGTTTTCCCTGTTTTGAGACAGAATTTAATAGGATCCCAATGTCGTCATTATTCGGTGTTCCAAAACCGTTTGTAACTGAAATTAATATTGTTATTTTTATTTTGTTGAAAGTTTTAGTTGTTAAAGATGAATATTTTTCGCTGTATGTTTCTCGTCGCATATTTTTGGGGTATTAACATGAATTTGTTTTATTGTGTTGTCGATGGAAGATGTCAATTTTAAAGTAAAAATTACAAACTCCGTATTAGCCCTCCTCCGCTGTTGATTTTAGCGACAAGGTTCTGAAACTTTTAAGTGTTATTAAACTCTTATTACTTTTACGATTATTCTGCCTATTAATTAATTTGCTTTTCACAGCACGCATTGCAGGCCAACCACACAAAATGTGTTGAAAATGAGTTAATTTGCAACCTTTAGCGTAGTCAGGGAGGGGCCATTTCCACTCCTAAATTTTGAAGTTTCATATCGAGAAACTGTAAATCAGTGTGGGATCTCATAATGACTAAGTTATCTAACACAAACTGTGAAAAATGACTGTCACTATGTTGTTTATAAGTCAGATACATTTATATTTAGGCAGGCATGAAATAAGTAAATAATAAGTTTGGCTGGCCCGACATACTCCAGTTTAAAAAATCAACTGTTTGGCGTATTTGGCCCCTCCTAAAATATTCAGCATCCTACGCCACTGTTTCCTACTTTAGTTTTCTTGAGAAGTTTGTTTTTCATCAGCAATAAAAATAAACTGAAATATAGAACGTTGTCATGCATTTCGAAACACACAGTTTGGTTATCACTGGTCAAGACCCTAAGTACCAAGCAATCTAAGTATAAAGGACAACGTTATTTGCTTTCTAACCTTGCCGAAAGTTACATCTGGTATTTATATTTGTCAAATTTGCTGACTAAGATAGTAACAGAATAAAGCTTACACAAATATCTTAAATAAGTCCTAAAAAAGGAGTGTTGTGCTTAAAATCACACTAGTTTAACAACAATTTTGTTAAAAAATGCACATGTTTTATTCTCGTCAAATATATTAATATGATAATGAAGTAACTGAAAGCATGGGTTGAAATACAAAAATAGATTCTGCAACACAAGTACAATTTATGAACAGGTTATTTATGAATGACAAAGTTAAAGAAAAATTAGTAAGTGTTGCAATTGAACTTGTCAACATAATTGGATTTCCCCAATGAAATTAAATTTGTCTTAATTGTCATAACATGCTAAGGTAAAACTTAATTTTAACCAGGGATGGGTGACATCGGGTCCAAACATACATAGTGTGTACAGTAGTAGCTTTCCAATGCAGATTATTGTGAAAGAAAGAGCTATGTGAAGATTTTGTGAAACACAAAAATGATAAAACATTCTGTTGTAATAATGCATTTACAAGACATGCCCTTTTAATGTGGCGATATTGCAGCCAATGTTAGGAATAAACAGACCAAAATCATTACATTGTGTGAAATAGCAGCTGAAATTGTATCAAATAAATCAGTGAACACAAATCACCTAAATCAAACACATTACTACACAAGCAACTACACAAGCAACTACAAGTTATGGGAAAGGAACAAGTAAACAAAACCAATAATATACCGTAATGTGAACATTTTGACATGAATATCAACATAATACGTTACAGATAAAAGACAAACACAGTGGTAGTAAAACAGTTTGCAAGCACAATTAGTAAAATGCTCATGAACTTATTTTCATTTAATTTAGGCAAGTGGACAGTATTGTTGGTTACAAAAGAACACCTACACTATGCTGGTAAAGACAAAGAACAATGTAAAAAGCACTTTTACCAGGACAAGTAAACATAGCCATTGGACTTGTCAGCAACGCTATGAACAGTAAGAAATTATTGGGCACAAAGCTTAATAATATACATGGCAACGTTACAAAACAACTGTAAGTGAAAAAACAACACAAAAAGCATGTTTAACATTGTTTGTTTTTATGTCCTGTTATGCCACTTCAGTAGTGAAGTTAATCGGTCAGGCTTTGTTACATAACAGTAAGGTTTGTGCTTCATAATGTGTACCCATATGTGCAGGTAACAGATGGCCAGTTCAGGAACATGTTCATTGTGGACCTTGTCCAGTCCTTCTTGCATCAAGATCGACTCAGTTGAAGGATGCATGATCTGAAATGTAGAAGAGATAGTTAACTTATTATCAAATTAAGAAAAACAAAAACTATTACCAGCCATAAAAATAGTAAAAAAGTATCACCAAAACAAACATAAATGACTTCTGATAAAGGTGCTACACGTATAACACATGCTAGTGTTTTTTGGTTTATATTTTAAAGTTTGTTGTTGTGACTTGTGCATCTCAACCCCTTACATGCATTTGCAGATTATAGGCTAGAACAAGTTATATAGACTTAATATTCCAGTGACTAATTTTAAAACAATACCAGATCAAGATAAACAATATAGGACAGGGCTACTCAAATGGCAGACTGCAGTACATATGGCCCTTTAAGGACTTTAAGGCATTTAATGTGGACCTAAACGACGTTTTGATTATGGCTACATACACTATCATTTGTGTATTAATTACTTGGTCATGCTGTGTAGCGGCAGTTATTAAACTGGGGTCTGAATAGCGATTTCTCGGGAAACTGCAAAGAGCCAAGGCTTTTAGTCGTTTCAAAATTTTCTGTGAGGTGTGATTGTGCAACTGTGATGAAAAAATGGTCACTATTTAACAAAACGGCAATTGTTCGTAAACAATTTTATCTGTGACATAATAAACTTAATTTTGAATCATTGCCATAAGATGTGATCCTGCAAAGCTAGATAAAATATGTTGTGTATGTAGTTAAGTCAATACACTTTCGCAAAGAGTAAATTATCGTTTAGTGTCTAATCACAATGCAAGCTTTTGTTTTGCTGACATACATTCAGCTTGAACAAATGTTTTGGACTATAATTAGTTAGAACCATTGTAACACTATGACATGTTGCATTTGCATTACTGACAGAAGTGTCCGGACCTCGTTAATTTTTACCTTTTAGCATAGGGACCTTGTAGAGTTTTAGCAAAACTATTTTAAGTTTACTCATTGATCCTGGATTAGTTAAGCACATTTTTTATCGGTTAATTTGTGACGCAAAGTACAATTTAAAAAGTACATCGCTTTAAGTCATTGCACAACAATTACCACAAAGCTTTACTAATTAGCTCAACAACATGTGAATTAACCCTAATTAAGACACTGAATGAGACTGCAAAAACACTAAATGAGTTCTATATTATTACTGGTTGAACCATACATTTAGCAACTAAAAGTGTGATACACAACCCTTATTGCATATTATAAAAGTAATGTTTTAACTCTGTACCTTGTAGATCTCTAGTCTCCAATCTTATGTAATGCAACCGGTTGAGAACTACATTAGATGTGTTGATGGCAGTATCTGAAATAAGAAGAACAGCAGTTACACAAAGTTTATTGTTGACACTTGTTGTTGCAATGTAGGCTAGTCTGGCGGCAGAGACACAAATCTATGCAGCTATGCACATATGTATACTAAACTAAATGTACTACACATATGTGTATAAACTGCATATTACTGGCTAATTAAACATAGCCATTACATTGGGTGTGCCAACTCAATGTTTGGAAACAGTAGGAAATTATTGGGCACAAGTATAATAATATACATGGTGACGACACAAACAATTCTGAGTGTTGGCAAATTGTGTACAAAAATCTATGATTAAAGTTAAGACATTAATCTGACCTCACGTAATTTTATAACACAGAAGCTTCTCCACATAGTTTTAATTAATGAACAACATATGTTGATTTACAAAAAGGTTTTGCACACCTAGGGTTAAAGAACACATTTACTTGTTTTTCAATATGCACTTTAGCTGCTAAACAGATATAAAGCGTAATGTTGAAAATGTTCACCTTGTAAACCATGGGTGTTGCATCTTCAGTGATGTTACTGGTGCAGAACTATTTTTGATGAGTTGATGCAGTGTAATATCTGAAATGGGAGTAATACCAGTTACTACATGCTGAGTTTAGGTTTGTTTTAAGTGAAGTGCCGCATACAGTCCTTAAAGAGGTTTTGTGCGGCCCACAAAGCAACTTTTAGAAGTTATGTGTTTTACTTATGTGGAATACCCTGTCAGACTGGTTAGTTTACATGGTAAAATCATTCTATATTAGTGGTATTTGCAATGTTTTTAAAGGATAATTGAAATAACCTATGAATCAGCACCAGTGACTGTTGTACCATTATATGCCTCTGTTTTCAAACAAAGCCATAAAGCACAGTTGGTTCTTGCACTTTGCTACACTGTATATATGTTTGTTATTTTACAATATTGTTTTTTAATGTAGTAAATGACATTAATAACATTTTACTTTTTAATCATGCAATGTTTTTTGCTGTCATGTTACATTTTAACAAACGTTTTGATAGTGCGGCCCTTGACATACTTAAAGTTTATTTTTGGCCCTAAAATTTGTTTTGAGTTTAACACCCCTGCAGTACATTATAATTAGTTTAGATTTGATAATCACCAGAAGGCAGCTAAAACTTGTAAATCTGCAAAACAAAACCTACCTTATGTGAAACAGACAGAAAAAGTCGTAAGCCTGACAATCAGGACAATGGCCTTTAACCTAAAAAATATGATAAAACTTCCTAAACCTGAAAAAGTATCAGTTAACTTACAAAAACCCTAAAACAGTGAAACTGCAAAACAAAACAACTGGTTAACCTGAAAAACACTGAAAAAACAGTTAAGCTTCAAAACACAAATGCAGGTAACCTGAAAACGCCCTAATCCTGAAACACAAAAAAAACATGTTAAACCTGCAAAAAAATGTTAACTTGTAACACAGAAAAAATATTAAATGTGTAAAACAACGAAAAGTCTACTCCAAAACAACCTATACTTGAAACACTGTTTTTACTAAACTTGAAAACAAAAAAAGTTAATCTTAAAACAGCCTAAACCTGAAATACAGCAAAAACATATTAAACCTGAAAAACAGAAAAGTTAACTTGAAAACAAACCCTATCCTTAAAAACAGCAAAAAACATATTAAACCTGAAACACAGCAAAAACACATTAAACCTGAAACACAGGAAAAACATAATAAACCTGAAACACAGGAAAAACATATTAAACCTGAAACACAGGAAAAACATATTAAACTTGAAAAACAGAAAAGTTAACTTGAAAACAAACCCTATCCTTAAAAACAGCAAAAAACATATTAAACCTGAAACAAAGCAAAACATATTAAACCTGAAACACAGGAAAAACATATTAAACCTGAAACACAGCAAAAACATATTAAACCTGAAACAAAGGAAAAACATTAAACCTGAAACACAGCAAAAACATATTAAACCTGAAAAACAGGAAAAACATATTAAACCTGAAAAACAGAGCAAAAAGTTAACCTGCAACAAATTCCAATTTTTGGGCATAAAAAATAATATCTAAATAGCAGTTAAAATACAAAACACCTGAAAACGTCAGAAAAGGTAAGGTATTCCTGCAAAGAAATTTAATATTTTAATACCTGCAAAAATAGAAAATGGTACCTGTAATAAATGAATTTTAGGACACAAATGACAGTACATACCTTAAAAAGTTGCGGAAATGCACAACAACAAAATATGCTTAATTTTGACAAATTGATACAACACAATATCATCATGAAACCAATGGCAAGACCTGAAAAGTAAAACAGGATGGTTTTTATTTGTAGAAAACCAGTAAGTAATTTAAAAATACACACCTGGAATGAATTCAAGAATCTGACAGCAAAATATATTCCTCACTTTAGATTTCTTGACTACATTTCTAACTAGATGCTGATGGTTCAGGTGGTTAGAGCGACGCATAAACAAACACAGTACTGTAATGATGTTTAAAGAACCTGTCCGGCTGATGTAAAAGGCACAACACCCCCCAAGAACTGGTCTACTTAAAAAGAAATTAAAGGACAGATAAAGGGGACTCGGCACACATTTTTGTTGATGAAAGAGGGAAAACGCAAGCAAATTTTAAGTTCACAATAATATTGTGGTCAGATGCACTTTGTTCATTTCCATCATCAACGAAGAAGTTAACAATGCATTTAACAGTATGAGATGAATCTGAAAAAACGTTGAACCACCAGCACCCTCTGCACGGCCGACGTAAAAGTACACAAACAAACTTTCCTCAACTAAAACTGCACTGCATACAGCCGTCGCAAATTAGCCTATAAAAAGTAGAAGTTGAGTCTGTCATGTTTAACAACCACCCAAACAGCCATTGCCCTTTTATGACTAGGTGGCCGGGTCAAGCAGGCAAACGGAACTGACAAAATTAGAAATAAACTAGATAGCCTAAATCCACTCAAAAAATGGGTTTGACCAGCATAAGCGGGATGAGGGCATTTTTATGGCGCACTTAACTTTAAGTTCATACTTTTTACTCGTCTAAAAGTGTGCTATATCTATGCTTAATACCTAGTTTAAATATTCTTTTTCCCAAAAGAATAAGTAAAAAAGACAAGCAAAGAAAACAAAAGCTGGTCAAACCCCCAAAACAACCACACATCCCTATTATTACAGTTAATATAGGCGCAACAGATTGTTTTAAGGGTCCAGTGATGATTACAGCGTATAATTTTAACAGCATCACTGTTCCCTGCCCTTAGAGACCCCCCAAGGACCCAAATGAATTACGCAAAAGTAGGGCTGGGAAATTTTAACAACAGTTTGCACCCTATCAGGGTGGCTCACGGGACTTTTCTGGCGAAATGCAAAGTCGGCCCCCTCAGGCTTTCGAGCCAAAGCCTTCATTGGGAGTAACAGTGTCCGGTACTCGGTCCCGCCTGCACCGCGGCCGGCGCAATGCGGTGGAGGCCATGCACAGTCGTGTTTCTATGCGCACCTTATATTAGCTAAAGCCATTTAACAACGCGCCACTCCTAGCTAGAAAACGATCTAAGCTATAGTGCCTACGTGGCGCGCGAATCCCAAATGCATCTAACCTATATTGCCTAGCCTAACCTTAGTTAACGAGTGCTACTCTAGTTCTAACCCCTAGCGCCAACTTGCTGACAATAGTAGCACTCCTACAGACTTGGGCCTTTCTTTGACCACCGAGGAAGACTTCCTTCACGGATCCTCCTCGGCAAAGAATAGGTCACTCACCCTAGCGCCAGTTAGCCTAAGTTAGGCCTACAGTTCCGCAAACCCGATTGACCCACGACAGACTCCTATGTTTACATACAAATAAATATTTGAAGTTGGAGAGATGTTGGTTGATTGACGGGGGATGAAGAGAAGTTAATTTCATCGCAGAAATGCAAACGACTGAAAAAACACATATAACTAAAAGCTAGATTTTAGCATCATCAGTAAATATGCACTAGCCTACTCTATGTTTAATGTTTTTTTTAAGACAAATTTTAATAGTTATCTGCTTTAAGCCTTAAATTAAATAAGATTGATAAGAAACAAATAATTTAAACAAAACTTACCATGTAAAACATATCCAACGCAAAGCACGAACCAGATAGCAAGAAAACGTTGCAAAATCAGAAACTCGTGGTTACAAAATATTGCGCAATCGTTCGTTGTTGAGGCGCGCACCATCAATGGTTGCGTTCGAATTCAAATTCGCAAATATTTTATTGCAAAATAAATTGCTAATTTTTTTGGTAGATATCAAACTTTTGCGAAAATAAGAAAGGGTGAAATACTATAATTTTGTTTGTTTTGATAACTTTGGATATTAGGATATTGAATATTTTTGAAAACGAACAAAAATGCCAAACCACAAAAATGGTCAAACAAAAATCCACTGCAGCAACTATATTTTTTATGCTAGATTTTATGATTTATAGTTCTTTTTTTATAATACCCAAATTGGGAAGATTGAAAAAAGCAAAAACAAAATGAAATGGTCTACTGCTTTTATCAAAATCGCGCGGCAAAATGTGGGATTTACCCTACTACACGGTGAGCGCCTAATTTTGCTGACTCAGCAAAAAAATTGTTTCGAATTTTTTATTTTTTTTGAAAAAACGTTTCCGAATTTTAAATTTGTTTTAAGGAAAAATCGTTTCGACAAAAATGTTTCAACATAAATAAAAGCAAAATAATGTTTGAACGTGGATCAAAAATGACTATGTCTCCCTAATTGCTTTTTTTATAATTATTGCAGGGCTTTAAAATAATTATTTAAAAAATTCCACTGCGGTGGCGATAGAGGACCATTTTGTATTCAGTTTGCGGCGAAGATTATTGTGTATCAAACACAAGTTGTTGCACGCGAATTCAAGGATTGTGAAACGGGGCTACTTTTAACGCAAAAGATATGGATTTTGGTGTGTTTTTCAATAACTTGTTTTAACGACCACCTATTTTTTTTGTAAATTGTCTTGCTAACAATAAAATTAAATGTTACGTAAAAATGACGTCATTGGTTGCTGGGCAACGCGTATTCTTTGCTGAAAAGCAGTTTTATTGGCACTAGTTTGACGAAAAATGTTTTTCTGCATCGTTTGCTGGCAAATTTGAGAAAATAGTCTTTGAGAAAACTATTGTGATGATAAAATGTAATAGATATAAATGACCCCGACTGTTTTAGATAATAAAAAAATGTTAAAAAATGATTTAATCAGTTCGATTTATCAAAGTTACACTGTTTAAAGTCTTTATCAAAAGTAAACTTATTTTTGGCTACTGGAAATAGGAAAGTGCAAACCAATGGAAAGTCACAATACATTTACCAGTTCTATGATAAGATGAGCGAAATGTGCACAGAAACTTGCTGCTTAAATTAGTGAAAAATTTATTCGGTGGCCAGTTATGTTTGCCAATATATTGAAGAAACTGTTGGATGGTTAGGCTTTCAAATGAATCAGTCATTGATATTTAAGTATCCTAACTAAACAAGAATTATCTACAAAATTGTCTACATGACAGATAAACAAGCAAAAATCATTTATTTATTTAATTGCCTAATGTAACTTTCTGACATTTAGTATTCTGGCACCACATGCATTGGACTTCATGTAACTACTGTGTTTCAGTTTATGAAGCTATACAAACAGCAATGTCATGCCTAATGCAAGAAATAGAAAACTAATTAATGCAAGAAATATATTTTAGACTTAAAGAATCAGATTCAACTAAACTAGTCCCTTTAAATGCAGTCATATCAGGAAAGCCATGCCGTTTGTTAAGGGCAGGAAAGCAAATTTTCCAAATATATGTACTGCAACCTTCCCATTTTGTGTATAAATATTAGATCACAGTGGGTTTAGTGTAAATTTTTGGTAAATGAATATTTTTCTGTGGAAATAATCGCAGGTTATTAAGATTAAACATTGAAATAACAATAGTATGTGAAATGGAAAATCAGTCTACATGGTGAAATTTGCAACAGCTTGTCCAATTTTGTACCTCAAAGATTAGAACCTGACAAAACAGTGAAGCAATGCAAAGTGACTGTCGACGGTGGGAATTGGGGAAGCATTTAGGGTCACTTTAGGACAATACCTCCAAGAAGGCTAACAAGCACAAAAAGAATCAACAGGAACATGCAGAGGGTTGGCTGAGATTGTCATCCAGTAGACTATTTGTAAAAAAAAGATCCCCTGTCAAGTCATTGTTTGTGAAAGAAATTTTCTTATATGAGCTCACTGAAGGTTCTAAAAGTGTCCACAAAACCATTAATGCAAACAGCATGTTACTTTTCTCAAAGTAATGCTGTTGTTTGGCCATTCTTTCCACCTGTACACAAGTTACACTTAATACCTATTTGAAAACCTTCATTAATGTTAATGCCATTTAACCTTCATGCTGTTTATGGTCTTTATGTCTTGGATCTTGGATAAACGCAAAAAAGCTTTGTTCTCTAATGTTGAATTATTGGCAAAAGTGATCTATGAGATGATGAATTAAAAATCTGTTTTTAATTTAAGCATTCTGTTTGATGGCATGTTGTAATAACCTCATTATTTATTGATGTAGCTTAAACCATGACAGCTGGTTTATATATGTTATTTTGAATGTAGCAAGGCATTGTAATGGCACCTATGCACAGCTGTTTCACCTTACTGTTTTTCAGTCTATATGCCTGATGACAAAAAATATTTGTGTAATTTTAAAGATGTAGGTAAAAGGATTACTGTCATGTATAATCATTTGATTAAATCTTCTATCTACAGGCTAGATCCCTTGTATATAAGCAGATTTTCATTTCTTGAACCAAATTATTGTGGTATATCAACTTACCATGTCTCATTCACATTTATTTCTGCCTTTATATAACTGTGTGAACCAATGTCGAACTGTTGGTAAAGTGCTTTGTTTTACCTAATTTATTATGTTTACTATGATACTAATTACTAATAAGCACAATACTGTATACTTTGTTCATATCATCAGGTTTTTGTGGCCACACAATGATTTATTTGGTGGTCAATTAGAGTCATTTTGCATGAGAAGCGCAATCCTCGTATTATGCTTGGGTAACTGAGTGACTTTATCTTTTTAAATCAATAAAATGTCGTTCTTACCATGTGCATTTGTTGTTTATCGATGTAATTATTAACTAGTTCTAACAGGCTTTAGATCACAAACGACTTAACGTAAATGCAAAAGATTTTCTCAGGTCAACTAACCTATACCATGTAAGTAGTAAACACAAGCAAAATACCGTTTCAATGTGATCAAAACTTGGAAAATGAGAGGCACACATCATCAGCGAATGCCAGGCATGACCGCTTAAAAGTGGTTTCATGTGCATTTCCTTAAAAATGATTTTATGGGCACGCGCCCCCTCTTGCACCCCGCTGCGGACGCCCATGCAGGGATATGCAACATTTTTCGTTGGTGGGTCATATAACCAATTTCGAACATCAAGCGAGGGCCATACAATTTTTGTCATGTACACAATAAATTTAAAATTCTTCTAAAGCAGGGGTGTCCAACACGTGGCACGCAGAGCATTTGAAAATGGCACACAAGTTTTGCACATTTACATGGTAAACATAAGGATTTGTCACGCAATTAAATTTGTTTCTATTGATTTTTCATGGCCTTTATTCTAACTTCAGTAAAGATTATCAGTAGTAAAATTACACAACCCACTAATTTGTTCGTGAAATTGTTCGTTTTTTGACAAAACTTATGCCCCGTTGCAAACCATTTGTATTTTGTGTTGCATAAACAGAATAAAAGGTTTCTGGAGTACCATAAACAAGTTTACTCGCATTTGACGACATAATTTTTTTCTAATCATTTAATAGGGTTCTACATATTGGCCAAATATTCGGATTGAGCCCGTACCGTTAAGACGTTTAAGACATGGTTTGGAAAAAGTACCAAACGTTGATACGCGAGTATATTTTAAAGCCAAAACTGGCACGGCGGTGTGTACGAGTTGGACACCCTTGTTCTAAAGCATCAATACATTTGTTTTCTCAAAAATACGGTTTCGCCACCACACTGGCTTTCACAACAAAGTAATTGTTTACAAGACGAAGGGAATTGTTACGTCACAGTCGGAAGTACCTTCAAGCTGCTGTATGGCCCACCTGATAGTAAACGCTGGTTTAACTTATATTTGCTACGTATAGTATAGCAACTTAAAACATTTATTAAAAACAAGCGGAAAATTTTGCTGAATTCCTATATACAAGACTTGCATTATTTCTCTGAATCAGTGTGTTGGTGAGGGCCACACTAAATAGCTTCACGGGCCGGATTGTGGCCCACGGGCCGCCTGTTGCACACCCCTGGTTTAAGGCAAATGCAAAGGTTCAACGCATTTGCTAATGATGTGCGCCTTACATTTTCTAAATTTTGATCACATTGAAACGATATTTTGTTGTGTTTACTACTTACATTTTATAGTAGACCTGTAAAAATCGTTTGCATTTATGTTAAGTTGTTCAATTGTGATTTAGTGCCTGTATAATTTAGCTGTGTCGACAGCACATAAAATCATTTCAAAGCGGTCATACCTGGCGTTGCCTATGTAACGGCAGGAAACGAACTTTTAAAATGGTAACAAATTTTCTTAACGGTGAAATACGAAGTTTGTGGGACGTGCAAATTTGTTCCAAACAACGAAAGTTGTTATTGATTGTCCACGTGGATGTGCTACTGGTTTTATTAGTTCAAGATAGCAAACAATATGCACTTTGATTGCTGACGATAAATTGAGTTTTCATTGATTAAAGTTGTCTTTGAACGGGTACCACAACGTCGTCTCTGAAATATGAACAAACAGAGATAAAATTAAACGGTTTTCACAAATCAACTTGGAATTGCAATCAGAAACAGCTTGCAAAGTTCAGTTAAGCGAAACAGAAATGACAAGCGACCATCATACTTATTTTCGTGGGCACAACCGCTAACGAAGTAGGTCGCTTCAGTAGATGCATTGCGCCACAATCATAACAATTGACTGTTACGCCATAGGCGCGGTAACAAACAGCGGTTAGTGAACTAGAAATTGTTGTAGCCAATGGACCTCATAAACCCTGCCTTTTTAGTCCATCAAGGATTATACGCACTATAAATTTTCGTGAACTTTTACAAAACGTATGCATTGATTCACAACAACCCAGTTTCAAGAAGTAATAAAAAAGGTTGGTGCCACTACCTTATTGGCTTTAAAACACGAACGAACAAAGATACAGTTAAACGTTTTCCACGATCCAACTTGGAATCTCAGTCAGACGTAGCTTGCAAAGTTTCAGTTTGTTTAGTTTTGCAAAACGGATATAAAAAGCGAAATTCATTCTTATTTTCGAGGGCACGAAGTAGCTCTGAATATACCTTATTGACTCCAAAACGCAAACGAACTGAAACGGTTTTCACGAGCCAATTTCGAATTGGAGTCAGACATAGCTTGCAAAGTTTCAGTTTTTTCAGGTTAGCGAAACCGAAATGACAAGCGAACATGATAGTTATTTTCGTGGGCACGCCCCTAACGCAATAGAAGTAGGTCGACCTTAGCATATCTTAGTGGCTCTAAAACACGAACAACCTGATTCAAAATTAAACGGTTTTCACGAGCCAACTTGGATTTGCAAGCAGAAACAGCTGGCCAAGTTTCAGTTTTTTCAGGTTAGCGAAACCGAAATGACAAGCGAACATGATAGTTTTTTTCGTGGGCACGACCGCTAACGCCATAGAAGTAGGTCGCCCTTAGCATACCTTACTGGCTCTAAAACACGAACGAACTGGTTTAAAATTAAACGGTTTTCACGAGCCAACTTGGATTTGCAAGCAGAAACAGCTGGCCAAGTTTCAGTTTGTTCAGGTTAGCGAAACCGAAGTGACAAGCGAACATGATAGTTATTTTCGTGGGCACGACCGCTAACGCGATATAAGTAGGTCGCCCTTAGAATACTTTACTGGCTCTAAAACACGAAGGAACTGGTTTAAAATTAAACGGTTTTCACGAGCCAACTTGGATTTGCAAGCAGAAACAGCTTGCAAAATTTCAGTTTGTTCAGGTTAGCGAAACCCAAATGACAAGCGAACATGATAGTTATTTTCGCAGGCACGACCCCTAATGCAATAGAAGTAGGTCGCCCTTAGCATATCTTAGAGAATCTAAAACACGAACGAACTGGTTTGAAATTAAACAGTTTTCACGAGCCAACTTGGATTTGCAACCAGAAACAGCATGCAAAGTTTCAGTTTGTTCAGGTTAGCGAAACCGAAGTGACAAGCGAGCATGATAGTTATTTTCGTTGGCACGCCCCATAATTCAATAGAATTAGGTCGCCCTTAGCATACCTTACTGGCTCTAAAACACGAAGGAACTGGTTTAAAATTAAACGGTTTTCACGAACCAACTTGGATTTGCAAGCAGAAACAGCTGGCAAAGTTTCAGTTTGTTCAGGTTAGCGAAACCGAAGTGACAAGCGAACATGATAGTTATTTTCGTGGGCACGACCGCTAACGCCATAGAAGTAGGTTGCCCTTAGCATACCTTACTGGCTCTAAAACACGAACGAACAGGTTTAAAATTAAACGGTTTTCACGAGCCAACTTGGATTTGCAACCAGAAACAGCTGGCCAAGTTTCAGTTTTTTCAGGTTAGCGAAACCGAAATGACAAGCGAACATGATAGTTATTTTCGTGGGCAGGCCCCTAATTCAATAGAAGTAGGTTGCCCTTAGCATACCTTAGTGGCTCGAAAACACGAACGAACTGGTTCAAAATTAAACAGTTTTCACGAGCCAACTTGGATTTGCAAGCAGAAACAGCTGGCCAAGTTTCAGTTTGTTCAGGTTAGCGAAACCGAAATGACAAGCGAACATGATAGTTATTTTCGTGGGCACGCCCCTAACGCAATAGAAGTAGGTCGCCCTTAGCATATCTTAGTGGCTCTAAAACACGAACAACCTGATTCAAAATTAAACGGTTTTCACGAGCCAACTTGGATTTGCAAGCAGAAACAGCTGGCCAAGTTTCAGTTTTTTCAGGTTAGCGAAACCGAAATGACAAGCGAACATGATAGTTTTTTTCGTGGGCACGACCGCTAACGCGATATAAGTAGGGCGCCCTTAGCATACTTTACTGGCTCTAAAACACGAAGGAACTGGTTTAAAATTAAACGGTTTTCACGAGCCAACTTGGATTTGCAAGCAGAAACATCTGGCCAAGTTTCAGTTTGTTCAGGTTAGCGAAACCGAAATGACAAGCGAACATGATAGTTATTTTCGTGGGCACGCCCCTAACGCAATAGAAGTAGGTCGACCTTAGCATATCTTAGTGGCTCTAAAACACGAACAACCTGATTCAAAATTAAACGGTTTTCACGAGCCAACTTGGATTTGCAAGCAGAAACAGCTGGCCAAGTTTCAGTTTTTTCAGGTTAGCGAAACCGAAATGACAAGCGAACATGATAGTTTTTTTCGTGGGCACGACCGCTAACGCCATAGAAGTAGGTCGCCCTTAGCATACCTTACTGGCTCTAAAACACGAACGAACTGGTTCAAAATTAAACAGTTTTCTCGAGCCAACTTGGATTTGCAAGCAGAAACAGCTGGCCAAGTTTCAGTTTGTTCAGGTTAGCGAAACCGAAATGACAAGCGAACATGATAGTTATTTTCGTGGGCACGCCCCTAACGCAATAGAAGTAGGTCGCCCTTAGCATATCTTAGTGGCTCTAAAACACGAACAACCTGATTCAAAATTAAACGGTTTTCACGAGCCAACTTGGATTTGCAAGCAGAAACAGCTGGCCAAGTTTCAGTTTTTTCAGGTTAGCGAAACCGAAATGACAAGCGAACATGATAGTTTTTTTCGTGGGCACGACCGCTAACGCGATATAAGTAGGGCGCCCTTAGCATACTTTACTGGCTCTAAAACACGAAGGAACTGGTTTAAAATTAAACGGTTTTCACGAGCCAACTTGGATTTGCAAGCAGAAACATCTGGCCAAGTTTCAGTTTGTTCAGGTTAGCGAAACCGAAATGACAAGCGAACATGATAGTTATTTTCGTGGGCACGCCCCTAACGCAATAGAAGTAGGTCGACCTTAGCATATCTTAGTGGCTCTAAAACACGAACAACCTGATTCAAAATTAAACGGTTTTCACGAGCCAACTTGGATTTGCAAGCAGAAACAGCTGGCCAAGTTTCAGTTTTTTCAGGTTAGCGAAACCGAAATGACAAGCGAACATGATAGTTTTTTTCGTGGGCACGACCGCTAACGCCATAGAAGTAGGTCGCCCTTAGCATACCTTACTGGCTCTAAAACACGAACGAACTGGTTCAAAATTAAACAGTTTTCTCGAGCCAACTTGGATTTGCAACCATAAACAGCTGACTTTGATTTGCAACACATTAATGTTTCTCTAATAATAGTTTTTTCAAATTTTTTTAAAAATCTTTCAAATTAAACAAATTTGTTTCCTGTAACAATTTTTGAAACAAATTTGTTTCCTGTAACAATTTTTGAAACAAATTTGTTTCCTGTAACAATTTTTGAAACAAATTTGTTTCCTGTAACAATTTTTGAAACAAATTTGTTTCCTGTAACAATTTTTGAAACAAATTTGTTTCCTGTAACAATTTTTGAAACAAATTTGTTTCCTGTAATTTTTAAAAGGAAATGATTTTTTGAACAAAGCACTCTGTGTCGCCATTTTTATCGATTTTGAAAATAAATGGCTCTTTATCTCCATCGAGTGGACCAAAAAGTTCGAAACAAAATTGTTACAAAATGCAACAAATTTTCTGAAATAATGTTAAAGTTTTTTTTTCTATTCGAAACAAATTTTGCTCGGAAACAATTTTTTACGTTGGAAACAAAATTCGTTTTGCCGAAACGAATTTCGTTTTGTCGAAACGATTTCGAAACGTTTTTTGCGTTTCAAGCCAAATTTCCTATCTCCACCGTACCCTCAGACAACAAATCCCATTGTTCGCCAACAACAACCTTGAAGACGATTTATGCCCAAGAGCCTTGAATATAGATGGATATTTATGCTTCATTTTATTTTAAGTTTTCTCAGTACCAGCGTTATTTTTCAAATGTTTTTTTTTTGTAATTATGTAAGATGCAGCATTTGGGTTGGTAATTATAGAAGTGGAAATGAGTATATCACGGCATTTCATTCGGGTTTGAAATTTGAATCAATGTTCTAGGTTTTTAAATCATTTCAGTTTAAAGTTTGGATTTTAGTTGGAAGAGCTGCAATAAGTTTTAAGACCACCACCCTGTACATGGTTATAAGTTATATTTTTATTGAACATTTCAATTTTTAACCGATTAGCAATAGGGTATGTTGTCATTGTTTCAAATCTTGTGTTTAAAAGAACGTTCTGTAAAAATGTAATGGATTACAACCAATGCTGTGAACAAGGATGGCAGTACGGTACGGTACGTATTGCATTGACCATACCACGGACCTCGTTACGTAAAGCGTACCGTACCATCGTACCGTACCAAATGTCAAAATTCAAAACGTACCGTACCACCTTGAGGTACTTGAGGTAGCTACGGTACGAAAATTTGCGTGCCGTACCTTCAGATAAACCAATCGGGAATAGGTTGGATGCATTTTATGACATGCGCTTAAAGGAGAGGTGTCGAAATTCTAAACAGGGTGGCCATCGACTCCAAACCAAAAATAGGACAATCGACAAATCTAATTTTCATACGAAACGAAACAAACGTTTTTGAACAAATCTTTGCATTTATACGAACCATGACATATCACATGTCATATTTTTTCCCCAGGAACAATGTGTTCCAGCAACTCCTTGTTCGTAGAAAATACTTTGTGCATCTCACAACAGCTTAGGTCTAGGTTTACTTTTACTTGTAACAAGGATTTGACTAGTAATTGTTGAAAATAAGACAAAATAAGGACTCAAGTCAAAAATAAGGACATTTCTTAGAAATAAAGACAATGAACTTTTTTAAGACATTGCCCTTTTAAAAAAGGACAAATCTTAGAAATAAGGACGGTATGGCAACCCTGACTCAAGCTGCCCCACTACAACCAGCTTATTCAAAATGAAAGGTTGATGTGTTTTCGATGGGCTCGTGCAGCGACAATGTATAACTTTCAACAGCATGTTTCTTAAAATCATTGCTACGAAGAGACACTCTACCTAGCTTTTTTCTAACTAACTTGAGAATCAATTACAAATGCCGAGTTGATCTCTGTTCTTGTCATGTGCGCGTTTAAAAAATAGGCCTCCAGTGCGTGTAAACCCTCCTATAGCATAGCGGTCAGCCTGCAAGCACAAAATATTTAGCAGTGACGTCATCAACTTTTTGAGCACTATTTTGGTACAGGGACATTGTGATAAAATCATGCAGAAACAACTCAAATTCCAGTTTTGAACATGTTTGATATTATCTGCAAATGGTAACGATGCAAAAATGACCGTTTGATCAACATTTATTATGCGTACCAGTACGGTAGTACAGTACGCTTTTGGTACGGTGGTACGCTCTAGTGAAGGACCGCACCACGTACCGTACCCGTACCTCAGCTTTCTTTGCGCACCGTACCTACGTACCGTACTTTTTGATGAAATTTGCTGCGTACCGTACTATCGTACCGTACCGTACTGCCATCCTTGCAAACAGCTGGTTAATATGTGTCTTTTGTGGGGCAGTAAGACAATTTCCGTATTTTGTGACGACATAATCATGTTAAATTATTTTACCTTTGTCCCATACTTCGGCAATTGCTGGTTTATTAGCAAATTTAAAACATCAGTAACTGATTGCTAGCAGATGTACTTTGTTGTCATAATTTTAGGGTCTCGAAACAAAATTTAAGAACAGCAATTTTAGTTCTTTGAGACAAAATTTTAACGTTTGTGGCTTGCCAAGTATTTACTAAACCGTCACGTAACGTTTCTTTTCTTGGGTCTTGGACAACCCTGAGTTGATTGAGTCAGAACACGTTTTTTCAAGATAAACATGTTGCAATTTAATTAAAGTTCGGTTTCGCGTGCCAACGTAACCACTTCCTGGTAAAATTTACTTTAGGTTGCCAACGATTTTGATCCGACATTAAAAGCTAGTATTTCCTAAAGTTGAATCGCTTGAAATTGCTCTGCGTCGCTTGTTGCTTTTGTAACGAAGTTAGCTACTTTTTAACTTGCTTCGTAACTTAGTTTGACGGGTTAAAGCAGTTTATTTGGGTGACGTCACAAGTTGGCTGTAGCACCCGTTCCAAAAATTGGGGAAATTTGTAATGTTTAGTCAAAAGACCCCCAAAATTGGGCCGAAATAAAGAGTTATAGAACTTTAAAAATACATTTTAGAAACGAAAGCTCATATACTTCTAGGGGTTTTTATAGCAATCATTTTTTAATTCAGATTTGAAACTTTTCGGGCAAAATTTAAACCACGAAGTGAGACATTTAATAAGACAAGCATTTAAAAAAAATATTTCTTTTACAGCCTTAAGCAGAAAGTGTTAAAATATTTTTAGGCATGTTGTTACAACTGACAGCGATTTTGCTGTACTATACGTCACTGGTCAGCGGACAGGAGCAATGCAGTTACGTCACCGTTGCGACATGCGGTGATGACGTCACTGTCAGGCCTGGGAACCTGTTGAGTGGGAGGGGTGAAAAGGGGGACACTGGGTTACCAGACAAGATGGGTCCCCTGGGCAAACGCGGATTGAAAGGAGATGTTGGACCTGTTGGTCCCAAGGGTGACATAGGAATGCCACTAGTAGTTGATGTAATTTTTCCTATGGGCATACTGATTTTAATTTGGATGCCTTTTGAGTTTCGTTACCGAAGTTAAAATCATACTGCGTAAAAGCAAATGTGCAACAACCGAAGCAAATGTGATACAATTTTAAACAGTTTTGATGTCTACCTTACGCAAGCTGCAGTAAATTTACTAAAGGGACATCCAAGCAACCATAAGTAAACAAATGCGTTTTCAGACAGAAAACTTACCCTATACATTCTCTCTATGGTTCAAATATAACATTGGCAATAGGTAACAGTATGAATTGTACCAAGATTTGTGTTACAGCCGAAAACAGCACATAACCTGTTAAAAATGCAAAAAACTTCTAATAATCGACAATATTGACCGAAACGTTTCCCAAATAACATGCATCACAGTAACTAATATGTTTTTCGTATCAAAACTTCCAATAACAGACAACCAGAACAACTAACAAACTTTTGTTGTATCTGTAATAGAACAACAATAACTTTGAGCAGTTTTTTTATGTCTTTTTTGTGGATTTTTTCGCGCGAAGGTAAACTAGTGGGGGTTCTTTTTACAGACTGTCCATGTACAAATTGTTTATGGCGATAAAACGGCAAACATTTGTAAACTACGTTACATTTACGTTTTATTCAAGAAACAATTACGCGGTGGCGCACAAGAGTCTTAAATGTATGCGTTAATTTAGGCCTGACTTCACATTATGTGTCAGTAATCTTTTTAAATATCAATTACGTATCCAGCCGCTGGACTTAACCCTCATGCCAAACAGCTTTAAAACGACCTATTTAAGACATTGTCCATTGGTAATGCTTCTTTATTATATGCCTGACAACCAAACGTTTGGGCCAAAACGGGTTTCTCAACAACGATATGGGTTAGGGCTGGGCTTTTTCGGGTATATACTTTTTTAGGCTTTAAGCCTACAACTCTGTTTTCGCTAATAAAATTCCATTTATAAAAAAGCAAAAAAAAATTAAAAAACTAAGAACAGGGATTTTAACACCCTATCGCAACTGCCCAGATTTTAAAAATACAATGTAATCAGTTTTAGGATTAAAAACTAGCATAAACAAAATACGCTTTGTTTAGCTTTTACTCTAAAAAAACACAGTACAACAAACGTCTTTATTCTTTAGGGAACACTTATACTTAGTTCAGTCCTCAAGCGCCCATACAGGCGAACGATTAAGAAAAAGTTTGACTTGTATTGGATAACGTTCAGCCCCAAATCTCTCGACGCGAAAACATCACTTTGCAAGCTAATCGGCGAGGACGGTTATAGTAGGCTTTGTACTTGCACGTATAGCCCAGTCACTTTACAAGTGTTTGTTAAATTATATCAACACTCTGCTGTTTAAGCCGTGTTAGTAAAAGCTAAGTTACGTTTAATAAATGTTTTGCATAAAAAATGCCAAAGCTACAAAAACAAAAAGACCTCGCAAAATGTGAGAAAATGTAACAGACCGAAGAAATGTATTCCAAGCCCCCATTGGCCTTTAAAATACGAGTGCCTATATACAAGAGAGTTTGAGAATTTAAGACCACAAGATGTTTCGACACATGTTTTATAGGTTTACCGTCACATGTTTTATAAGTTTACCCTTACATGTTTTATAGGTTTACCGTCTCATACATGAGCTCATATCAATAGTCGCCTGGTTTTTAATGTTTATGATTTATAATCCGAGACTGTGAATTGGAAATATGAATTCAAGTGACTTTTCCTATTTTGTAAGCTTTCTTAAATTTTTGTTAACTCACATGGGAGATACTGTTATTTCCCAATGCAATTATTAAAAACCACACAGACCATGAGAAGATATATAAGACTGAAGGATATTACTCCCGTATAGTTGGTACTTATCAGTTGAACAAGTGTATGTACAAAGTTTTTACCTATGGCTTATCGCCTTGAAAATTTACAACCTCAACGAGCGCGTGTTGTACGTCACAAGAATATCTTGAGCGTCGCAGTCAACTAAATAGACTTGCGTGTGTTCGTGCACCAAGTTACAAATCCGACTTTAAAGATTGGCCAGCGTTGTGTTGGACCCTGTTTTGAGAGTTACTATTGTCAGCACCAATACAAAATAAACAGATTTGTTTTACAAGTTACAGGTATTTTACTGTTCTCATTTAACATAAGGCTTAAATGCGTGAGTTTTTTGTTACAAGTACCGCATGTTGCTAAGCGATATATAAAGAGAATAACACAATTATTGACTTAAGGTTTTAAACCTTGTTTTGATAAAGGCTTATAAAATTAGAAAGTAATTCTGTTTTCTTTTTTGTTGCAAATTTTTAGGCATACTTTATGCAAAATGGTTGACCTTTCTAAGTTAAAATGGATTGACATTTTTAAGTTTTAACCATGTTTTGGTTGACGTTTTTAAGATAAGAACAAGGTGATCAGTATATTTAAAAAATACGAGTGCCTATGAAAGAGAGGTTAACGTTTTAAGACCACAAGATGTTTTGACACATGTTTTATAAGTTTACTGTCACATGTTTTATAAGTTTACTCTCACATGTTTTATAGGTTTACCGTCTCATACATGAGCTATATATCAAGAGTCGCCAACTTTTTGCTTTATCAGGTGATGTCTTTATTTTGCAAATTTGCTCTACAATTCGCGCATTTGAAATTTTGTCGTAACTAATTAAAGGCATAAAGCATAAGAAAGTCGGGCTAATGATTTGAAAGAAAAAAAATAAATTAATTGTTATGTGTATGATTTATAATCTGGCCGAAACTGTGAATTGGAGATATGGATTCAAGCGGCTTTTCCTATTTTCAAAACTTATGTCAAATTTTCGTTAGATCACATGGGGCACTATTATTTCCCAATGCAGCTATTAAAAACCAGACATATCGTGAGAAGATATATCAAGGTTGAAGGCTATTACTCCCGTATAGTTGGTACTTATCAGTTGAACAAGTGCATGGGCAAAGTTTACACCTATGGCTTATCGCCTTGAAAATTTACAACTTCAACCAGCGCGTGTTGTACGTCACAAGAATATCCTGAGCGTTGCAGTCAACTAAATAGACTTGCGTGTGTTCGTGCACCAAGTAACATATCATACTTTAAAGATTGGCCAGCGTTGTGTTGGAGCCTGTTTTGAGAGTTAGTAATGTCAACACCAATACGAAATAAACAGATTTGTTTTACAAGTTACAGGTATTTTACTGTGCTAATTTAAGATAAGGCTTAAACGCGTGAGTTTTTTTGTTACAAGTACCGCATGTTGCTAAGCGAATATATCAAGAGAATTACACAATTAATGGCTTAAGGGTCTTAAATGTTGTTTTGTTAAGACTTATAAAATAAGAAAGTGATTTTGTTTTATTTTTTGTTGCAAATTATAGGCACACTTTATACAAAATGGTTGAACTTTTTACTCCCGTATAGTTCGTACTTATCAGTTGAGCAAGTGCATGGGCAAAGGCTACCTATGGCTTATCGCCTTGGGAATTGACAACCTCAACCAGCGCGTGTTGTACGTCACAAGAATATCCTGAGCGTTGCAGTCAACTAAATAGACTTGCGTGTGTTCGTGCACCAAGTTACAAATCCGACTTTAAAGATTGGCCAGCGTTGTGTTGGAGCCTGTTTTGAGAGTTACTATTGTCAGCACCAATACAAAATAAACAGATTTGTTTTACAAGTTACAGGTATTTTACTGTTCTCATTTAACATAAGGCTTAAATGCGTGAGTTTTTTGTTACAAGTACCGCATGTTGCTAAGCGATATATAAAGAGAATAACACAATTATTGACTTAAGGTTTTAAACCTTGTTTTGATAAAGGCTTATAAAATTAGAAGTAATTCTGTTTTCTTTTTTGTTGCAAATTTTTAGGCATACTTTATGCAAAATGGTTGACCTTTCTAAGTTAAAATGGATTGACATTTTTAAGTTTTAACCATGTTTTGGTTGACGTTTTTAAGATAAGAACAAGGTGATCAGTATATTTAAAAAATACGAGTGCCTATGAAAGAGAGGTTAACGTTTTAAGACCACAAGATGTTTTGACACATGTTTTATAAGTTTACTGTCACATGTTTTATAAGTTTACTCTCACATGTTTTATAGGTTTACCGTCTCATACATGAGCTATATATCAAGAGTCGCCAACTTTTTGCTTTATCAGGTGATGTCTTTATTTTGCAAATTTGCTCTACAATTCGCGCATTTGAAATTTTGTCGTAACTAATTAAAGGCATAAAGCATAAGAAAGTCGGGCTAATGATTTGAAAGAAAAAAAATAAATTAATTGTTATGTGTATGATTTATAATCTGGCCGAAACTGTGAATTGGAGATATGGATTCAAGCGGCTTTTCCTATTTTCAAAACTTATGTCAAATTTTCGTTAGATCACATGGGGCACTATTATTTCCCAATGCAGCTATTAAAAACCAGACATATCGTGAGAAGATATATCAAGGTTGAAGGCTATTACTCCCGTATAGTTGGTACTTATCAGTTGAACAAGTGCATGGGCAAAGTTTACACCTATGGCTTATCGCCTTGAAAATTTACAACTTCAACCAGCGCGTGTTGTACGTCACAAAATATCCTGAGCGTTGCAGTCAACTAAATAGACTTGCGTGTGTTCGTGCACCAAGTAACATATCATACTTTAAAGATTGGCCAGCGTTGTGTTGGAGCCTGTTTTGAGAGTTAGTAATGTCAACACCAATACGAAATAAACAGATTTGTTTTACAAGTTACAGGTATTTTACTGTGCTAATGTAAGATAAGGCTTAAACTCGTGAGTTTTTTTGTTACAAGTACCGCATGTTGCTAAGTAAGCGATATATCAAGAGAATTACACAATTAATGGCTTAAGCCTTAAGGTTTCAAATGTTGTTTTGGTAAAGGCTTATTAAATTAGAAAGTGAGTTTGTTTTCTTTTTTGTTGCAAATGTTTAGGCACCTTTTCTACAAAATGGTTGAACTTTTTAAGTTAAAATGGTTTGACCTTTTCAAGTTTAAACCATGTTTTGGTTCAGTACGAGGGTTGGGTTTTGTAAGTCAAGTCTTTTAAGTTGGATCAGTTATAATCAAGTGGCCAAGTTTCATGTCCGTTTGACGCAGTAGATCAGTTTGCACATCCTATTCGCTTTCATATGTAAGCTATTGCTGCCAGACATAGTATCAAGTTTATAGAGCTCTGTTGGCAAATGTAATTTTATTCCGACGTTTCGACGTCCTATACAGGTCGCCTTCACCAGGGTAAATAACACTAGTACAGTGCACGATAAACAATGAAAAAAAATTACATTTGTCAGAAGAGCTCTTTAAACTTGCTATTCGCTTTCACATTTGAAACTTTCTGCATACAACTTGACAATATGGACCAGTATGCCCATAGGAATTGTACACTTTAATTTGCCAGGAAAAGCACTAAAACTTTTCAAAACTTAAAAACTTCTAATAATCGACAATATTGACCACAACGTTTCTCAAAATAAAACTGCATCACAGTAACTAATATGTTTATCGTATGTTAACTTCCAATAACAGGGAAAAAAGTTGTTGTGTCTGTTGTAAAATAACGATAATTTAAAGTTGATTCTTATTTTTTTGCTTCTGGAGTTGTTTTTTGTAAAGGACATAGTAGGCCTACTTTTATACACTTTGACCGTTTAGTTTTATTTGAAGTGTTTAAATCGAAGAGGGTTTTAGTTACTTTCATCGGTTAAACATTCATACTGGTATTCGGCAAGTCGGCAATAAATAGAGAAATGGAAAACCACTTCATATGATTTGCTACACTTGTGATTTGCTAAAGCTTAAACAATAAAGAAAATCCAGCAAACCGTTTGAAAGTAAACCAGACTGAAATTTATTCAAAGCCTCACATTGGTCTTCATTTAAAAATACGAGTGCCTATACAAGAGAATAGTTTAAGACCAGTCGCGAGAGGCATGTTTTATAAGTTTACCGTCTCATACATGAGCTTATATATCAAGAGTCGCCAACTTTTTGTTTTATCAGGTGATGTCGTAATTCTTTTCTTATTATTGAAATCTCCTTTCAAGTAAAACGACCGCGACGATTCAGGGTCATTAAAATCAGATGAAGAAAATTCAGTGTGAAAAACCACTAAATCTGTCGCTATGTTTTATTTGTTTTATCAAAACAAATGCATTTCGCTATAAAAAGCATCATCAGTGTCAGGTGATGTCTTTATTTTGCAACTTTGCTCTGCAATTCGCGCATTTGAAATTTTGTCATATTAATAGATTAAACATAAAAAAGTCGGGCTAATAATTTGAAATTTAATTCTTATGTTTATAATTTATAATCTGGCCAAAACTGTGAATTGGAAATATGAATTCAAGCGACTTTTCCTATTTTGTAAGCTTTCGTAAATTTTGGTTAACTGACATGAGAGACACTGTTATTTCCCAATGCAATTATTATTGAAAAACCACACATATCGTGAGAAGATATATCAAGGTTGAAGGCTATTACTCCCGTATAGTTGGTACTTATCAGTTGAACAAGTGCATGGGCAAAGTTTACACCTATGGCTTATCGCCTTGGGAATTTACAACCTCAACCAGCGCGTGTTGTACGTCACAAAATATCCTGAGCGTTGCAGTCAACTAAATAGACTTGCGTGTGTTCGTGCACCAAGTAACATATCATACTTTAAAGATTGGCCAGCGTTGTGTTGGAGCCTGTTTTGAGAGTTAGTAATGTCAACACCAATACGAAATAAACAGATTTGTTTTACAAGTTACAGGTATTTTACTGTGCTAATGTAAGATAAGGCTTAAACTCGTGAGTTTTTTTGTTACAAGTACCGCATGTTGCTAAGTAAGCGATATATCAAGAGAATTACACAATTAATGGCTTAAGGTTTCAAATGTTGTTTTGGTAAAGGCTTATTAAATTAGAAAGTGAGTTTGTTTTCTTTTTTGTTGCAAATGTTTAGGCACCTTTTCTACAAAATGGTTGAACTTTTTAAGTTAAAATGGTTTGACCTTTTCAAGTTTAAACCATGTTTTGGTTCACGTACGAGGGTTGGGTTTTGTAAGTCAAGTCTTTTAAGTTGGATCAGTTATAATCAAGTGGCCAAGTTTCATGTCCCTTTGACGCAGTAGATCAGTTTGCACATCCTATTCGCTTTCATATATCAGCTCTAGCTGCCAGGCATAATATCAAGTTTATTGAGCTCTTCTGGCAAATGTTATTTTATTCCGACGTTTCGACGTCCTATACAGGTCGCCTTCACCAGGGTAAATAACACTAGTACAGTGCACGATAAACAATGAAAAAAAAATTACATTTGTCAGAAGAGCTCTTTAAACTTGCTATTCGCTTTCACATTTGAAACTTTCTGCATACAACTTGACAATATGGACCAGTATGCCCATAGGAATTGTACACTTTAATTTGCCAGGAAAAGCACTAAAACTTTTCAAAACTTAAAAACTTCTAATAATCGACAATATTGACCACAACGTTTCTCAAAATAAAACTGCATCACAGTAACTAATATGTTTATCGTATGTTAACTTCCAATAACAGGGAAAAAAGTTGTTGTGTCTGTTGTAAAATAACGATAATTTAAAGTTGATTCTTATTTTTTGCTTCTGGAGTTGTTTTTTGTAAAGGACAGTAGGCCTACTTTTATACACTTTGACCGTTTAGTTTTATTTGAAGTGTTTAAATCGAAGAGGGTTTTAGTTACTTTCATCGGTTAAACATTCATACTGGTATTCGGCAAGTCGGCAATAAATAGAGAAATGGAAAACCACTTCATATGATTTGCTACACTTGTGATTTGCTAAAGCTTAAACAATAAAGAAAATCCAGCAAACCGTTTGAAAGTAAACCAGACTGAAATTTATTCAAAGCCTCACATTGGTCTTCATTTAAAAATACGAGTGCCTATACAAGAGAATAGTTTAAGACCAGTCGCGAGAGGCATGTTTTATAAGTTTACCGTCTCATACATGAGCTACATATATCAAGAGTCGCCAACTTTTTGTTTTATCAGGTGATGTCGTAATTCTTTTCTTATTATTGAAATCTCCTTTCAAGTAAAACGACCGCGACGATTCAGGGTCATTAAAATCAGATGAAGAAAATTCAGTGTGAAAAACCACTAAATCTGTCGCTATGTTTTATTTGTTTTATCAAAACAAATGCATTTCGCTATAAAAAGCATCATCAGTGTCAGGTGATGTCTTTATTTTGCAACTTTGCTCTGCAATTCGCGCATTTGAAATTTTGTCATATTAATAGATTAAACATAAAAAAGTCGGGCTAATAATTTGAAATTTAATTCTTATGTTTATAATTTATAATCTGGCCAAAACTGTGAATTGGAAATATGAATTCAAGCGACTTTTCCTATTTTGTAAGCTTTCGTAAATTTTGGTTAACTGACATGAGAGACACTGTTATTTCCCAATGCAATTATTATTGAAAAACCACACATATCGTGAGAAGATATATCAAGGTTGAAGGCTATTACTCCCGTATAGTTGGTACTTATCAGTTGAACAAGTGCATGGGCAAAGTTTACACCTATGGCTTATCGCCTTGGGAATTTACAACCTCAACCAGCGCGTGTTGTACGTCACAAAATATCCTGAGCGTTGCAGTCAACTAAATAGACTTGCGTGTGTTCGTGCACCAAGTAACATATCATACTTTAAAGATTGGCCAGCGTTGTGTTGGAGCCTGTTTTGAGAGTTAGTAATGTCAACACCAATACGAAATAAACAGATTTGTTTTACAAGTTACAGGTATTTTACTGTGCTAATGTAAGATAAGGCTTAAACTCGTGAGTTTTTTTGTTACAAGTACCGCATGTTGCTAAGTAAGCGATATATCAAGAGAATTACACAATTAATGGCTTAAGGTTTCAAATGTTGTTTTGGTAAAGGCTTATTAAATTAGAAAGTGAGTTTGTTTTCTTTTTTGTTGCAAATGTTTAGGCACCTTTTCTACAAAATGGTTGAACTTTTTAAGTTAAAATGGTTTGACCTTTTCAAGTTTAAACCATGTTTTGGTTCACGTACGAGGGTTGGGTTTTGTAAGTCAAGTCTTTTAAGTTGGATCAGTTATAATCAAGTGGCCAAGTTTCATGTCCCTTTGACGCAGTAGATCAGTTTGCACATCCTATTCGCTTTCATATATCAGCTCTAGCTGCCAGGCATAATATCAAGTTTATTGAGCTCTTCTGGCAAATGTTATTTTATTCCGACGTTTCGACGTCCTATACAGGTCGCCTTCACCAGGGTAAATAACACTAGTACAGTGCACGATAAACAATGAAAAAAAAATTACATTTGTCAGAAGAGCTCTTTAAACTTGCTATTCGCTTTCACATTTGAAACTTTCTGCATACAACTTGACAATATGGACCAGTATGCCCATAGGAATTGTACACTTTAATTTGCCAGGAAAAGCACTAAAACTTTTCAAAACTTAAAAACTTCTAATAATCGACAATATTGACCACAACGTTTCTCAAAATAAAACTGCATCACAGTAACTAATATGTTTATCGTATGTTAACTTCCAATAACAGGGAAAAAAGTTGTTGTGTCTGTTGTAAAATAACGATAATTTAAAGTTGATTCTTATTTTTTGCTTCTGGAGTTGTTTTTTGTAAAGGACAGTAGGCCTACTTTTATACACTTTGACCGTTTAGTTTTATTTGAAGTGTTTAAATCGAAGAGGGTTTTAGTTACTTTCATCGGTTAAACATTCATACTGGTATTCGGCAAGTCGGCAATAAATAGAGAAATGGAAAACCACTTCATATGATTTGCTACACTTGTGATTTGCTAAAGCTTAAACAATAAAGAAAATCCAGCAAACCGTTTGAAAGTAAACCAGACTGAAATTTATTCAAAGCCTCACATTGGTCTTCATTTAAAAATACGAGTGCCTATACAAGAGAATAGTTTAAGACCAGTCGCGAGAGGCATGTTTTATAAGTTTACCGTCTCATACATGAGCTACATATATCAAGAGTCGCCAACTTTTTGTTTTATCAGGTGATGTCGTAATTCTTTTCTTATTATTGAAATCTCCTTTCAAGTAAAACGACCGCGACGATTCAGGGTCATTAAAATCAGATGAAGAAAATTCAGTGTGAAAAACCACTAAATCTGTCGCTATGTTTTATTTGTTTTATCAAAACAAATGCATTTCGCTATAAAAAGCATCATCAGTGTCAGGTGATGTCTTTATTTTGCAACTTTGCTCTGCAATTCGCGCATTTGAAATTTTGTCATATTAATAGATTAAACATAAAAAAGTCGGGCTAATAATTTGAAATTTAATTCTTATGTATATAATTTATAATCTGGCCAAAACTGTGAATTGGAAATATGAATTCAAGCGACTTTTCCTATTTTGTAAGCTTTCTTAAATTTTGGTTAACTGACATGGGAGACACTGTTATTTCCCAATGCAATTATTATTGAAAAACCACACATATCGTGAGAAGATATATCAAGGTTGAAGGCTATTACTCCCGTATAGTTGGTACTTATCAGTTGAACAAGTGCATGGGCAAAGTTTACACCTATGGCTTATCGCCTTGGGAATTTACAACCTCAACCAGCGCGTGTTGTACGTCACAAAATATCCTGAGCGTTGCAGTCAACTAAATAGACTTGCGTGTGTTCGTGCACCAAGTAACATATCATACTTTAAAGATTGGCCAGCGTTGTGTTGGAGCCTGTTTTGAGAGTTAGTAATGTCAACACCAATACGAAATAAACAGATTTGTTTTACAAGTTACAGGTATTTTACTGTGCTAATGTAAGATAAGGCTTAAACTCGTGAGTTTTTTTGTTACAAGTACCGCATGTTGCTAAGTAAGCGATATATCAAGAGAATTACACAATTAATGGCTTAAGGTTTCAAATGTTGCTTTGGTAAAGGCTTATTAAATTAGAAAGTGAGTTTGTTTTCTTTTTTGTTGCAAATGTTTAGGCACCTTTTCTACAAAATGGTTGAACTTTTTAAGTTAAAATGGTTTGACCTTTTCAAGTTTAAACCATGTTTTGGTTCACGTACGAGGGTTGGGTTTTGTAAGTCAAGTCTTTTAAGTTGGATCAGTTATAATCAAGTGGCCAAGTTTCATGTCCCTTTGACGCAGTAGATCAGTTTGCACATCCTATTCGCTTTCATATATCAGCTATAGCTGCCAGGCATAATATCAAGTTTATTGAGCTCTTCTGCTAACGTTATTTTATTCCGACGTTTCGACGTCCTATACAGGTCGTCTTCACCAGGGTAAATAACACTAGTACAGTGCGCGATAAACAATGAAAAAAAATTACATTTGTCAGAAGAGCTCTTTAAACTTGCTATTCGCTTTCACATTTGAAACTTTCTGCATACAACTTGACAATATGGACCAGTATGCCCATAGGAATTGTACATTTTAATTTGCCAGGAAAAGCACTAAAACTTTTCAAAACTTAAAAACTTCTAATAATCGACAATATTGACCACAACGTTTCTCAAAATAAAACTGCATCACAGTAACTAATATGTTTATCGTATGTTAACTTCCAATAACAGGGAAAAAAGTTGTTGTGTCTGTTGTAAAATAACGATAATTTAAAGTTGATTCTTATATTTTTGCTTCTGGAGTTGTTTTTTGTAAAGGACATAGTAGGCCTACTTTTATACACTTTGACCGTTTAGTTTTATTTGAAGTGTTTAAATCGAAGAGGGTTTTAGTTACTTTCATCGGTTAAACATTCATACTGGTATTCGGCAAGTCGGCAATAAATAGAGAAATGGAAAACCACTTCATATGATTTGCTACACTTGTGATTTGCTAAAGCTTAAACAATAAAGAAAATCCAGCAAACCGTTTGAAAGTAAACCAGACTGAAATTTATTCAAAGCCTCACATTGGTCTTCATTTAAAAATACGAGTGCCTATACAAGAGAATAGTTTAAGACCAGTCGCGAGAGGCATGTTTTATAAGTTTACCGTCTCATACATGAGCTACATATATCAAGAGTCGCCAACTTTTTGTTTTATCAGGTGATGTCGTAATTCTTTTCTTATTATTGAAATCTCCTTTCAAGTAAAACGACCGCGACGATTCAGGGTCATTAAAATCAGATGAAGAAAATTCAGTGTGAAAAACCACTAAATCTGTCGCTATGTTTTATTTGTTTTATCAAAACAAATGCATTTCGCTATAAAAAGCATCATCAGTGTCAGGTGATGTCTTTATTTTGCAACTTTGCTCTGCAATTCGCGCATTTGAAATTTTGTCATATTAATAGATTAAACATAAAAAAGTCGGGCTAATAATTTGAAATTTAATTCTTATGTTTATAATTTATAATCTGGCCAAAACTGTGAATTGGAAATATGAATTCAAGCGACTTTTCCTATTTTGTAAGCTTTCGTAAATTTTGGTTAACTGACATGAGAGACACTGTTATTTCCCAATGCAATTATTATTGAAAAACCACACATATCGTGAGAAGATATATCAAGGTTGAAGGCTATTACTCCCGTATAGTTGGTACTTATCAGTTGAACAAGTGCATGGGCAAAGTTTACACCTATGGCTTATCGCCTTGGGAATTTACAACCTCAACCAGCGCGTGTTGTACGTCACAAAATATCCTGAGCGTTGCAGTCAACTAAATAGACTTGCGTGTGTTCGTGCACCAAGTAACATATCATACTTTAAAGATTGGCCAGCGTTGTGTTGGAGCCTGTTTTGAGAGTTAGTAATGTCAACACCAATACGAAATAAACAGATTTGTTTTACAAGTTACAGGTATTTTACTGTGCTAATGTAAGATAAGGCTTAAACTCGTGAGTTTTTTTGTTACAAGTACCGCATGTTGCTAAGTAAGCGATATATCAAGAGAATTACACAATTAATGGCTTAAGGTTTCAAATGTTGTTTTGGTAAAGGCTTATTAAATTAGAAAGTGAGTTTGTTTTCTTTTTTGTTGCAAATGTTTAGGCACCTTTTCTACAAAATGGTTGAACTTTTTAAGTTAAAATGGTTTGACCTTTTCAAGTTTAAACCATGTTTTGGTTCACGTACGAGGGTTGGGTTTTGTAAGTCAAGTCTTTTAAGTTGGATCAGTTATAATCAAGTGGCCAAGTTTCATGTCCCTTTGACGCAGTAGATCAGTTTGCACATCCTATTCGCTTTCATATATCAGCTCTAGCTGCCAGGCATAATATCAAGTTTATTGAGCTCTTCTGGCAAATGTTATTTTATTCCGACGTTTCGACGTCCTATACAGGTCGCCTTCACCAGGGTAAATAACACTAGTACAGTGCACGATAAACAATGAAAAAAAAATTACATTTGTCAGAAGAGCTCTTTAAACTTGCTATTCGCTTTCACATTTGAAACTTTCTGCATACAACTTGACAATATGGACCAGTATGCCCATAGGAATTGTACACTTTAATTTGCCAGGAAAAGCACTAAAACTTTTCAAAACTTAAAAACTTCTAATAATCGACAATATTGACCACAACGTTTCTCAAAATAAAACTGCATCACAGTAACTAATATGTTTATCGTATGTTAACTTCCAATAACAGGGAAAAAAGTTGTTGTGTCTGTTGTAAAATAACGATAATTTAAAGTTGATTCTTATTTTTTGCTTCTGGAGTTGTTTTTTGTAAAGGACAGTAGGCCTACTTTTATACACTTTGACCGTTTAGTTTTATTTGAAGTGTTTAAATCGAAGAGGGTTTTAGTTACTTTCATCGGTTAAACATTCATACTGGTATTCGGCAAGTCGGCAATAAATAGAGAAATGGAAAACCACTTCATATGATTTGCTACACTTGTGATTTGCTAAAGCTTAAACAATAAAGAAAATCCAGCAAACCGTTTGAAAGTAAACCAGACTGAAATTTATTCAAAGCCTCACATTGGTCTTCATTTAAAAATACGAGTGCCTATACAAGAGAATAGTTTAAGACCAGTCGCGAGAGGCATGTTTTATAAGTTTACCGTCTCATACATGAGCTACATATATCAAGAGTCGCCAACTTTTTGTTTTATCAGGTGATGTCGTAATTCTTTTCTTATTATTGAAATCTCCTTTCAAGTAAAACGACCGCGACGATTCAGGGTCATTAAAATCAGATGAAGAAAATTCAGTGTGAAAAACCACTAAATCTGTCGCTATGTTTTATTTGTTTTATCAAAACAAATGCATTTCGCTATAAAAAGCATCATCAGTGTCAGGTGATGTCTTTATTTTGCAACTTTGCTCTGCAATTCGCGCATTTGAAATTTTGTCATATTAATAGATTAAACATAAAAAAGTCGGGCTAATAATTTGAAATTTAATTCTTATGTATATAATTTATAATCTGGCCAAAACTGTGAATTGGAAATATGAATTCAAGCGACTTTTCCTATTTTGTAAGCTTTCTTAAATTTTGGTTAACTGACATGGGAGACACTGTTATTTCCCAATGCAATTATTATTGAAAAACCACACATATCGTGAGAAGATATATCAAGGTTGAAGGCTATTACTCCCGTATAGTTGGTACTTATCAGTTGAACAAGTGCATGGGCAAAGTTTACACCTATGGCTTATCGCCTTGGGAATTTACAACCTCAACCAGCGCGTGTTGTACGTCACAAAATATCCTGAGCGTTGCAGTCAACTAAATAGACTTGCGTGTGTTCGTGCACCAAGTAACATATCATACTTTAAAGATTGGCCAGCGTTGTGTTGGAGCCTGTTTTGAGAGTTAGTAATGTCAACACCAATACGAAATAAACAGATTTGTTTTACAAGTTACAGGTATTTTACTGTGCTAATGTAAGATAAGGCTTAAACTCGTGAGTTTTTTTGTTACAAGTACCGCATGTTGCTAAGTAAGCGATATATCAAGAGAATTACACAATTAATGGCTTAAGGTTTCAAATGTTGCTTTGGTAAAGGCTTATTAAATTAGAAAGTGAGTTTGTTTTCTTTTTTGTTGCAAATGTTTAGGCACCTTTTCTACAAAATGGTTGAACTTTTTAAGTTAAAATGGTTTGACCTTTTCAAGTTTAAACCATGTTTTGGTTCACGTACGAGGGTTGGGTTTTGTAAGTCAAGTCTTTTAAGTTGGATCAGTTATAATCAAGTGGCCAAGTTTCATGTCCCTTTGACGCAGTAGATCAGTTTGCACATCCTATTCGCTTTCATATATCAGCTATAGCTGCCAGGCATAATATCAAGTTTATTGAGCTCTTCTGCTAACGTTATTTTATTCCGACGTTTCGACGTCCTATACAGGTCGTCTTCACCAGGGTAAATAACACTAGTACAGTGCGCGATAAACAATGAAAAAAAATTACATTTGTCAGAAGAGCTCTTTAAACTTGCTATTCGCTTTCACATTTGAAACTTTCTGCATACAACTTGACAATATGGACCAGTATGCCCATAGGAATTGTACATTTTAATTTGCCAGGAAAAGCACTAAAACTTTTCAAAACTTAAAAACTTCTAATAATCGACAATATTGACCACAACGTTTCTCAAAATAAAACTGCATCACAGTAACTAATATGTTTATCGTATGTTAACTTCCAATAACAGGGAAAAAAGTTGTTGTGTCTGTTGTAAAATAACGATAATTTAAAGTTGATTCTTATATTTTTGCTTCTGGAGTTGTTTTTTGTAAAGGACATAGTAGGCCTACTTTTATACACTTTGACCGTTTAGTTTTATTTGAAGTGTTTAAATCGAAGAGGGTTTTAGTTACTTTCATCGGTTAAACATTCATACTGGTATTCGGCAAGTCGGCAATAAATAGAGAAATGGAAAACCACTTCATATGATTTGCTACACTTGTGATTTGCTAAAGCTTAAACAATAAAGAAAATCCAGCAAACCGTTTGAAAGTAAACCAGACTGAAATTTATTCAAAGCCTCACATTGGTCTTCATTTAAAAATACGAGTGCCTATACAAGAGAATAGTTTAAGACCAGTCGCGAGAGGCATGTTTTATAAGTTTACCGTCTCATACATGAGCTACATATATCAAGAGTCGCCAACTTTTTGTTTTATCAGGTGATGTCGTAATTCTTTTCTTATTATTGAAATCTCCTTTCAAGTAAAACGACCGCGACGATTCAGGGTCATTAAAATCAGATGAAGAAAATTCAGTGTGAAAAACCACTAAATCTGTCGCTATGTTTTATTTGTTTTATCAAAACAAATGCATTTCGCTATAAAAAGCATCATCAGTGTCAGGTGATGTCTTTATTTTGCAACTTTGCTCTGCAATTCGCGCATTTGAAATTTTGTCATATTAATAGATTAAACATAAAAAAGTCGGGCTAATAATTTGAAATTTAATTCTTATGTTTATAATTTATAATCTGGCCAAAACTGTGAATTGGAAATATGAATTCAAGCGACTTTTCCTATTTTGTAAGCTTTCTTAAATTTTGGTTAACTGACATGAGAGACACTGTTATTTCCCAATGCAATTATTATTGAAAAACCACACATATCGTGAGAAGATATATCAAGGTTGAAGGCTATTACTCCCGTATAGTTGGTACTTATCAGTTGAACAAGTGCATGGGCAAAGTTTACACCTATGGCTTATCGCCTTGGGAATTTACAACCTCAACCAGCGCGTGTTGTACGTCACAAAATATCCTGAGCGTTGCAGTCAACTAAATAGACTTGCGTGTGTTCGTGCACCAAGTAACATATCATACTTTAAAGATTGGCCAGCGTTGTGTTGGAGCCTGTTTTGAGAGTTAGTAATGTCAACACCAATACGAAATAAACAGATTTGTTTTACAAGTTACAGGTATTTTACTGTGCTAATGTAAGATAAGGCTTAAACTCGTGAGTTTTTTTGTTACAAGTACCGCATGTTGCTAAGTAAGCGATATATCAAGAGAATTACACAATTAATGGCTTAAGGTTTCAAATGTTGCTTTGGTAAAGGCTTATTAAATTAGAAAGTGAGTTTGTTTTCTTTTTTGTTGCAAATGTTTAGGCACCTTTTCTACAAAATGGTTGAACTTTTTAAGTTAAAATGGTTTGACCTTTTCAAGTTTAAACCATGTTTTGGTTCACGTACGAGGGTTGGGTTTTGTAAGTCAAGTCTTTTAAGTTGGATCAGTTATAATCAAGTGGCCAAGTTTCATGTCCCTTTGACGCAGTAGATCAGTTTGCACATCCTATTCGCTTTCATATATCAGCTATAGCTGCCAGGCATAATATCAAGTTTATTGAGCTCTTCTGGCAAATGTTATTTTATTCCGACGTTTCGACGTCCTATACAGGTCGCCTTCACCAGGGTAAATAACACTAGTACAGTGCACGATAAACAATGAAAAAAAAATTACATTTGTCAGAAGAGCTCTTTAAACTTGCTATTCGCTTTCACATTTGAAACTTTCTGCATACAACTTGACAATATGGACCAGTATGCCCATAGGAATTGTACACTTTAATTTGCCAGGAAAAGCACTAAAACTTTTCAAAACTTAAAAACTTCTAATAATCGACAATATTGACCACAACGTTTCTCAAAATAAAACTGCATCACAGTAACTAATATGTTTATCGTATGTTAACTTCCAATAACAGGGAAAAAAGTTGTTGTGTCTGTTGTAAAATAACGATAATTTAAAGTTGATTCTTATTTTTTTGCTTCTGGAGTTGTTTTTTGTAAAGGACAGTAGGCCTACTTTTATACACTTTGACCGTTTAGTTTTATTTGAAGTGTTTAAATCGAAGAGGGTTTTAGTTACTTTCATCGGTTAAACATTCATACTGGTATTCGGCAAGTCGGCAATAAATAGAGAAATGGAAAACCACTTCATATGATTTGCTACACTTGTGATTTGCTAAAGCTTAAACAATAAAGAAAATCCAGCAAACCGTTTGAAAGTAAACCAGACTGAAATTTATTCAAAGCCTCACATTGGTCTTCATTTAAAAATACGAGTGCCTATACAAGAGAATAGTTTAAGACCAGTCGCGAGAGGCATGTTTTATAGGTTTACCGTCTCATACGTGAGCTACATATATCAAGAGTCGCCAACTTTTTGTTTTATCAGGTGATGTCGTAATTCTTTTCTTATTATTGAAATCTCCTTTCAAGTAAAACGACCGCGACGATTCAGGGTCATTAAAATCAGATGAAGAAAATTCAGTGTGAAAAACCACTAAATCTGTCGCTATGTTTTATTTGTTTTATCAAAACAAATGCATTTCGCTATAAAAAGCATCATCAGTGTCAGGTGATGTCTTTATTTTGCAACTTTGCTCTGCAATTCGCGCATTTGAAATTTTGTCATATTAATAGATTAAACATAAAAAAGTCGGGCTAATAATTTGAAATTTAATTCTTATGTATATAATTTATAATCTGGCCAAAACTGTGAATTGGAAATATGAATTCAAGCGACTTTTCCTATTTTGTAAGCTTTCTTAAATTTTGGTTAACTGACATGGGAGACACTGTTATTTCCCAATGCAATTATTATTGAAAAACCACACATATCGTGAGAAGATATATCAAGGTTGAAGGCTATTACTCCCGTATAGTTGGTACTTATCAGTTGAACAAGTGCATGGGCAAAGTTTACACCTATGGCTTATCGCCTTGGGAATTTACAACCTCAACCAGCGCGTGTTGTACGTCACAAAATATCCTGAGCGTTGCAGTCAACTAAATAGACTTGCGTGTGTTCGTGCACCAAGTAACATATCATACTTTAAAGATTGGCCAGCGTTGTGTTGGAGCCTGTTTTGAGAGTTAGTAATGTCAACACCAATACGAAATAAACAGATTTGTTTTACAAGTTACAGGTATTTTACTGTGCTAATGTAAGATAAGGCTTAAACTCGTGAGTTTTTTTGTTACAAGTACCGCATGTTGCTAAGTAAGCGATATATCAAGAGAATTACACAATTAATGGCTTAAGGTTTCAAATGTTGCTTTGGTAAAGGCTTATTAAATTAGAAAGTGAGTTTGTTTTCTTTTTTGTTGCAAATGTTTAGGCACCTTTTCTACAAAATGGTTGAACTTTTTAAGTTAAAATGGTTTGACCTTTTCAAGTTTAAACCATGTTTTGGTTCACGTACGAGGGTTGGGTTTTGTAAGTCAAGTCTTTTAAGTTGGATCAGTTATAATCAAGTGGCCAAGTTTCATGTCCCTTTGACGCAGTAGATCAGTTTGCACATCCTATTCGCTTTCATATATCAGCTATAGCTGCCAGGCATAATATCAAGTTTATTGAGCTCTTCTGCTAACGTTATTTTATTCCGACGTTTCGACGTCCTATACAGGTCGTCTTCACCAGGGTAAATAACACTGAATGCGACTAGTATAGTGCGCGATAAACAATGAAAAAAAATTACATTTGTCAGAAGAGCTCTTTAAACTTGCTATTCGCTTTCACATTTGAAACTTTCTGCATACAACTTGACAATATGGACCAGTATGCCCATAGGAATTGTACACTTTAATTTGCCAGGAAAAGCACTAAAACTTTTCAAAACTTAAAAACTTCTAATAATCGACAATATTGACCACAACGTTTCTCAAAATAAAACTGCATCACAGTAACTAATATGTTTATCGTATGTTAACTTCCAATAACAGGGAAAAAAGTTGTTGTGTCTGTTGTAAAATAACGATAATTTAAAGTTGATTCTTATTTTTTTGCTTCTGGAGTTGTTTTTTATAAAGGACATAGTAGGCCTACTTTTATACACTTTGACCGTTTAGTTTTATTTGAAGTGTTTAAATCGAAGAGGGTTTTAGTTACTTTCATCGGTTAAACATTCATACTGGTATTCGGCAAGTCGGCAATAAATAGAGAAATGGAAAACCACTTCATATGATTTGCTACACTTGTGATTTGCTAAAGCTTAAACAATAAAGAAAATCCAGCAAACCGTTTGAAAGTAAACCAGACTGAAATTTATTCAAAGCCTCACATTGGTCTTCATTTAAAAATACGAGTGCCTATACAAGAGAATAGTTTAAGACCAGTCGCGAGAGGCATGTTTTATAGGTTTACCGTCTCATACATGAGCTTATATATCAAGAGACGCCAACTTTTTGTTTTATCAGGTGAAGTCTTTATTTTGCAACTTTGCTCTGCAATTCGCGCATTTGAAATTTTGTCATATTAATAGATTAAACATAAAAAAGTCGGGCTAATAATTTGAAATTTAATTCTTATGTTTATAATTTATAATCTGGCCAAAACTGTGAATTGGAAATATGAATTCAAGCGGCTTTTCCTATTTTGTAAGCTTTCGTAAATTTTGGTTAACTGACATGGGAGACACTGTTATTTCCCAATGCAATTATTATTGAAAAACCACACATATCGTGAGAAGATATATCAAGGTTGAAGGCTATTACTCCCGTATAGTTGGTACTTATCAGTTGAACAAGTGCATGGGCAAAGTTTACACCTATGGCTTATCGCCTTGGGAATTTACAACCTCAACCAGCGCGTGTTGTACGTCACAAAATATCCTGAGCGTTGCAGTCAACTAAATAGACTTGCGTGTGTTCGTGCACCAAGTAACATATCATACTTTAAAGATTGGCCAGCGTTGTGTTGGACCCTGTTTTGAGAGTTACTAATGTCAACAGCAATACGAAATGAACACATTTGTTTTACAAGTTACAGGTATTTTACTGTGCTAATGTAAGATAAGGCTTAAACGCGTAAGTTTTTTGTTAAACGTACTGCATGTTGTTTATGATTTATAATCTGGCCGAAACTGTGAATTGGAAATATCAATTCCAGCGGCTGTTCCTTTGTTCAAAACTTATCTTAAATTTTCGTTAACTGACATGGGGCACGTTTATTTCCCAATGCAGTTGTTACATACCACACAGACCGTGAGAAAATATATCAATTAAAGACTATTACTCCCGTAAAGTTGTAACTTATTAAAGCAACAAGGGTATGGACAAGGTTTAAGGGTGTCGTTTTCTTTTAATAGGCATTCATGTTGCTAAGCGATATATCAACAGGTTGAAACACAAAATTGAGCTAGGTTTTAAATGTTGTTTGTTGAGGCCTAAAAAATAAGAAAGTGATTTATTTTAAGAAACGAATTAAAATTAAGAAAGTCATTGTTTTGTTTTTGTTGCAAATTTTTGGGAACACAAAATAGTTGACTTTTCTAAGTTAAAATGGTTTGACCTTTCCAAGTTTAAACCGTTTTTTATTATACTTTAGAAGCTAAGTAAATAGGTTGAATTTTGTAAGTCGAATCTTGTAAGTTTTAATAAAGTTGCCAAGGTTAGAGTTTTCTAGACTCAATTGATCAAAGTCTATTTGCTATCGATATTCCATAACAGCTGGGTTTTTGTGGTGGAGTTTTAAAACGTTTTGGTGAAATGTCGTTATAATAGCAAACTTCGCTTGGTAAAACATTTTTCGAAGCCACAGGGGGTAACATATTGAGTTGTTTTCAGTGTTTAACATAGACAAACACCTTCTAAACTGTTATTTGTTTTTTATCGACAGGGGAAATAATAATTTTACAAACATGTTGTTACAACTGACAGCAATTTTGCTGTGTTATGCGCCACTGGTCAGTGGACAGCAGCAATGCAGTTACGTCACCGTTGCAACATGCGGTGATGACGTCACTGTCAGGCCTGGGAACCTGTTGAGTGGGAGGGGTGAAAAGGGGGACACTGGGTTACCGGGAAAGATGGGTCCTCTGGGCAAACGCGGTTTGAAAGGAGATGTTGGATCTGTTGGTCCCAGGGGTGACATCGGAATGCCAGGCGAAGTGGGTGTAAGGGGATTTCCCGGGAATAAAGGGGCGATCGGCCAAAAGGGAGAGGCTCTGGATTTGGAAGATTTCAAGCGCGAAATGAGGGGAAAAATTAGAGGTAAATGCGTGATAACCATTCTAAATGTAAAGGTTAATGGCAGCGGTGGGATTCAAAATTTTTGTCAGCCGGTTCTATCACAAAAGTCATATTTTTCAGGTGGTTCTGTTACAAAAGTCTATGCTAACCGGTTGGCTGATCTCATAAAATTTCGTGAGACGGTTCTATAGAACCGGTGAGAACCGGGTGAATCCCACCACTGGTTAATGGGTAAACAAGAATAAAATTTACAACGAAAATTAAAAAAATTGGTAGGTTGTTTTCAAAACTTTTTGACGAACAACAAAGTCTTGATAATTCACATGACCTTAAAAATTAATAAACAATCTCTTTCTACATCAGAAATGAGATTAAAATATCTTTTTTAAAACTTTAGACTTCTTTTGAAAAGGTTGGTTTATACGTAAAAGGATTGGAAACAGTTTTTCGTTGATAAAACTTGCTTTTATATTGCGTTTGATATTGTGTGTTTTTTATGTTGAATTGTGCATTACAGAGATGAACAACCTAATATCAGCGTTTAGATGCACAACATCATCAGCAAAAAGTTACCAGAGAAGTTTGTATTGTTTTAATTTTACAGAAATTGAAAGTATTCTACCTGCCGCCAACTGCTCTACGTCATCAGTGAACGGTTACCAGCGACTACATGACAAGAACGCGGTGTGTAACGACGGTTGGGCGGTAAATGGAACAATATGTAGAATAACAACGTGGAATTACAACACTCGTATATTTCCTACATGACAGGTTTTTCAACGACGATTTGACGGAAGTGTGGATTTTAACCGAACCTGGCAGGAATATAAAGATGGATTCGGAAACATGGAAGGAGAATTCTGGCTCGGTGAACAAATGATTTTGTTGAAATGCGTAAATTGAATTTGACCAAAACTTTAAACAACCCAGGTTTGGACGAAATACGCAGAACGACCAGGGGACAGAACTGCAAACTGAAAGTAAAGATGACAGGATTTGATGCCACAACAGCTTACGCACAGTACAGGTAAGATAACTTCATTACAAGCTGTGTTTTATTTGACAATTTTGTTTTGCAGAAACTATGTATTTTTAACGGTGTATAGGCCTAATTATGTTGCATTATTCCTAAAACAAGTTTAAAAAACATCAATCTGGGGTAATAATAAACTGCTTTTACTTTGGCAGTTCGTTTGCAATCGACGACGAATCAGACAATTATCGTTTACATGTTTCTGGCTTCAGTGGAACGGCTGGTGACAGTTTGACGTCGACACACAACGGAATGCAATTCACCACCAAAGATCGGGATAATGATCGGTAATTAGATTTTTCACGTTAGTATTTGCTTACAAATGTAACTATTTTCCTATTTTGGAATGTTTTACTGAACAAGATAATTTTTGCAATTCAGTTTTTAAAACGTCAAACCAATACACATTTAAGATTTTATATTGTTGTTGTTGTGGTTTGTACGACATTAAATTTAATTTATATTTAACACAGAGACAGCAACAGTTGTTCAGTACATTGGAATGGAGGTGGATGGTGGTTTAATAAATGTTTCGATTCTTCACTTAATGCTGAATGGGGGAGATCAAAAGGTACATGGCGCAACATGATCTGGAATCACTGGAAAGGGTCAAAAGAAGCGATTAAAGAATCAACAATGATGATTAAATGCGACTAAAAATTTAAAATATGATACTAACAAACCGAAACTATTGGCACTAACAATTAAAGTAGATTACCTTTAAAAATGCTTGCAATGATTAATTTAGTTTGTGATTCGGCTACAATACACGGAATAATAAACACTTGTTCAATTTTATCTGAAACTTTGCAGTTTCGACAAAGACAGAATCAGCAGCAATAAGGGTAAACTGTTAACGATTAAAAGAGAGCAATGAGCCAAGTGCAACGGCATTGACCAACCTTATGCCTTTATTATAAGAGTTCATAAAAATAAAACCAAAAGGGAATTCAGCCAATCATAAGCCATCACGTGGCACCGATCACAAGTCAAAACAAAAGGGTGAAGTAAATATGCCGCTTGTACGTCCAAAAGTAGGTTTACGACCTGGAAAACCACAACAAAACATTAGTGAAGTTTACCAAAGTCATCACATCACAGAACTTACCGCAGATTTTGTTAAAGTTCCGGTCCGAAAATTAGGTCAAAGCATAATAAATGCGTTTCTCGCAACATAATAACTTACCCCATATCCTCAACTCTATGGTAGATTTTTAGCATGGACAGTATGAACCAACTGGCCTATATTAGTTTTAATCAGATTTGTGTTCAGTGCAGACAGCACAACATGGTTCAACACCAGGACATCCCACAAATTCCAAATAACAATAATATTGGCTGAAAATTTCTTGAGCAAAAATGCTTTACAATACCTAGATAGTTTTGCTGGGGAATCTTTCCGTAACAAGACGTAAAAACAACTTAAAACAGTGTATTTTATGTTTCATATATAACATAATAACTTACCCCATATCCTCAACTCTATGGTAGATTTTTAGCATGGACAGTATGAACCAACTGGCCTATATTAGTTTTAATCAGATTTGTGTTCAGTGCAGACAGCACAACATGGTTCAACACCAGGACATCCCACAAATTCCAAATAACAATAATATTGGCTGAAAATTTCTTGAGCAAAAATGCTTTACAATACCTAGATAGTTTTGCTGGGGAATCTTTCCGTAACAAGACGTAAAAACAACTTAAAACAGTGTATTTTATGTTTCTCTAATAAAATAACAATAGTATAGAATTTAAATCTGTTTTCTATTTCTTTTTTGTGGATTTCTTTTTGCTTGAAGTTGAACGAGACGGAGTTCTTTTCACAGATTTGTCCAAATCCGCTGGTTTCTGTTGATAAAACGGCAAACATTCGTAAACTACATTGTGTTCACGTTTAACTTGCACAAATTAGGACCCTAATTCGAGCAACATCATGAATGATATAAACCAGTGGTTACCAAACGGGTAGAAATTCCTATCAGAGGCATCTTAAAACTTAAGGGGAGGAATTTGCTTTAATTTTTACAAGTGGTTTGTAAATAGACACTTAAGCTCTGGGAATATAACCTGTGAAGTTGATAAAAGACCCAATTTTGAATTGTTTTTGTATGGTTTGCCATCTACCATGTAGTATATTGGGGACGAATGGAAATTTTTTAAATTGTTAATGGAAGAATTCGTTGATGAAGGTTAGAAACCACTGGTCTAAACTATGAATATATGTTCATTACTTGGATCAGCCCTGAAGCGGTCATGTAGACCAGCGATCACGGTAAAACCATATATAAATCACAGGAAGCCAGGTCTATTATAGGAATGCAGAATCAAGCCGGGTACAGACGAATAAATTACATTCTGTGTTAATTTTCGCATGAAAACTAGAAGGCTATGTTAGCTGCCGCTTGCCAAAAGTCGTGTAACAAGCACCGTTGCCTGCCAAGTATGCTATACCTTTTAGCTTAGTAGCAGGGAATCGCCAGTTCGACATTTACACAACAAGTTTAAAAAGTGATTCGTTTTTGCATTACAAAGCGTTTATGCCGACCAACCATAAGGGCAGACTCATGTATAAATTACTGTAGGCAACGTCGAAAAGATCAGGGAATTTAATTTCAAATTGCGTAGCTCAGTTGGTAAAGCGACTCATGTTGAGTTGAATTAACTTTTTTTCGCTTGGTGAAAGAACACATAGCGACACAATTGCACTAAAACAATCACCAAGTCGGAAATAGCTGAGCTAGGTTAAACCATTATGGAGCGCAAAAAAGTGTTGGGCACAATTGGTGGACAATGACTAAACGCGCTGCAGCTACACCGTTTTATAAGGCGTTATATGTCGGGTGCTCACAAGAAAGTGAGTGTGGCGCAGAGTGAGTATAACACGACTGGGGGGAAACGATGGTGGGACCAGTCGAGGGGCCCTATAAATTAATCACCCGTGTTAGGAAAAGAGGGTGGATTATGTAGTTCACATATGGCCCTTGCAAAAATAGAGATAACTTTGCGACGTAACCATATCCTTATAATCTGCTTGCGTGTGTTAAAAGTAGATAAACTCGTATTTAACTTACTAAGTCTGGCTGTTTATCTGCTGGGGTCTCTTGTTGTGCAGCAGGACTTCCAGGCGGCGAACCAACCACTTCCTCCATCTTGGAAACCTATACAAATGTAAATAAACCCGAATTAAACACCTTTATACTCCAGGAAGCAACTAAACTAGATTTAAGCTACCCATTAATAGTTAAGTTTATGAGGACTTATATGACTACAACAGCTAAATAATTTTAAAGAGCATTTAGACTGGTTGTAAAAAAAAAACGTTAGCAAAATGTTTCAAAATGCAACGTTTTGGCGACGAATCCCTTAAATTAGTGGTTCTTAAACTGGATTCAGGGGATCGATAAAGGTCTTTTGAAGTACAAATACTCGGCACACGTTTTAATTAAACTATAGGGATATATAGTCGCTAAAAATATTATTTTCTGCTTGCTAGATGGCAAAACATTGGGAGGTTGTACCTAAGTTATATTCGACATAACAAAGAACACTGTGCGCATTGTTCGTAAGCAGCAAAACAACGAATCTTTGTTGGCAGCAAAAACGTATGTCAAAAGCACAAAATGAGTTAAAAAGCTAGGATGCAACTTGTTGGGGTTCGACCAAAGGCTGTAGAATATCACAGGGGTTCGGTCGTGACAAAAAAGATTAAGAACCACTGCCCTGAATTGAGAGTGGCCACATGCGGTTGCTTCCGGGTTTTGCAAACAATTAGTTGCACTTATGTTGTTGACTTGCCTTTTTTTCTAGCGCTCTTATTTTCTCATTTGCTGAGTTTAATTCTTCTTCAAGATCCAGCGCTTTTTGTTCTGCGTCCTGTGCACGTTGTTCCGTTGATCTAAAACGTTGATTAAATAAAAAAATATTTTGTATAGTTTAAAATACCTACGTTATTAACTTGAGATGTTTGAACTATGTAAATAAATACGTTCAATGTACAATTTCCAGGTAAAAACAGTCATATGTTATTAATTTCGTATTTAAAATATCTATTTTTGCTTTTTATATTAATGAGTATATTATTTTCTAGTGGATTTATTTAATACCAAGGCCGTTTGTGCAAAACTAGTTTAAAAAGTCGAAATATGACAAGTTTTTCGATTTTAAATTGCTATTGTATAAATGGTAATATAAACATAAATTCACAACTGGAATAAAGCGTCGATGCAGACCAGCAATCACGGCACACTCATACATAAATCACAGTACGCCAGGCCAAGGTGTAGGCTAAAAAAATGTTTCCTGTGGTGGGTTTCGAACCCACGACAGGAGTCTTTCCGGGTCTCGCGTTCTACCAACTAAGCTACATAGGCTCAGTGGCGAACCTGTCGAAAGTTGAGTCACAAGCACCGTTGCCTGCCTCGTATGCTGCACATGTCAGCTTCGCAGTAGGGGATCGCCAGATTGACCAGTATCAGTGTATAAAATATCATTTATACCTTATAAATAATATCATCTATTTATGCATTTTTCGTAAAAGAGTTGTGTGTAAAAACGCATGTTACTTACAAAAGTTGATCGTGTACTTGATCCATTTGTGCAATTGCGTCATAAGCCGACTGTGTTAGTTTAGAAGAGGGCGGGGTGAGCTCTCTACTGACACTAGTGGCCACTGCACCGCTGTCGGGAGGCAGAATAGATGAAGATTGAACGTTTTCGTCTGTTCCTATCACTTCCATTCTAGTTGGTAACTCAGAATTCGACGCTACAAAGACAAGCCTTCATTTAATATCTTGGAAAATGTTTGAACGTTCAACTTTTAACACAACACAATTGATAAGTTAGTATCTGGTTATAATAAGTGGTTTACCGAATTTTGGGTTTGTTGAATTTGGTCGACCAAATCAGCCATTTTTAGGAACATTTGGTTTCCATCTAATACTTTTGGTGTTTTTGCTAAAACCGTATCTTATACGTACATAATTCAAAAGCTTAAAACGTATCTTATACGTACATAATTCAAAAGCTTAAAACGTATCTCATACGTACATAATTCAAAAGCTTAAAACGTATCTTTTCGCCTCATTATGTGGAATCAAGTGAACTGCACAAAAGCTATCATGGCGATAACTAGTCATGATTATGAAAAGCGTCACTTGTATTCTCAGGGAACCTACGTTCGTCAGCATAGCACACGCTCTATTGTGATGTCAACAAACCCGTTTGTTACTTGCGCGTTACCCTATTATGCAATAACCAAGTAATAAATTCGTAGCAGGGGGATTGCGCTTGACTTAGACGAGCACCGAGCATCAAAAATTGCGATGCCCTGCACCAATACTCGGGTTCTGGCTCGGTTTGGCCTTCCATATTACCAGTTATTAGGCAATGTATTAAGCAATGAGAGATTGAAATAACTTACAAGTGGCAGACTTCACTTCAGTTTCCGTCTGTTCTGCTGCCTTTTTGCTCTGGAATTACAACAATAATTTATTCATAAACATTAAACTTTAAAAATCAAGACATAGCTTGGAAAGTATCACAACTAGTATGCAGTGAATACATAGACGTTCTGCCAAAACAGCTTGGTAAAAACAAGTTAAGCCAGTGGTTGCAACCGGGAATTTACTTTAATTTGTACATGTGAATTGTAAATGGACACTTTAGCTCTGGAAATATGACCTATGAAGTTGATAAAAGACCAAATGTTAAATGATCTTGGTATGGTTTAACGTCTACTACGTTGTCTGTTGTCCATCGTTATCTATTTTTTAAAAGCAAAATTTCCAAATCTTACATCTGGTGTGCGGCCTGCGATGGTTTCTATAGCAACGGGTTGTTCCTTTTTCTCTTCAGATTCAGTAAGGGGTGGAGACACTGAACTCTGAGCAGCTGGAGTCGTCGGCGCCGGCGTCGCTTTTATCTGTGCTGCGTCGACCGATAGTAGAGCTGCTTTACCACCGTCCTTTGAGTCCTTCAAGGGGGCCTGGATGCGCTGAAGATAAAAATCGTAACAACTTTTGTGTGATTTTTTTCATTTGAACACTAAACGTCATTTCAACTTTTGTGTAAATGCGAATCAAACACGGTTATAATGTTTTTATTTTCCTAATTTTTTTAAAAGTTTACTTTTATACAGTTTCACATACTTTACATACGCAAATACATTTTGCTTAATAGTCGATTTAGCATTTTTTTGAAATTTTACTTTTATTTGTTAATGTAAATGTTTATTTTTAATATTTAGTGTATAATATTTAAGTGAGCTATAAAAATGTATTTTTAGTTAATTTCAAACTTTAACTTACTTTGTATTCGAACCAGTGTTTCATACCGGAACGGAACGAAACCAAATAACGTTATTCGTTCTGAGCAAATTTTTTATTTCGTTATTTCGTTCTGGACCGATATTTTCATTTCGTTCCGGTCCGACCGAAATAAATTTATAACGGTATTTTTCGGTATTTCGGTCTTAATAAAAGAACATATCTTTGTGGTCTTTGCAACTAATAAGCGAAAAAAGAAAGAAAGTTGCAACACACAAGAATTATTGTCGGTAGTTGTTACGTCACATAACTTTTGACAATGATGGTCAAACGGATGTAAATTTTAGGAGCTTCAATTTTTATTTTAGCTTAACGGCGCGAAATTTTCAGCAATTGTTTCATGTCAAATGTCCAGAACGAAATACCGGAATAATAAATAACGGTATTTCGTTCCGTTCCGGTATCTTGAATATTTTTTATTTCGGTATTTCGTTCCGGTATTTGAGCCAAAAATTATTTATTTCGTTCCGGTATAACGTTCCGTTCCGTTCCGGTATGAAACACTGATTCGAACATACATTTCGCTTAATAGTCGACAAAACCACATTTTTTACAATATTTCCTGTTCTGTTGCTGTTTCCAAGCCTTTGGTTAATTCAAACTTTGCAAAGCATTACAAAATTAATGCTAAAAGCTATTTTTTTACGTTTTAAAATCATGAACTCGTTTTTGCGCCATGGGTCGAAACCCCACGACGACCGGCCACAAACCTCAGAACCCTCTTGCGTCACCGGGCGGCTAGCGGGCGTCGAAGGGCTTTCCTCCCCAGTTACGTCATCACGCACCGCCAACAGCTTGTTGACGTCACTAGTAAGTAGTCGTACGGGTTCGGGGAGAAGAGCGTTGAGCAAAATCTCACAAGTGTGAATCCATTCTTTGGCTTCTCGCTGCGAAAACAGCATTAAAGTTATGCTTGTTATACTAAACTGGCGTCTTTGGGTGAATAAAACTGAAAAACAAGTAGCATTGCATGTATTTTTTTTCTACTAAATGTAAAGAGACCATTAAATTAAAGTTGGAAACGATAAAAAGGTTTTCTACAAAGTTTTTACATTGTCGTAAATTAGTTCAATGACGTCGTAGTTAAATATTCTGGTTTATTTAAATGTTGTAAATACAATTTATCTAGTGATTTTACGGATAACAATATTAGAAATATAAAGATAAAGGGCACTCTGACCAACTAAAAGTTATTAAAACTTATATTTTTAAGGTCATTCTACTGCGGAACCGGGTGCTATGTCGCGTCACGATATTTGTCCTGCAAAAAGAGGCATATTGCTCCATAGCCTACACATAATACTGTCAGTTAACTTACTTTAACTCTTGAAAAATCCCTGTACTCGTGTTCTGCATCGTCCTCGCCCATATCTTTCTTCTCCTGCATGGTTTGAAGCACGATGCTCCCAGCACACCTTAACACAAGTCGATATGTTAGATAGAAATCACAATACGCCAGACCTACAAAACGCACAACTTTAATCAATGCGCCGCATGTGGCCCGCGGGCCGCAGGTTGCCCACCCCTGGTCCACAGCTTTAAACAACAGTAACGGGGACGGATTTGTCGGTTAAAAACCATAGTTGATTCCCATCTTTAATCAAACCATTAAACCAACGCACCAACGGCTCTAAAGAAAGTTTACAAAATGGCAAATGTTTACACACTTACTGGCAGGTGTAGTTGGTAAAATGGCTTAGATGGTCGGTTATGGTCTTTCCTCTCGTCTCAAGTTTCTCCAGAGTACACCATGCCGACATACTCGCCTCCGATGGTGTGGTTGGTGTGCTGGTGAGATGGTTTGGAGCCAGATGGAGAAGTGTTTGAACCATCCACTGAACCATATCAGTGTGGATGGTGTTCACCTGCACCAAATTACTGGTTGTTATTTCTGCATTCCATAAGCTGGTTAAATGTGTGCTTTAACTTAGTGTATCTTTTAGGCCAGGGGTAGGCAACGTTTTAAAGCCGCTAACCCCGAAAAGCCCGGCCCGACTTAACTCGGTACCAGATGTCACGATATAACACACACATGAGGTATCGTAATAAATAAACACGTTTAAGTTTTAGTCCAGACTGTCTGGAGTGTACAATACAATTACAATACAATACAATACAATACAATACAATACAGACACAATATGTATTTGAAGTGTAAGTAGGTAGAAAGTTAGGAATAGCACAGCTTCACTGTATTGCAAAAAACAAAAATAATAAAAAAAATGTTCAGAATTAGGAACACTATATACGGATCTGTTCATAAGTTTAATGGTGAAAATAACGGCCCAAATAGACGTAAAAAGCGACATGCTTTATTACTCAAACGTTTCGGCAAATGCTCATGCCATCATCAGTTACACCCGTTTATATACACTTGAGTCGCAAGAAAAGAATGATAAAAATTTACGGGTACAGTGTGCACCGTTCTAAAGGTTGACAAGCACTGATCTACACTCCCATATAAACAAACACTTGTTCTCTTTGTTGAAAACATTGATATTTCACTTACTTGCACCATAAGCTTCCCATCTTCAGCCTCGATTTGATTCAAAGTAGTTTTCATCCAATCCTGAACTTCTTGCATCATGTCCACTACCTCGATTCTGTCAAGATTAAAAAAAATATATAACAACACTATAGAACAGCGGTTCCCAAACTGGGGTCCGCGGTCCTTTAGGGGTCCGTGAGGCAATTTTGGGGGGACCGCAAAGCGGGTAAAGTAATTCTATAACCTGTTTTTAGCGTCAGTTTGTGCCACTGAATAAGTTTAAATCAAGAGAATTGAGAAATCGACTGTCTCCATTGCTAAACAATAGCCTTTATTGAATGACAACTATCAAAAATGCAATTGTTCGCGCACAACCGTAGTGTTTTTGTCTTGCCTGTGATGTCAGATGCTGTCTTTGGATCTTTATTATGCGCAATTTTGCATAACTAGCGAAAATTCTGCACACAACTTTCGTTTTTCTGAAATACACATTCCAGCTTAAGGACCGCGAGCCCTCGAAATAATGGCAAAGGGACCGTTTTGACAAAATAATGAAAAAGTTTGGGAACCACTGATATAGAACAACTACAGGCTTGTAAAACATAAATTAGGAGTGATTATAATGGACAGTATCAGACCCTCTAACAAACAACAAGGTCATCATTGTTTGTGTGAATAAAAAAAAAAAAAAGAATCGGTCCATGAGGTTAATGGAATATTTATATTTGCAGTTATTTGAAGCAGGTAATATTTCATAGGTGGACTTTAATAACTGAAAGTGACATATTTGTTACCAAAGTGTTAAAAAAAGACATGAGTGCTTGACGAAACCCCCTTAAAAAACAAACATATAAATAGAGTCAAAGACACAATAGTTTAGGATTTAGGTGACTCTGAATTTGTTAAAAAAATAACATAAATACATAGTGCGAGGGCAAAACACAAGGCTTTCGGAAAGGGTAAGTCGAAATTTTCCCCGACCACTTAACTCAATACAGCACAACTGAATATATTCAATACATCTCACCTTTTATGGTCGAGCTTGTTCTGTTTGTCTTCGTCCTTTTGCTGCGATCCAATGTTCTCTAGCGCCTCTTCCACCACAGCCTTGTAATCTCCGATTTTCTCGTAAAGGTGAAGCCACTCGCTGTCACTGAATGCTGTGAAAAAGTCCAATGTATTGTCTATGTGTGTGCATATTATTCCGTTATATTTCCACGATGTTACAGACACTGTTAATTTATTGGCCTATTTCTAAGAAATGTCCTTATTTTTGGCTTTCGTTTTTGTTTTGTGACAACGTTTAATGCTCTTTTTAACTTACCCTAGAAAGCATAGATAAAAGACCTACTACCCTTTAAAACGCTACGCATGAAATTCTTGAGTCACATTAGCTCATCCAAGTTGCGTTAATGGTCTGAAAGAGGACTGCACCAGCCAATACGACCAATCTCTCGTTACCAGCTGCACTGATGTTGGCTTAAAGGTTTTTAATATGATCAGTAAATAAGTATATTTGAGTGTTTCCCAATCTAAGAGGTGAAGCACCGGTGCACACAATCATACGACGTATCCCATATAAGTACAATATCCTCTAAAATGTACTTACATTCCGAACCGTGGACCATCATAATCAGTTTGTTCACCCAACTTCCAAGATTGTTTTGTAAAGAAATCATTCCTCTTGCAACGCCTGCAAAAAACGAAACCTTGTTTGTTTTTCAAAAAAATGAAGGGATAACGATTTAGAACAAGTTAAGAAAATTCAGTGTGAAAAATTCAATGTGTCTTATTCAAATAGAACTATTACACATTCTATTTGGATAAGACACTGATGATGCTTTTTATTGCGAAATGTATTTGTTTTGATAAAACAAATAAAATATATAGCGACAGATTTAGTGGTTTTCACACTGAATTTTCTTGATCTGATTTTAATGACCCTGAATCGTCGCGGTCGTTTTACTTGAAAGGGGATTTCAATAATAAGAAAAGAATTACTAGAACAAGTTAATTTAGATTATATAACAACGGCAAAAATTCTACCAAAGACCGGTCATACGTTGCAACGTTAAAATAGATTTGTCATCTTTTTATAGTGTAAAAACTGAAGACATCTTCCGTTTGCAAATGCAGTCTGTTAAGTCCAGAACAAGAAACTATATGATACTCACCATTTTCGCCACTTGTCCTTATGTCAAGTTGCTTTAACATGTCGTGGAGTTTGGAATTGAGCTGGATCATCGTTTCAGAAAGCGGAAAACTTTCACCGTCTTTCCTGGAAATAAAAAACTTTTACCAGAAATCCACTCTACAAGGAACAAAGCAGTTTATCCCAAAAGATCCAAACGTTTTATCAGAATACTGCTGGATTTTATTAATATAGATGAACATACATACGTAGGCTACTGGGATCAGCTCTGAAGTGTTCATACAGACCAGCGATCACAGCATATTCACATATAAATCATAGTACGCCAGGTCTATATTGAAGGCGTAATACCGAATCACGCCGGTCACCCAAACATTCCCATATGTCTAGGCACAGGCCGAAAAATCATTACGGAGCTGACATGTACAGCACACGAGGCAGGCAACAGTGTTTGTTATTCGGCTTTCGGCGGTTTCTCCACTGAGCCTGTGAAGCTAGCCTATCCCTTGTCATATGGGAATGCTTGGGAGACCGACTTGATTTGGTATAACGCCTTCAATGCAGACTTGGACAACTAGATAATTCTAGTTGTCTAGTTGGGCAAATTAGAGCAAAATGGCGGTAATTCTAGTTCTAATCTAATTTAGAATTATCGAGTAAGCTCTAATTCTAATTCTAATCTAATTCACAGTTTTCCCAAAATCGCTAGTTTGTCCAACGGCACTTTTAGGCATGTGATCTGAGCATGCATTTTTTAACCAAAGCGCACAAAACCATGCAATTAACAAGACCAAACTACATCACTGAAACACATTTATCAGTGAAATTTGGCACATATTTATATCGGTTCCAATTACCCGATATAAACGGCAAAAATGGATTCGAATCCAAAGGATTCGTTATTCTACCTTGAACATCCCTATTTCAGATGCACTGAATTGTATTGTTTTAAATGTGCAAATCTACAAGTTAAAATTTGAAACAAACTAAAGTTGGTTGGCTTAAATCTAATTCTAGTTTAATTTCTAGATTTTGAGAAACTTCTAATTCTAATTCTAATCTAATTTGCAAAAAAAGGAGATGCTCTAATTTTAATTCTAATCTAATTTGAAAAACCGAAAAAAAATCTAGTTGTCCAAGTCTGCTTCAATGGGCATGTCGTGCTATTTAGTGCCCTAATAAAACTGACATAAAATCCTAGAAAGGCGGCATTTCTATATACTTGCAATTTATATATACCGCATGCTGTTTAATACACCATTTGGCAAACTTAGAACGGATTTACATATGTTACCTAACTTTGCAACCTTCACACGGCATTTAACAGCATGTGTGCTTCCACAAGCGAAATCCCACTTAGCAACAAACCCTTAACTCCTCAAACTGTTGCTTGGCAGTCATAAAGCAAACACAAGCTCCTACTTGTGACGTCGATACACGATGAGGCCGATCTCAGTCCAGGCTTCAGTCTCACGTGACATCTTGTTCAATTGCTCCTGATTGTTGAGAAGCATCCCACCTCCGAAGCGCTCCGAGTCCTCACCCAAGATCTGAGAGGCAGAAAAGAAGTTAAACTAGTGATATTTAAACTTGGTAATCTTGTGACAAAGTTACAATTTAATGATGAAAATAACGGCCCAGCTAGTTTGGCTAAGTTGCCTTAAACATATTGTTTTAGTGCAAGAATAGGCTAATAGACAAATTATAAGTTTAAAGTGTAGTTGTCTCTCAGTGCCAATATGATAATTTAATGTACATTACCTCTTCCCAGTGTTTCACTTCGTCATAGAGTTTCTGAATTGTTTCCTTTGGTGGAATTTTAAACGATCTTACGTCAGACATGCTTGCTGCAAGAGAATCTACAGAAAAACGCTTATTTAAGCAAATAAGTTGGATAATATTTTTACTTTAAGTATTTTTCAGAAACAGTTCACTAAATTTTACCCGTTTTGTCGTGAAGCGGTTTATAGGCTTGTTACTGCAATTTATGTTAGTTAGTTTAGTTGCGAACGAATAAAGTGTTTTGGTAAATGTATATTTGTGTATAGATACAGACGAATTATGTTAATTGTATGCAGGTTAGTCCCATAAAAAGCTTGGCAAATTGTACATGCGATTAACCGGATCGGTTTGTACAAAATTAAATTAGAGATGCTTTATTCAGTAAACGTCCTGGCATATAGAGATGTTATCCTTTAGATCAGTGGTTCTCAAACTTTTTTATTGTGCGGGCCAAATAGTAGTTTTTTTAAGTGTGTAGGGAGCCGCAAAAAACGAAACCTTGAGAAAATCACCAAAGATTATTACCTTGAAAGCTAAAGTAGCAATCTTTGGGGGTTTTCTAAGGTTTTGCGGGAGCCGCAAAATAAGTAGTTGGGAGCCGCATGCGGCCCTGAGAGCCGCGTTTAAGAATCACTGCTTTGAATTTATACATACGGGCCAGTATATATCTAGAGAACTATAGGCAGATCAATAGTTGTGAAAACATGAAGTAACCAAGACGACAGAATTACAAAAAAGATGGGACCTAAACAATACAACGAACAAGAAACTAACACGTGTCAAATATTACATTACGTACCATCAAAAACGTCTGTCCATCTTTCAAGGCCCTCCTTAACTTTTGTCAAAGTGTTGGTTGTTTTCTTGTCAGCGGATTCAAGAGTTTGATTGAAGCTGAAAATACAAAGTAGCAAAAAATACTTAAAAATATATTGTGAAAACTGATAATTCATTCTCTGCTTATCAAAGTAAGTTACGTTGGCTTAGGTGGAGTTTAGTTTAAGAGTTATAAATAGGACAGCGTCTAGTTAATCAAATTCCGTTTAGTTGTATTCTGAGCCCGAAGAAAATACTTAGAGTTCCATTAGACAAGAATCGTTTGCGTTTATTTTCTGTATGTTATTAAATTACAAAAGTCACCATGCAATTTTAAATGTCTAATATATTTTGGGTTAATACGGTCACATAATGGCATACTGTATGTGTAAACAACCCATTTTTGGTACTTTAAATGCTAAAATCAATTTTAAACAAAGTTAAAACACAAAATCAACTCAAAACTTTAGTATGCGTCTCATTAATTTAAGTATAAAAGTCATTATACAAAGGTATTTTACTTTTTTCTAAAACACATTAAAAAACGTTACCACGTATCCCATTATTTCAACCTCAAAACAGTCGCACAAAAGTTTTTTGACTCACTGAAATATCAGCTCCCTCCACGTGCTGACGTGCTTCTGCATCTGCGCCAGGTTCTCGCTGTCTCGGTCGCTGAGCAACACAGTAAAGTGGTTTGCTAGTTTCGACCAAGCCTTCTCGCTCACGTGAAGTCGCTTGGCCGTGTTTAGCGAATTTACAGACATCACCTGAGAATACAATAAACCTTGTTATGTTAAGTATAGGCGAGTCCGGTTAATCGGATACTCCAGTTAATTGCATAAGGATCGTAGAACCAATCCTAGTCATTTGTTGAGAAAATCGTCTAGTAAAGCGCATAATCCCGTTAAATGGATAAAAAAGTTTGGCAAATGGGTATGCGAATAACCGGATTCGTCTGTAATACATTATAGTTAGGTGGTTTTCTGGAAAGGTATTTTACTGTGTGTTTCAGTTTATTGATTAAAATTTGCATTGGACATCTAAAATGCACATTTATTCATAACTGGGATCAGCACTGAAGCGTTCATGCAGACCAGCAATCACGGAACACTCATATATAAATCATAGTACACCAGACCCATTGAAGGAATTATATCAAATCAAGCCTTTGAAATGTAAGATTAGTACACCCCAACTGATTATACAAAACATTTGCTGGTTGGTTGTATAAGCCATAGGTTATGATACTATTTGATTGCACCTAAACCATTACGTACCTTCAAGGAAAGGTCATACGCCGCACTACTCCATAAATCCTTCTCCTCATTGAGAGTCTGAACGCTCGTTTCCAACCGTTTCCTCTGCATCTCGTAAAGATCATGATACTCATCCACGAGATTAGCGTTCGTCTGGGACTCCTGATGCACGATAAAGATTTAGGTTGAGTGTTTTATTTTTATCCTCACATTTTTAACCTCACAATTTTAGAAATGTGTGACAACTATTAGTGAAATCTATGCATATTGCATACTTTTTATATACAGCTCGCAACATTCAACAAAAGTTTGAGTATAAGCTATAAGGAAGCTGAAAATTGGGGTTAAAACCGACCAGAACCTAAAATGACAATCTAGAAACTCGGCTCAAACCGTAAATTCATTTGAAAAAAGCCTAAACCAAACCTTAAATTAGATTCACAGAAGTGCAATTAAGATATAAATGTTGCCCGGCATAAGGTCAGGCCTGAATCAAGCCCGTTTTATTGAAACTTCAGCCTAAATCCGACTTGACTTAAAACTATGTTTGGCTTTTAGAGCTCCCATTAAGAGAAATTTCGCAACCTTCAAAGCTTGAGCGAGTTCAACTTCAGCTGTTGCAGCGTCCTGTGTTACTTGTTGATCGTGTTCGCGAACGTTCTGCAACTCGCTGTGGAAGAAATAGCCATTGTTCAGTTTTCATAGCAGGCAGAAAATATCATCTTTGCTTCACAAGACTTACGTGGTTAGGAACGAAATAGAAGACTTAAATCTTAACAGCTCTTCTGTAAGTCGCCTGTCTAAGGATCTTTGTGCCATAACCTCAGCATGGAGGCTTTTGATTTGTCTAGGCACCTGATAAAACAAGTTATTATGATTATTTGTGGTGTTAAATAATATTCAATTAAAATTTGTCACAAGTTGGAAAATGTTCATTTCCAGGCTAAAATCAGTTGACAATCTTATAAAAAACAAACATATTTCACTAAAAAAGCATCTTCAGTGTCTATAAACGGCAACATGTATAATGAAAGATGGAAATCAATGCAAAAATGGTAATAGAACAGGGAATGGATCCCAGAAATAATTTACCACAATTTAAATTTGGTGGAAAATTCATAAATTTGTTTAACCAAATCTTTGGTACTCTATTGTAATTAAACATTAACAATTCAGACAGAAAAAAAATCTGAATGGTTTTGTTTGTGATAGCAGAGTTGTTAACAGGGTAAGTCAGAGTAGGTAAAGTCACATATTTTAAAATAGAATCAGATTCAAGAGTGTTTTTTGACTATTGTACCGTCAGAGTTATGGTATTTTTGGAACCCCTGACTTTGGGCCATTTTATTAAAAACAACAATAATTTGAAAAGAGCGTCAAAAAAGCTTTGTTTGTGGCTGTAATTAAAGTCAGTTTACTTAAAATTAGGAGATAGAAAATTTTAATGAGTGGGGCGAGAGTCAGAACGCAATTTGTTGGTGTGGTTGTATAAATAAAATGACCATTTTGCCCAAAATCCCAATAATTACATAATGGCATATTTTACTACAAAGCATTAACACAGCATGCCAATTTTAACAACCATATGATCCGGATATTTATCTTGAACGCAAAAAGTAGTTTTGCTACTCATTTTCTCATCATGAATATATTTTTGTGTCACATATCGAATAACTTACTCTATTCAGCAGATCCGCATACTTTTGTCTCAGTTTCGACAGCAGTTGACCTCTTTCAACACATTCTACACTTACTTGCCTGATAACCTGAACAACAGACAAAAGCATCAGCCAAATATCTGACAAGTGTTCTTGTACACAAACCCTACCTCTGCGAACACAAGGTCATAGATGTTTTGCTCCTTCTTGATGAGCTCAAGCAGATTGTGAATTTGGCTTGGTCCTTTGATTTCAATTTCTTCATCATCTACACCACTCTTTTCCAGCAAAGCATCAAGAGTCCGAAGAAGCTGCACAACCTAAGGATTGCAATGTAATATTGTTAAACAAACGGATCCAGTTCTCGCATACCATATTCATTCTATAGTAACCTGTGGCCTGTAACATCTTCACCCTATGGCAACGGCCGCCAATTACCTGCTTGTTTTTGTTTTTAAATTTATTATGTGAAAATAGGGCTTGTACCACATACATAAACCATCTAATCACGTCCAAAAAGCCCGGATAATTTAAAACTTAATCCACAGATCTGAGCTATTTATGACGTCATAATCTATATTGTGACGCAAGAGGTGACTGATTATTTGCATTGTTTGCACACAATAGGCGTATATAAAGTGTGATGCACAGGGTTACTAGGCTGGTAGCATTCTTTATAGTCTTACAAAATCTATTGGAAGCAGTTTAAAAGTCAAAATATGTAGCAAAAGAGTTTTTTTACGTCACGGCCGCCAGTGCATATATTTTAATAAACATTTGCACGGCCGCACAAAATCCTCTATTCGGCCACAGGTTGTGCACCTCTGCCCTATGGCTTGTGTGGCTAACAATCAAGGGAGCTTTTATTTTAATGCAAAATAAAAGACAGCCCGTGGATCACAACCTGGCCCACCAAGCCATTTAGTGTGGCCTGACCAACACTCCAGTTCAGAGCAGAAAAAAAATTTCCCCCAAGTTAAGTTGCTATACATGACAAGTATCAGCCAAACCAAGTCCGAAATTGATTATGTGTGGCCTGCCGACGAAAAATGTCGCACACCCCTGTTTTAATGTCGTGGCAATATTATTTCTAGCCCTTTGCACTTTAGTTTAATATGTGTTCCAAATCCTTTTGCATGTAGACATTATATATCAACATACATTCTGCTGGGTACAGTCATTTGTGTGACAAACATTCTTTGACAAAAAGATGTACTAAGTAACAACAGAAAGAAGTATTATGGAACAATAGTATCCAACATAACAGAGTGCAGCTTATAAATCTTTTTTAAGACCACAAAATGCAGCTTACAATCACGGATGGCTTATAATCAAGGGTGATTTATAATTGAGGTGGGTGTAAATGCTGTAATCAATTTTATATATGTCTTTATAATACATTTCATCATTAGGTATCCTAAAATGCTACTTGCATATTTTAAAAACCAATTTTTTGTGGCACACTTGTTAATCTCTCATGAACTAAATATCTTATATATTTATCAGTAGGTTTATTTTTCATGACAGAATACAACAAATAAAAAAAATAGTTTCAAAAGCATGTTTATGCATTTACCTCAAATCTCTTTGTGGGAAGTAATGAAGGAAAAACCCTTAGTATCTGGTCATGATCGGAAATTTTTGTGGTCAAACTTTCATCGATATATTCCAGACCAAGTACAGCTTTCGACTTGACAATGTGATATTCTTCAGGGATGATAGAGTCAGGTACAGCTAGTTGCGATCCTGCAGCAGCTAGCTGTAAATACAAATTCATATATTATCAAAATTATATAAACAACAAAAATACCATGGGCACTTGGCAGTCCTGTCTAAATCGCTTTGTGGACCACAGTTAGAGTAAGGCTGCATTAGTGGTTGTAAGTTATCTAGCCTACATGGGTAATCTTAAAATTATGTTTGGGACACATGGCTCAGTCAGAGTAATTGATTAAGTGCTCTGTACTAAGATGAACATACATTCATATTGGGATCAATGCTCATGTCATTGTTATTTAAGGTAATGAGTAATGTAGGTCAGTGCTGTTCAACCTTTTCAGGGGCACGGAACCCTTAAGGCAGGGGTTCCCAACCTTTTTACGATCCCGTACCACTTTTTTTGTTTTTGTGAAAAAACGAAAGCTACTCGCGTACCACCTAAAAAAACCTTTGCATACCACTAGTCGTAAAAAATTAATGAAAACAATGGTTTAACAGTCTTACTACAAAACAGCATGACAACTGAAATAGAAAATATAAGGCATTGCAAACCCATTAGGGGGAAAATGAAACAAAGAACCAAATTTGAATGTTTAATAATGACTACCAAAACATACCTTTCCAGCTTGTTGTGCTGCGTCCAATCTTACAGCGCTTTTGTCCAATTTGCTAGGAGCTGGAGGTCGTGGTTTTTGGTGGGTGGTTACATCGTAGAGGAACGAGATGTCACGTGTACCAACCCCCTTTCCAAGCGACCTTGGGTTGTCAGTAAGATGTTTAAACTGTGTTCGACGACCCTTGTGGTGCCATACATTAGCTGGTGGACCTCGTTTCAGGGCCTATAAAATCAATTTTTTTAAGGTAAATGATTGTTTGTGGTGTTGTACCACAAAAACACCTAGCACTATTTAAAATGCTAACTTAGTTGACTTTAGGAGAGATTACTATAAAATATAATGCTAAGGCTGTGCTTTGCTCAATGTATAAACGAATACAATCATGTAAAACAACTAATGCATAATTTGATTTTTTGAAGAATCACAGATTTTTTCATCTGATTTTTCATGAAACTCAGGACTGATAATCAGAAAAGTGCTAAATATAATCAGTCTAATCATAAACATTACTGCCAAGGTAGTGGTGTATAAAGAATACATCGTTCAGAGGTTTCGACAATCTCTGTTGTCATCATCAGTGCATGTTTAATCAGTCTAACCCTATTATAAACACAACTTTATATGAATTGATATAAGTACCAATGCCTAACAACTTTAAGGTGAAAAGGCATGCATAAAAACAGACAGACCACATATGGAAAAACATGGTAAAAGTTTCAAGCGTTAAACGAACATTTTACATTTGTTTAAAACCTTTTCATGATTATCCAAGGCATTACCATTCTTAGCTTGTCAGGAGTTTTGTTCTTTTTTACTGGAGCTAATTGTTCCTTGGAATCTTGATTTCCACAGAACTCCGATTGTGTGAGTGCAAACAACAATTCCTCAGGAATCATTTCTTCTTGAAGAACCTTTTCATTTTCTCGACTTTCTATAAAGCGTAAAATAATAAGCAACAGTTTATTGTAAATATAATAAACAGTTTTTTATCAAATACATTTAAACCATTGGTTTTAAGTTATAAGGTAGCTGCCCCAAAGATTGTATTTTCCACAAAGAAAAGGCACAAGTATCAGGTGATTGACATCAATTTTACAATTGACTTTAAATATCCACGATGAATACATTCATACTGGGATCAGCCCTGAAGAATCCATGCAGACTAGCGATCACAGCATACTCATTGTAAATCATAGTAAGTCAGGCCCATTGAAGGCGACAAGGCGTCACACCGAATCAGTCGCTCTCTCAAGCATTCACATATGGACAGACACAGACTAGAAAAATCTAGTCTGCAGTGGGATTTGAACCCACAACAGGAGTCTTTCCGAGACTCACGCTTTACCAACTGAGCTACACAGGCTCAGTGGTGTACCCGCCGAAAGTTGAATCACAAGCACCATTGCCTGCCTTGTATGCTGCACATGTCAACTTTATAGTAGGGGATGACTTCAATTATTTTTAAGACTGACAAAATGCAGAAGTGACAAAACGAAAAACAAAACATTGTCTTAAGTGCACTAATAAAATATAAAACCAGCACAAGTCCCAGCTTTATGGAATCTATTCCAGTCATCAACTATTCAGTTTTCTAAAAAATACATGTGGAAAATATGCAATATACTCATGAAATGGGCAATCTGTTTTAAAATAGTAAAGTGAATTTCATAATTTACAATAGATTGCTGGAATAAATTGGATTTACATGAAGGCATTTCAACATACAGAGCTTCATGTTTGGAGAGGGATGGTACTATATATCACATGATACCACAAAGTATGCTGCATAGAATGTAGATTGTAAGCCCAGCGAGGGAAATGAGACCAAATTGTAGTGCTATTTCAAATACAAAACCTTACTACATCCGTCAGCACTTTTAAAAGTCTGCAAAATTAGAATTTTTGCAAAAAGCATATATGTGCAGGGTTTTTTTAAGGTTTGGTTTGGGTGACCGCTAAGTAGTTTTAAGAGACCGCAAGTGTTTCATTTAAATACCAAAAAATAGCCATATTTGGTTAAACGAATTATTTATTAGTTAAATTAAATTTTGGGAAACCGCTGGAGAAATTTGCGGAACGTTTCGGTCCCCAAAAACACCTTAAAAAAACACTGTATATTTGTACCATGTCATAGCATTTAGTATATAGTACTAAAGTACAGTTTGAGAGTCAGCCTTGCAACATGATGCAGGGCATGTTGGTCCTGCATGCCCGAGATCTCATAACGAACTGCCATGTTTAGCACACTGGGTAAGAGGCCATTACAATACAGCCTTAACCAAAAATCTACTTGCATTTATTTAATAATTTATGCTAAACCATTTTTTTAACCAGACAAAATAAATTCAACTCAACTTAGGTTTACAAAAAATAGCATACCTTGCTTTTCAGGAATATTTGCCACTGATAATTCCGAAGCATTTTGGTGGTTTTCTTCTGAAGGTAAACCCACCTGGCTATCTGCCACTGGTGCTTGTGCAGTTTCAACACTCATGTTTCAAGCAACAGCCACAACAATATTAAATAGTTACATTTTACGTGCCAAATACCAAACTAAATCGAAACATTATGACACATTGAAACCACTTTGCGAAATGAAATGCGATTTGTTCCTAGATCTCAATAATATTATTTACTTAGGCATAAATCTAACTGGCTGATTGAAGGTATTATAACTGAAATACATTGGAAAACTATTACAGTCTAACAACGTTTTTAACGTTATTTTAACAACACATGAAAGTTTACACTTGACGCAACTCGCTAGAGCGATGTCGCTTAATCGCTATGGAAACACAAATCCAATGAGACTAACAAACACGTACGAAACAGCTAGTTTATTCACTTACATAAAACATAAAGACATTGCTTGTTTTGTTCAAAATTAATTGACATTGATATTATTAATTTTTAACCCCCTACGGTAAAGCACAAATATTGTCATTACAATAACTTTCTGACCATGTTTTTCTGTGCAACAATACTTTTTTTTATGCAGGTTTTATTATTTTGAAAAAGTGCAAATATTTCTTGAATACATATGAAAATATCGTGCAAAAATCGCTTTAGATTAACAAATTGTGCAGCAGTTCGTAATTGATCGTAAACCAAACACTCTCATTTGAAATTAGGCTGTCAAAACAGTAGTGCTATTTTCACTTTTTTTGCTTTTTGCAGTGCCAGTGTTGTTGGCAGTTGTTGACGAGGCAGCTTTATACTTTTCTTCCTTCTTACAGCAGCAGTATTTGAGAACATAAGGCCACCACAGCCGTTTAACGTCGCCTTGTCGAACACAAGTCAAAAGAAACACACAGAAGCCCTGAAAAAAGGGTGTTTTGTAGCTATTGATTTCGTTCGTAGAGTCAAGTTTTAACTATTACGTTGGCATGTTGGAGTTAGGACGTTAGTTTCGACAAAACAAGTATATTTACAGTCCTATAAGAGACCAACATGCACAACACACCTGTAAAGTGGCGACGATAGTGAAAAGCCAACTCATTACAGCCAAGTAGACCGGGTCACTGGAAATCATCATGAAAAAGCCAAAGAACCAAACCATGCCCAATGTACTGGCAATAGCCATTGCAATCGCTAAGTTGTCAAGATTCGATGGGTTTCTTGATGTGGAAGCAATCTAATACGTTGAAGAAAATAGGTTTAGCTGGTAGTGAATCATTGGTGGCCGGGTGATTCGGTATGACGCCTTTCAATAGGCTTGGCGTACTATAACTCTCAAAAACCGGCTTTCAAAAGGGTGTGTCAATTCAAACAGCATTTAAGATGGCTAAAATGTGTTGGTTTACAGGAAAAAAGTGATGAATTGGATTAAGTTTGGAATTTAGTTCATCCACATAACATGTAAAAAATAATTTGTGTTTCATTCGTTTTGCTTGCAAAATTTATGATATGATTCAAATCAGTCCTTCCCAAACGGATAGGAATTCATCCGAAGGGGGAAATTTACTTTAAGTTGAAACAATTTTTGAAAACAATCGAAAAAAACAAACAATTTCAATGATTTTTGTATGTTTAGCATCTACTATGTAGTATATTAGGAAGGAATGAAAATATTTTAAATTGTTTAGTGAGGAATTCGTTGATAAAGGTTTGAAACCACAGATCTAGGTGATACAAACTGAAAAAGAGCATTACTTTTTTATAGTAATTACTAATTAGACCTGTATCTTGACTTGAATGATTAGTGTTTAATCTTAATTTTCCAACCTTTTCCCTTTTGCAAGTGAGGCTCCGTATTACGAGCACAAACATAACGATGTTAAAGGATAGAAGGCAAGCAACTGGAAGCAGAAAGGCGATGTACAGCGAGTAACCTTGAATCCAGCACATGTTTTCAGCCAGATAAGTGTGAGCGAAAGATAAAGGTGGATCTGTCATTGCAACAGAAACAAAAGTAATAAAAAACAATAAATGTCATAAAAAAAAGTGCTCCAACGATATTAGAAAACAATAGTAATGTATGTGTGGAAAATGTATAGAACGTTAAAATTATTTTTAATTTAAGACGAGAAACAGATCTACAATTCTGGCCGGAGTGTTTTTTTCTCGTGTTCGGGTTTACGCCTGAATCAAATACGCTTGATGTGTCGTAACTCCACCCTCTTTCCCTAACACGAGTGGTTAGTTCTTTTAAGCACCCCCCCTCGATTGGTCCCACCAACGTCCCTCCCCCAGTCGTGTTTACCCACAATACGCCAACCACACTTTCTTGTGTGCCCCAGCAGACACATAACGCTTTAAATACGGTGTAGCTGCAGCGCGTTTTGGTATCATCCACCAATTGTGCCCTTTACTGTTTTGCGCTCCAAAACGTTTTAACGTTGCCCAGCATTTTCCGGCTAGGTGATTGTTTTTGTGGTATTGTGTCGCTATGAGTTCTTTCGTCAAGCGAAATAAACTCAACTTCACTTCGGTAAATCTAAAGTTCGGTTTATTTCAGGCTTTTGGTTCGTTATTAGCATTGTACTTTTGGTGTCAGTTTCAAGACACTAGCTTAGTAATGAGACCAACTCCCAAATCAATTAAAACCACCAATATACGGGACACAAAAGTTATAAAAATATTAGACCTAAAAGAATCTTACCCTGTCCACAGATTGGGCTTTCGTCAGAGGGGATCGCAAGCACTTTATTCATGGTTAGGTTGACAAAAACAACGACCAATGGAAAACCGTACGACCATAACGTCGCCTTGGTGAGGTAGTTCTTCCAGGAAACATCGAAAAGCTAAAAAAGCAAAACTGGATGCGTAATACTTGAAGTGAACGGTTCAAAGCTATGTTGATGCCTTAACTCAGTGGTTCCTAACCGGAGAGGAAATTTAAAACTTGAGGAAAGGAATAGGCTATAATTTTTACAAGTGGTTTGTAAAAAAGACAGTTAACTCTGGGAATATAACCTGTAAAGTTGATAAAAGACCCAATTCTAAATGATATTTGTATGGTTTAGCATCTACGAAGTAGTATATTTGGTGAGGAATGTAAATGTAAAGTGGCGCATTCGTCAAAAAAGGTTGGAAACCACTGACTAACTGATATGTAGATGACTTAGGTAGACTGTTAATGCCCTAATTTATTAACAACTTTAATTTACTAAAATGAGGTTATATCGTTGTAACGACATATCGCATTTTGTCATGAAGCAGCTCTACAACAAAACACGACAAATTGCTAAACGAGTATTTTACAACACAGTTGGAATCTCTCGAAGCACACAACCTTAAAAACACTTCTCAGTTCATTTTTTCGGCAGGCATTACCAAAAGACTGTTTTAAATAAATTTGAATAAAACACAGGAAAATACTAAACATGGTGCCTACCTTTACGATTGACTTATACAGTAGATGCCCGTATACTGCCATCCAACACCAGGCAACAAGTAGGAAATAGTGCAGTAAAGTAGCACTAACAATGCAGTCTGCAACATCGTCCACCTCGTCGATTCCGAACAGGAATATAAGATAGACGACAGAGAGATTAGCACAAATGTTGATCAAAACTCGCATCGGTCTACGGTCTCGGATTTCCCTAGAAATGTAAATATAAGACTGTCGAAAACAAGTATAGTGTATGTCGAAGTCTGTTAAACTAGTAATTCCTAAACTAAGAGTTTTTGAACCCTTAAATGGTCCTTGGGGTTGTTCCATAGTGGTGTATGAATACTTAAAATAAGGATTTTTGAGTTTGAATAAGGGGTAATCGTACATGGGGTTTTATTCATACAAGGGGGTCGTCTCTACAAACGGGATGTGAAACCACTTCATTATACCATCAGGAGCGCGCGCGGTAGAAGTATTATAACGTAATAGTGACGCAACAGTAATCGCCAACCGAAATTGGTCCGTTTTTTGTAGTCTAAAAAATCGTTTTTTTTTCTCAATTTTTTGTGTCGGTTTATTCTTCAAAGCTTTCTTTATCATTTCAAGATGTTGGTAATTGTTTTGCGCAGTTCGGCGGAAGGTTGCATTCAAAGAGCATTTGCTATATTATTGTTTTGACGATTTCTACACGTACAAGCCCTAAACCTCTGGATAAATATGTCCGAGTATAAAGTCAGGCCCGGATCAAGCCCTAATTGAAGCCGAAACCGGAATTAACCAGGTCCAACTGTGGCAGGAATATTGCTCTCTTGTGTTGTCGCAATTTCTTGGGGGTAAAAGTATTATTCTATGCACCATTGTAAATTTATTAGCCAACACCAGTTTACTAGCCGTGATAAATAATAAATAATAAATCCTCACTTTGAAATGACCAGTAGAATGATGGTGAATATTAAAGAGGCGATAGAAATACTACATCCAACTATGCTGACCACCTGTTGAGGAATACTGGCAGGAATAGGGTAGATAGACTGCAAAAAATCATTTCGATTTGGCTATTATCACTATTAGTTAAAGGATCTATGATTTGGTCAGTTGTTTATTCCTTACCATGAGTACAGCAAAATTGGTGAGGTGGTTACATTTGCAAAGTGGTGGATTCGTGTTTGGTTCAAGACAACATCCTTCAGTTGACCAACTTTGCGTTGAAAAGTTCCAGAAAACACAAGTTTCGTTCACATATTGCGCCTGAAAAACAAAGCTTTCGTGTTAGCAACTCCCCTACTAATAAATATACGCTTTGCTTTTAATACGTGTACAGGTAGGCATTTTTTAGACAAAATTTAAAGGGGTTGGGCACTACATTTCAAGTTACAGACAGCTGCGCAGAAAGAGTTTTTCAGCGAGCGCAAACTTGTTTAATCAAATACGGCATTATCTTTCTTTAACCCTAGATTATGGCAATAATTTTCATGAGTGCTGCGACCGTTTTTTTCTTATTGTTGGACAAAATAGCATTTTCATTAAGCCTGAAATTATGTTCAACACTTGAAAATAACTCAAAAATTTTGATACAAAAGCAATTCTACGAAATTGCGATTACTAACTTGTCACTCTAATTTTAAGCAATCAGTGTTAGTAAGTGCTTTTCTATTTTGTAAATTTTTCTATAGTTTCGCGATAACATTTGAATCGAACTTAGATATGTTCCATAAATATGTTTTCTCTAACCTGACATGGATCTTTTTCCCAAAGTGCTTAAGTTTCGATAGGTTGCGTAAAGAGTTGAATTATTTATTTAGCGACAATAAATGGGTGGGGTTGGGAAATATATACAGAAAACTTTTACATTAGTAACTAATTTTTTGGGTTAGTTTTATTGAATTTTAAGTGATAATACCTTACCCCAACCCTAATAGCCCTAACCGTTAGCATTTTTTGAGATATACCGTTTCAAAATTAAGCATTTTTGGATCAGGCGAAACGTATGGGTGTTAGTAGCTCTACCCTTTTTCTGCTTGACCTAATTTTCCGCTTACCGTCAACGTAGAATCATTTTGAGATTTTCCAGCCGTTTTGTTTATGTTGTTGCGTGTGACGTTTACGGTGTCACGAAGATTTGACACAATTGCTGATTTGTTGAAACTTCCCACGTCACCAGAAACGATCTGAAGCGAAAGGTTTCATGTTTAACCATATTCACGAAACATAGACTTTTGTTTGGCGCCTTTAACCCTTATTTTGTCCGGGAGTCTATTCATTTTTTCTTGTGGGATGGCGGCCCTTTTTGGATAATTTTACAATAAAGTTAGATACCTTCTTGGCAATGTTTCTTTGTACAGAAATTTAATTATCGATTTGCCAGGGTAAAAATGCTGCACAATAAATAGCAAATATTTTTTTGACACTTGGGTGTTTAAACTAGGAACACTACACACGGATTTAAATAATTTAATTACTTTAAATAAAAACAAAATCACCAAAAAGCTATAATACATGGTAAATATATTTCAAAATAATGATGACAACAGCGATTGTCAATAAAATGTATTTGGGCTACTACATACATAAGCGTTTTTGACATGTTTTTAAAAAAATTGCACTTGTCACACAAAAAAACACAGACCAATCAACCAACAATGATAACTTACCCAGTCCGCCTTTTCTTTTGTCGGAAACAACGTACTATTTCTGTGCAGCAAAAACACAGCCCTCACTGCTGTTATGTTATTCAATGCTCTCTTACGCCTCATTCGGCCAACTGTGACAGTTTGCTCGGCAGCAAGTAACGCCTCTAGCGGTATTGAGATCGACACTGGTTGCGACGGGATGTACGAGTTTGGGCTTTGCAAACTCAGAACGATTGGACTGTAGTAAAGGTTTTGCATTGGGTTAAGCTGGTCCGTTATCTAATAGAAAAAATGTTGGTATTATATTTCACTTTGATTAGTTGGTCGAAATGTAGATTATTGTGCAGCTAAAAACATTTGTAATGTAAAGCAGTATTACGAAACTTGGGCATTTCTATATTTTTTATAAATCCCTAAATTCTACCCTTTTGGCTGGTCATTGCTTAAATGGTTAAATAATGTCGATCTCAATATAGTCATTAAATAACGTAAACAACAAAAATATGTGCATATATTTAACAATCCTAAAAATTGAGTAATTTGGAAACCAATTTATACAAACATCTACCTTTGCCTCAATCGTGGATGTGCTGACAATTAAACTGCTACGTCCATGTGGAAGTGGTACACGGTATGCAAGAGTTGTCAAGGACATGACAAGGTCAGCTTCCGCCAGCCCTGCGCTCTGATTGGTCAATTGCATGTCGAAGAAGGCGGTCACGTGATCGGCAATGCTGATGATCCGTGTAAAGGACACCTGCGTCACCTGTTCACGACAAAAGTGTTAAAAAGGAAAACTGGGTGATTTGTTCTAGGCGTCGTCGTTAATTAAAAGACAGTTTCGGTTTAATTACATGTTCTTTCAAAAAATTAACTAATTTACAGTCGATTTTCTACCGTCACCTGTATGTTTGTGGCGTTTGCAGCGACATCGTTGATAAAATTAGTGGTTGCTGAAATATCAACGTAACACAAGTTGGATAAGTTGAGGGTTTTGACGTCAAGTACAGTTAAAACTGTTTGAAGTTCAGATGAATTGAGCTGGGTGACAGGTACCTAAACGAAAAAAAAACAAAATTAAACAGTTTATTGCAGGTTCTGGGCCATACAAGGATTGAAGTAAACGAATCATCGTAAACAAGGCTTTTTGAAGGCGTTATACGGAGCCTTGCCTTGCCATATGAAATAAACTATTTAAGAAACTTAAATACTTTAAAAATTAAAAAGGATTAAAAAAATCAAAAAAGTGTACACATAAAATAAAAATTTGTCGCTGCAAGATGTTTGTTTTCAAACCTACCTGTGACACCAACACAGTAATGCTTTGGTTATTACAAGGTATCTCAGTAAATTCAATAAAGTCATAATACGCCTGAGGTTGGCCCATTTGGCCGATGTAATATTTTACTCCGCATTGAGCTGTCGCTATCGGGTGTCCTGCAAACATAGACCTGAAATTTAGTAATGTGTACGTAAACAATCCTAAAAAACGGTTCAATAACGAGCTGTAGACAATGCACACAGTTTCGACCCAAAAGGTCTCATCAGAGCAGCTGGTGACGAGATATAGGCCGTGTTGGCTAGAATAGTCGTCTATCGACACTCCAGTTTTTTTTAGAGTAATAGGCAAATAGCCATGCCTCACCTATTCTGTTCGATGCCACAACTGGCATAAACCACAGAGGAAACTGGCTCACAATAAACTTATTATTTATTGGCTTGATACTTATACATAAAATGTTTAGGACAATGTTGTTTTATTAAAAGGATCAGGGCTAGCTTACTTATCCAAGCATCACTTTACTTTTAGTCTTGTTATGTCTGTGCAAGGGTACAACATTGCAGAGCTAACTATTTCAAAGTTGTTAAATGACAAAACTTTAAATATCGTTTAATATAAATGGAATGTTTTCTGACAGCTGGTTGTAGTTCCCAGGTCAAGACTTTTTTTGCGCTTACCTCCAACCGAACAAACTTCAATCGAATATGCGATTTGTGGATACAGAGTGGAAGGAAATATGTAGGGATATGAAAATTCGCAGGCAGCTAAAACAAAAACGGCAACTTTGGTTAGTTCATATGGTTCAACTGTTCTCGATAAATTACACAGCCAACGGTAAACAATTTTTCAGTTTTACAGTAAGCCAATTTAGAGATGTTACAATATTTTTTTTACAATAAAGCCAGAGTTTCTGCTACGGTTTAGCAACTGGTGGGTTTAGAAGAAAAAGAATAACTATGAGGAGGAACTAGGTTTAATTTTAACCAAATTGCCAAACATAGTTATATTAGTTCATTTTTTAGAGTTGCAAGCGGGCCCGAAATCTGAGCCCGAACCCGGCCCGAACCCGAAAGTATGAGCCCGAAGCCCGGCCCGAACCCGAAACGTTTTTGCGAAGCCCGTTTAGGCCCGAAATTTTGATTGACAGGATGAGAAAGAAAAAAGAGATAGACAACAAATACAATGATCAATAGTAGACCATGGGGTAAACAATACGTTTTAGAGTAGAGTGGGCATTAGGTCAAAGCCAGAGTTTCTTAGCCGAGTGATTTTATTTTGTTTTTTTAAATGGCGGACACGGAACGTAAAGTCAGGCCCGTTTTAAGCCCGTTTTCTCACAAATACCTAAGCCCGAACCCGGCCCGAACCCGAACCCGGCCCGAAAAGCCCGGCCCGACTTGCAACTCTGGTTCATTTATTGGTTGAATTTTGCTTTACCGATAAGCGAAAAGAAATTTGGAAACCGTTTGAAAAATCCTATTTTTTTGTTCTATTATATTAACAGTGTTTTTGCTAGAATGCAAATCACCTAGTTATGTGAAAAAAAAACAGTATTGGGGGGTCAAAACAACAGTTTATAGTGGATAAAAATGATAAATCATATTTTTATTGAAATTGGGAGTGGATGATGCCACGAGGGCGAAATATATGTGTATATATACATATTACTTTACATGAACAGACTGACTCTCACCAGCGCAGTAAACGTTCCCGTCGCCGATATACGAATAGTCACATCGACAGGATGCGATGATAGTAGCATTTGGTTCGTATCCATAAATCATTGAATCTTTGTCGGTGTATTGCATAGAATGCCCTTGGAACGTCGGCACACACGTTGCGTTTTCCGCGCATGTTTTATTCGTACACGGGTTCGGGATGCCTTGGGAAAAAATCAAAATGTTTAAGTGGTTTTCTTTTTTTTCAAGAGTTTCGAATAAAACCCTTTCTTGTACACCCCGATTAGTTTTTTATGCCAGATGTCAGACTCTCTATATAGTATATATAATATCATGTGATATTTCGTAGGAACAGTGATACCCTTACCAGCAGTGCATTGTATTGAGGGGCTTCCACCCAGACCGGGATCACAGACACACTTTGTGCGAATTGCGTTTGGGTTTACCACCTCAGTGGAATTAATGATTTGCCCGTTTTGTGATTTCAGTTTGCAACTTGCATTTATTCCACAGGTTTTAGTTGTGCAAGGATCCACTACAAAGAAAAGCAATCAGTCGGATTTTTAAACCATTCGCCATAAATATCAAAACGTTAAAGTATGCTACTTGACCAAATAATCTGAGAGACACAAGAAATACTGTTTGGACTTTGTTGTTTGAACACCTTGGGTAACAAAGGCTGTTTGTATTAGCAACTGACCAATGCAAACATGTCCATTTCCGATGTAACCTTGATTGCATGTGCAAGAGTAATTTCCCGGTAGGTTGGTGCAGGTCGCATTGGCTGAGCAATTGTCAGATCGAGTCATACACTCATCTATATCTATAAAGGCAAAAGAACAACATATTTTTCCCATTTCAATATAGTATTGTAAGCCAGTTTAGCCTTTTTGGGTCGAGTTCGGGCTTTTACTTTCGATTCGAGGCCCAATTTCAGGCCCACTTACAACATCAAACAGTTGCAATAGATCAGGGTTTCCCAACCGGTGGTACGCGTACCACTAGTGGTACACGACGGCACTCCAGGTGGTACGCGAACACCTTTTGTTTTTTTGCGATTTCCGCATTTTTGCACACAAATCACAAGGGATAACAAAATGTCTGTTACTGAATCCAACGGGTTACGTGTCACTTCTATGTTTGCTCCAACTAACTCATTTAAGGTCCCACCAGTAAGGTAGTCATTGTTAGAAAATAGTATGTCTTTGTTCTAATTATTTCGTGGTAACAATAACAAGCGTAGAGATAATGCGCCTGTAGTAACAACTGTTGAATTAGTGTGCTTGAGAGTTGTAGTGTACTGCAGAAAGTGCGTTACAAACGTTTTACCAATTTGATTTCGAAAAATGTCGACGCGAAATATGACACGGGTTATCTAAAATATGGATTCGTAGAAATTGAACACAGAGGCGAGGTTCTCCCGCAGTGCATGGTTTGCATGAAGACGCTCTCGAATAGTGCCATGAAACCAAGTCTGCTCAAGCGGCATCTTGAAACAAACCATCCTACAAAAAAGGACCAAGATCTTAGCTACTTTCAGCGCCTTGCAGAAAAAGCTAAACAACAACGCATTGATAAAACAGGCGCCGTGTACCAGAGCAGCTCTGGGAATGTAAAAGCTTCATTTGAAGTTTCCCTCCTGGTCGCCCAAAACATGAAGGCGCATACAGTTGCTGAGTCTCTAATTATGCCAGCGGCGAAAATCGTGATTCGAAACGTGATCGGGGTGGAGGCGGAGGCCAAGTTGTCCAGTGTGTCCCTGTCTAATAACACTGTGAAGCGTCGTATTGAGGAAATGTTGATCGACATTGCCGACCAAATTGTTGCAGCAGTGAGATCTTCAAAGTATGGGTTTGCAATTCAACTTGACGAATCCACGGATGTCACCAATTGCGCTCAGTTACTGGTACATGTCCGATACACTCAACAAGACAAGGTAAATACCGAATTACGGTTAAGTCAGAACTTGTCAGGCACAACCAAAGGAGTGGATATTTTTAATGTTTTGAACGACTTTTTCAAGCGGAATGAACTAGAGTGGGGAAAGTTGGTTGGCTGCACGACTGATGGGGCTCCGGCTATGCTTGGCCGTAAATCCGGATTTCAAGCTCATGCAAAAGCTGTGTCGCCAAACGTCATCTTTGTCCATTGTTTTATACACAGATTCGCCCTTTCCGCTAAAGTGCTGCTGCCAAATTTGTTAGCCTGTTTAAACCGGGTTGTAAAAATGGTTAATGCAGTGAAAACGTCTGCCTTGAATACTCGATTGTTAAAACTGCTCTGCGAAGATCTGGGCTCTCAACACACTTGTCTCCTTTACTATACGGAGGTGCGTTGGCTTTCCCGAGGCAACGCGACGAGACGCCTTTTCGAACTGAAAGAAGAATTAGACGTTTTTTTCAAACAAAAGGGCCATGAATTTCAAAAAGACTTTGAGGATAAAATGTTTATCGTAAGTTTGGCTTACCTCTCTGATATTTTTGGGGTCATCAACCACCTGAACCTATCAATACAAGGAACTGCCTGCACTGTCACTCAGTTTATTTCAAGGCTACGGGCATTTGTGCGCAAGCTGGAACTTTGGTCAAATAACGTAAAAAACAAGCGCTATGGAATGTTCGAACTACTTAGTAATCTTCCAGGAGGATACAATGGCCAAAGTGATGATGAGATATTATGCCACCTCACGGTACTAAAAGCTGAGCTTACTCATTACTTCCCGGATGTGGATTGCTGTCCCTACATCACTAATCCATTTTCTGTGGACCCAGCCGATCTACCTGTTGGAACTGGGGAGCAAGAGCAGCTCATCGATATTCAGGCTGACGACACTACACAGGCAATGCACAAGGAATATTATCCTACAGTTTTTTGGCTGAATATGGCCTCGTATCCCACATTAGCCGGTCGCGCTATACCCCAGTTACTAATATTCCCCTCTACGTGGGAGTGCGAGCAGGGATTCTCTTTAATGATGAATATCAAGCCGAAGAGTCGTAACCGCCTTACTTCCCCCGGCCACGATTTCCTATGTGCAGTAAGCAAAGTTGTGCCCCGCATCGATCGACTTGTAGAAGGTAAACAAATACAGATTGCTCATTAAATTTATCTTTTCTTCATTTTTACTTCTTCGTTACATTTTCATTAGTCGATTCGGGAAATAAAAAAGTTATCTTCTCGAAAATACGTTTCTAAAAACAAGTGGTACGCGGCAACAATGCGTTGCCTTCAAGTGGTACGCGACCACAAAAAGGTTGGGAACCACTGCAATAGATAGTTGGGCACTTGAGCTTCACAGTTACTTTTCCTGGCTTAAAGCTTTATCCCACATAGGTAAGGCACCTTACGTACATCACTGTTGTAACTATCAACGCTTATTTTACAAGGTTTAAGCCCCCGATATAGTCGCATTTGTTATCCATTTTGTAAAAGCGAAGCAACGCTTTATATTTAAAACCACACAAAAATCGCTACTTTATAGTCACTAAATATGCAAACAACAAAGTTAAACTAAATAAAACCGGCCTCTTCTCCAGAAAAGTTTGGTTTTTAAAACAATCAGTTTATTTACCTGTACAGTAAGAGCCGTTCGATGCAAAACCTTCAGGACAACTGCAGTTATACGAGCCAATGGTGTTTTTGCAAATTGCGCCAACAGGACACACGTAGTCGGGACAGACAACGCATTCATCCATATCTAAAACACAGATACGTGTTATTAATAAGAATTTTTCCCATGCATTGTTTATTTAAAACTCGATGTTAAACCTCTAATTGTTATAATTAGGAATCGAAAAAATCACATTAAAACTCGAACTAAAAATACTGCGGAAAAATGGCTTGCTCTTGCTTTCAAACGTGAGAAATAAAAATATTCAAAACGATCAGTTTTTAAGTGGGTTGCTGCCAGAATTTTCTACCTTTTAGTGGGTTCTAGACACCCCCGGCCCCCCTACCCAATATATAATCCGGAAATATAAATCGGAAACGGTAAGGCTATATCCTTGCGTCTTATAGGTTAGGGCATATGAAAATACTGATAAAAGAGCGTCTATTTGGTTGCTACACAAATTTTCTAGTTTTCGGTTTGCATAGAATTTGGAATCATGCATTAAAACTCGAAAGAAAAGCAAAAAAGTGATAATTTGGAGAAAAAAACTTTGTTTTGGTGAGTTGCTGTCGCAATTTTAAAATTTTAGTTGGGTTCAAGATGCCGATAGCCTCTCGACGAACCTCCTGTTTTATCGGAAACTAGACATAACAAAAATATTTAAAAAATACTTATTGCGAATTTCATGTCTTTTCATTCTTTATGTATATTAGTTATGTGTTATTTGCTCCTTCATGTGTACTGCCAAATTTCTTTTAACGCAACACAAACCTAAATAACAAGTAAAAAGCAACCAGATGCCATTGTCTTGTTGTACTAATGCCGATTCCTATTTTAGTAGTAACATGTTTTAAGCATCGTACAACGATTTACACAGAGGTCCGTACCTGTACAAAATGTTCCATTGCCAACATAACCGTAATTGCATTCACACCAAACAGGCCATGATATGATATGAGCATTGGGGTCGCATGTTGGAGGCACAAATCCAGGAGCTAAAATATCGGGTATAGTTACGGATATAACTACAGAAAATCGAATATGAAGATAAAAGAGCTCTATAATATACATAAAAATACTATACAAATTCATTTGCAAAACATACGTATGTAAGCCCTCCAAAACAGGGACTTAAAAATCACTGTTTTTAAAGTGAGCTCCACAAAACACTGTTTAATTTGTTTTTCTTGAACAAAATAGTTGATTCGTTTTGTTAAATCGACATTGTTTATGTAAATTTTTCACATTTTTATTATATAGAGCAGGGGTTCCCAACCTTTTTACGATCTCGTACCACTTGGACGCTCTGTACTGCCACGCGAACCACTTCTTGCAGAACAACTAATTTGATCGAATCATATTTTATTCAGAAGAAGAATATTGGCCCACTAAAATAACACTAAAGCACCACAACTAAATTTATGAGATTTTTGTGTTTGTTTACTGTCCACCGATCGGGAAGCTACTTGCGTACCACCTGAAAAACCTTCGCGTACCACTGGTTGGGAACCCTTGATATAGAGCAGGGGTGGGCAAACTACGGCCCGCGGGCCGCATGCGGCCCGGCAAAGGATCTCATGCGGCCCGCCAAACGTTAGTAAATTTGAAAAAAAAGGCTTACTGAGCACCGCTAAATAGTATCATGAGCATAGGCGTAGAGTTTTAAAAGATACCGGAGTGCGACTTGCTGATACCTATACCAGATGCAGTATCTGTTCCCGTACCATACTTTGGGACTAAACAGATATTTTTAACGTGCTGCAGCCTGTTGTTTCTGCCACGTTACTTTGCAAATAGTCACAATTTCCTAGTTCAGTTTTGGACGTTTGGTTAAGGTCTTTAGTACACATCTACGTGCTGAATAGACGATTTGCAGAATGAGCAATTTTAAAAACGATTTAGATTTTGGCAATTTGTTACGGTGTGGAATAAAAGTAAAAACTATTTACGGTTTCAAATGCAGCCCACTTTACACTGTTGCCACCAAAACTTTGTTCACCTTGGATCAAGTTTAGGCCGTTGCAGTACTTTGCAAACGGACATTAAACACGGCTATAAAATCGTCACCCGCACAACACCTAAAGATGAGTACAAAAGGAACTTAATTAACAAAAACACGTAGTGCAGCCTATGTTGCAATAAATGCCTGTTCGTTTATAAAAATACAATTGATGCGTTTCAATGTTTGCACGATTAATGGAGTGGCAACAAACGTATTTTTATTTTGCTGGAAACATACTATGTTAATATTTTGGGTTACCATGCGGCCCCCTGAAATTTAGAACTTTTGAATGCGGCCCTTGCACTGAAAAGTTTGCCCACCCCTGATATAGAGGCTACAAAGAGACAATAAACTAAAGACAATTTCACAAACAAACAAGCACAACAAGTACATTTAATGTGTGCAATGATTTTATTGTACCCCCCAGTATTTACTTACGTGGCTGAATCCCATAAGGCGTAGTAACATCGACTTCACACTGTCCGTTGCACTTTAACACTGAATCAAAATAATATTAAAGAACAGGATCTTTAAACTAAAAGGCAATTTCTTACCCCATAACGTGGTCACAAAAACAAATACAACCAAAGCTGCTTTCATTTTTGTGTAACACTCAAGCTAATATATAAAAAACACTTTTAAGGCTTCACAACTTATTAGCACAAGCATAAGTTTATAGTCGCATCGTAACTTTTGTTCATTCTTATGCGGCAGGCTTCTAAGCAGATTTAAATTCTAGAAAGGACAAAAATAAGCCGTGAAGACGAAACGTGACTTAAAGTATGGACTTCTAGTCAAAGTAAGGCTAACCAAAGGTAGCGCATTGTTTCAAAACGTTGCATAGTGCAACAGGTAAACAGTGGAAAAAACCCACAACCGGTCCCTTATACAGGTTCATGTGTCATGTAACGGTCATAAAGTGAACAATAAGTTTAGAGCAATGCTTGTCAACCTTTTTTGAAGCGGTACACCCTTTAAACGTTCACTCAAAATTTGTACACCCCAGTGAAAAAATTATTCAACCCTGTAACACACTGATTCTGTGGTCCTAACAGAAATAATGATGAGCAAAATACCAACAAGCCATAATCCACTTTCTACTTCAAAAAGAACTACCATTGCCATCGATTATGAAGTGAAATGTTAAACTATGACGTCACAAATAGAGTTGTAGCTTAAAATCTACGTACACTTGATATGCACGTTGTGCCATATATTGTACACTCCAGTCAGTCTGTTAAACTGAAACTTGCCTATTGTGATACCTAGTCATAGGTTTATTATATTTTGTATCTGGTACACCCCAGTACACCCCATCAAAGTGGTACACCCTTTAAAAATTATGGTACACCCTGGGGTGTACTATACACCCGGTTGAAAAAGCACTGGTTTAGAGCACAGGTAGACAACTTCGACCACGCGTGCTCATTTGCATATGGCACGCCAAAGCATTTATTTTATGATTTTGTGCTTTTTTGATTTCATTTAATCTAATACATTGTTTTTTTTAGTTCTTTAAGATATAATAGCCTTAAATTACAGCTTCCACATTTATTACACAGAAAAATTAACCAGTAGTATAGCATACAAGTTTTGGCACGCGAAGCATTATTACCATTTTGGCATAACTTGACACGCGGTGTTTTAAAAAGGGTTTCTAACACCTAGATTAAAACCTAAAGGCATGTAAAGCGTAAATTATTGCAACAAGACACAGTAACCTATTGTTACCAGCATAACGTGGCCTTATAAGCAAAGTTCGTTAACCTTTTCACCTTAAATATTTCCATAATGCTTGCAGAACAATGATGAGAATGACCCGATCGCCCAATAGGTTCTTTGCAGTTCATGTTTTGCAGTTCATGTATATTGCAGTTCATGTATATGCAAAATGAGGATATTTACAAATGCAAGGATTGCCCCACGGCCGAAAGCATAACAATAGTTATTGTTATGATCAATATAAAATGTCTAAATGAATTGATAAAAAGCTACCTGATCTATGTTAGTGTTTTAGAAATATGCAACAAAAGCTAGGAAGAAATACTTACAGGAAACAATATTTCTTAGTTGATTGATTAACTCAGGGGTTCCCAACCTTTTTACGATCTCGTACCACTTGGACGCTCTGTACTGCCACGCGTACCACTTCCTGCAGAACAACTAATTTGATCGAATCAAACGCTATTTGTAGCTTAAGCTATAAAACAGTATCTATCAAGAGCAATCATTTGACAAAATTAACGCCCACTGTCCCACAGCGTTGCACGGCTTTTCAAAGCAACTGTGCTTCTTGTTAAAAATTGACATGACCTGTATTTTGAAGATCGTAATGATACGAAACAACAGGAATAGTTACGTAACAGTAACAATAGGGATCAGGAAAAAAATTGTAAACAAAACCAGATAAACAAAATATAAAGTTGTGAATCCAGGTTTTTGTGAAAAAACGGAAGCTACTCGCGTACCACTTGAAAAACCTTCGCGTACCACTAGTGGTACGCGTACCACCGGTTGGGAACCCCTGGATTAACTGTACTAAACCACAGTCACTTCAGTAATCCAAATTTGGCTTAAAGCAGTGGTTCCCAACCTTTTTTGTTAAATTCCTCCCGTTGCCCATTTTCGAACTGTTCATTCCTCCCCATAAGAAGGAAAACAAATAAAACATAAAAAATTAAGTGTGTCCATTTTAGATAATTAAGGGTGTCCTTTTTAGAATCGTTTACAACCGGTTCCAAATTATAATGGACATCCCTTATGTCGTATTTACTCGATTGTAAGCCGCTCTCGATTATAAGCCGCATGTTGAGGTTTTAAAAAAATAATTTAAGCCGCCTTCAAATGTAAGCCGCACGCTGGAATTTTTGATACTATTGTTTCTCAATACATCTTTCTGTTGTTATAAGGTATAACTATTTGCCCATATCCGTTAGTTACGTTGATAACTGTACTCAACAGAAAGTTTGTTGACGTATAATCTGTACATGCATACATGTTTTGAACCCCAAATAGTTTAAAACATTGGAATATAGAAAGAATTTCGGTATAAAATTAAAATGTAAGCCGCCCTCGATTATAAGCCGCACAAACGACAGCTAAAAAAACAATATAGGCCGCGGCTTACAATTGAGTGAATACGGTACAAAAATATTCCGTAACATTTCCAATGTAATTTTTTTAAAGTTTTTATTAAATTCCTCCCCTGAACTCATAAAATTCCTCCCTAGGGGGGAATTCTTCCCCGGTTGGGAACCACTGGCTTAAAGGCTTGTTTTCCACATAAGCATTTAAGCACTTCACCATGTTATTGACACTCCTGGTAGCAACATATATCATACATTGTTAGTCTTACTGCATATAAGTTACTTTCACAAACTACAATAACCCGTTCTGCCTTCAACTGCCAGTGCAAACTTCACAAACATTACAGTTCTCATAACAAATCATAAAGGAGACTGACTGTGACTAGTGTAATGAAACGCATTTTGGACACGGCCAAAAACGTCTTGTGTTTTTCCCGCCTAAAGCTGCAGGCAAGTCTTTTCATTTTCGTTGCTTATGGCTTGTCTACCCAGAAACTCGTGTGCGAAGTGTACAATAGGTTTTACGCACCTTTGAGTTTAAAGTTAGCTTGTTTAAAAAGGTCGACATTCCCAGGTTACTCCCTATATGCTTTTTGTACAAACATTGCCATTGTATTATAGCTTTAACTACACTGATAGATAACCCTTGAAAGACACAACAAATAACATCCGTTTTGTTAAGTTATAACAGTTATAAATCTAGATAATGAAGTTAACTCATGTAGTTTTGATATACCCAAAAAGTCTAATAGGCTGGACAGTCACATTTACCATAACGATATCAATATGACTAAATTGGTGTGGTGTACCGTGTATTACAGAACAAATAAGCGCAAATATAATACGAGTTACTGTGATTGCATGAACGTTGTATTTCGTCATCGTCACCTTATCAGTGCTCGACCTCGATTGTCATTTGGCGCTATTTAACACCTTTTACCATCTGTACAGTTACGTCATCGTCACCTTTCTCACAATATATGTTCATTTGTGTTGTAACGATACCAGAGAGACAAGCTTTCTCTCACACGAGAGACTCGCTCTCTCAAAGAATCAGAGGTTAGCTCTCTCTCTCGCTCTAACAATATCGACGATGCTACTAGCTAACTCAATAAACCAACTTTAACATTCAACGCCGTCCAATATATCGGACTAAGCTCAGACAAGCAGTAGCTCAGATAGTCAAGGAATTAAGGGTGTAAAACATCTACAGCCAAAGATACTTCTGTAGTGAAAGTACGACGTCATCAGGACGAGAGCCCCTACATTGGCAAAATTTTTTACGGTTTACGGAATGTATGAAAGAAATCAATTAACGCCCAGTGTACACGAGCTTTAAAAAAATCAAACTACAAAGCAAATGTTTTAAGACCGTTAATTTGGACAGGTAGGCTATAGCCTAATGTTTTTTTACTCCTAAGCAAACGTATTTTATGCTGTTGGTTTAAGACAGTGGTTACCGAAAAGCTAAGCTTTCTGAAGGGAATATTGTGAGCCATTCCGTTTTAAGGCCAGGATATAGTTAGACAACAAGCATTTTACATTTCCTCAAATTTCAAAAGAACAAATTTCGTTATGTAATATAAAATTAATGTCAGCTAACGTTTTGATCACACATGTTTTCGATTTATTAGTATTTTAAACCATACAACCCAAAAACAAAACTATGGCAAATATGCATTTAATTCTTGGCAGTGTCAAAATCTCTTGCTTTCGCAAACATAGAAAAGTGTTTTGTTCGCAAAAATGAAATACACTAGAATATCAGTCGAACATTTCCTCATTTATGGAATATTTTTTCATAAATAATACAGATTAAATACAGAAGCATATTGATAAACAAAATGTTACAAAGTAGTAAGTGCTTTAAATTCGAAAACACTTCATTTCTTACTGTAGCTGCAAAGCCGATCATTTTCTTTACTTTGAGTGTATGTGCAGCAAAACAAAATAGAAACAAAAGCAATAAAATACGATTTCTATGTCGCTTCTGAGGTTTTTCCCACGCTAAATGAAACTTCCGGGTTTTCAGCGTAATTAATATGCCGAAGGGCGGTGCCACTGCCTGTACCGCTACCGGTTCCGTTTCCGGAGCCAGTTTTTGAGGTAGAAACGACTGAGGTTTCGTCTTTTTTGCAGCAGAAGAGTTTTTGCACAGGCGGCCACCACAGCCGTCTAACATCGCCTTGTCGTACGCAAGTAAGAATAAATACACAAAATCCCTGTAATAACAAGAATATTGACCCTTAGTGTCTAACTTCGCACTGTTAATTTCACACAAACACGGAAAGCAGTTTGATTAAAATCAAAACTTGCGGAGAGCGCGTTTCTTGTAAATACATTTTCAAAACACACTATATCTTGTTACCAGCGGCACTGATGGGACCATATAAGTCAATAAGTTTATCATTTCAATATGATTTCCGACAAAAAGTGTATTTTTTTAGCATTCTCTTCGGCAGTTTTTTAAACTAAACCAACTGGTACCCAGTAAAACATGGTAACCGACGCGTTCAAGATTTATTACAGTGCATTTTACGTTGGAGATTGGTGCCAACTTTAATATTAACAACAAGCCAGTTAACGTAATTACAAAAACTTTTTTAAGACCTCCATATTTCAAATACCCCAAAATGTTTACATGTCAAGCAACAAATGCTTGCATATTTTTCTGAGGACAAAGTAAATGCAAAAATAACTAGAAGGGTGGCTTAGCACATTTTGTCATTGCCTATACACTATAACCTATTTTAAAACATTCATATATTTCCTCAGCTTATTTTATATTGGGTCCCACATTATCCAGCGTCTTTTATAACCTTAGTTGTTTCTGCAGGCAGAAACTCATGGGTCCCCACACATGCAAAGTTAAAAATAATGCATTTCAAGAGATAACCATGAGAAAGTCGGGTGTTGTAAGGTAAAACACAGTGATCAGCACTGGGCTTAAATAATAATACTATGAAACCACAATAATTCAATCAATAGTACTACAAAATTTGAGCCCAATCCGCCAATGTTTAAAGGTTTGACCACTAGAGGTGTTTTGAGCAACAACCATTAATGCTTCTGACTACATAGGGCTGTTAACAACCCCCTAACTGCCATGCCACAAAAACGTCCAACAAGCAACCCACAAACACAAGTAACACACAACTGGTTGCCCTTGTAACACTATTGGGCCACAGAAATCTTTCGTTTGTGGTGCCCAATAACATACAAATACGTTTTACACTTTGGGGGCTAGTGGGGTGAATGTTGGGGCTACAGGGTTGAACACAACAATCAACACCTATAAATGGCCTCTTCTTCAAGCTATCCAAATTTCAGCCCATTCCGACACTGTTTAAAACCTCACCCATTTTAAGGGGTTAACAGGGTAAATACTGGGGTTATCATCACAAACAAAGTGGGAAGCACATCTACATAACTATCTTTACCATATGTGTAAGTTTCATCCGAATCCATTAAACATTTGATGGCAAAACGAGTCGGACAAACTTTGCGGGGTAAAAAAACATTTTAGGGGGCTAGCGGGGTAAGTACTGGGGTTATCAACACAAACAAAGTGGGATGCACATCTACATAACTATATCTACCATCTGTGCAAATTTCACCCAAATCCATCATACATTTGATGGAAAAAAGAGTCGGACAAACTATGGGTGAAAAAAAAACATTTTAGGGGGCTAGCGGGATAAATAGTGGGGTTATCATCACAAACCAAGTGGGATGCACATCTACATAACTATATCTACCACCTGTGCAAATTTTAGCCAAATCCATTAAACATTTGATGGAAAAACGAGTCGGACAAACTTTGGGTGAAAAAAACCATTTTAGGGGGCTAGCGGGGTAAATAGTGAGGTTATCAACACAAACAAAGTGGGATGCACATCTACATAACTATACTTACCATCTGTGTAAATTTCATCAAAATCCATCAAACATTTCATGGAAAAACGAGTCGGACAAACTTTGGGGAGAAAAAAAAAGAAGAAAAAAAAGAAAAAAAAAGAAAAAACAAACAAACAATTTGAGTAAAATCAATATGTGTCCCCTTCAGGGAAGGGGACCCATAATTACCCAAAAATCTTTTGGACGCTATTCTTTGAGAATTTAATATTGCAATTTTATTTTTCGGTGTCGTACCTGAAAAGCGGCGACCACCGTGAACATCCAGCTCATGGCTGCTAGGTATTGAAGATTGTCAGAAACCATCATAAAAAATCCGAAAAACCAAACCACGCCCAAAGTGCTGGCGATCGACAACGCAATGGCTAAGTTGTGAAGATTGGACGGGTTTTGTGAAGTTGAAGAAATCTAAAAACAGGAAATATGGTAAAGTCCGCATTATAATAAGTTCAAGCACAAAACACTAAGTTATTTGTTAAATATGCAACATGGCAGACAAAACGTTGTTCAATATTTTATACAGCACTTATTTGAAGATTTGCTAACAGCAAATGGCCACAAACGAAAACAAATTTCAAACAAACGAAAACAAAAATATGAAACTCGTGTTTTCATAACAAACATACGCCTACACCATATATGGGGGACATTTCTTTTTCATTTTTTTTTTCTACACTATAATCCCAAATTTAAGGATAAATATCGCATTTTAATAACGAATTAGACCAATATATTTCTATACAACGCTATGAAAGTCAAATTGTTAAAAATTAACCTCTTTACAATATGAGTCTTTTAAATGTAAGTATTCTTAACCATTAGCTAGTTGATTGTTTTAGTGCAATTTCATAAACCGAAAAAAGACAGTTCAGAGTGGGCATTACTTTTTTACCTTTTTTCTTTTACAGGTTAAACTTCGCATCACAAGTACAAACATGGCCACGTTGAATGATATGAGACAAGCAACTGGAAGCAGAAAGGCGATGTACAGCGAGTAACCGTGAATCCAACACATGTTTTCAGCCAAATATGTGTGAGCTAAAGCAGAAGGTGGATCTTCAAAAACAAAAACAAGTTGTAGAAATTAGTTTTCAAATAATAATGGTCTTATTTTTTTTTGAAGGGTAAAATATACAAGCCCATGCAGTTGTTAAAGGCTTGATGCTTTATTCATTTTAACCGTTTCTTTAAAGATATTAAAGACTGTTAATGAACTTATTACCTAAGTTCATTTTTTATACAGCATGTTAATTAAACCGATCAAAACTAATAACTGCAAGTAGTTAACAGTAAAACTATCGCTTACTTATTTACTTTAGTAATTACGATAGCAGATAAATTTGTTACATGAAAAAGTTTTGGAACATTATGCACGGATCTGTTTAGAAGTTTAATGGTGGAAATAACGGACCAAACAGACGTAAAAAGCGACATGCTTTATTATTCCAACAAATGCTCATGCCATCATCAGTGATTGACTTGTCTGAAATTAATTACATAAACTGTGTCTTAAAATTTAAACAATTTTGAGCTAACACGATTTTTTAGTAAGATTTTTAATTTATGCGCAGACAAAGATATATGTTTCACTCACCTTGTCCACATACGGGGCTTTCGCCTGACGGAATTTCGTAAACTTTATTGACAGCAATGTTTATTACAACCACGATCAAGGGAAGGCCGTACGAAATGGCTGAAACTTTGAGGAGGTAATTGTCCCAAGAAACGTGGAAAATCTAAAATAAACAAACAAAATTTTGCGGTTAAATACAGTTTTTTAACATTTTTTTTCTGTACCACGGATTGACAGCCTGTTGATTTCAAAATGTTTTTCTTAAAAGAAAATTTCGATGACAGTTCAGCTTATATATTAATATATTACCTTAGATTTTATTTTAACAGCAGTTGATATTACGAAAACGTTTCACCAAATTGCTTATGTTAAACTTAATGAGTTTCTGGCCAAATGTCTGTGTCGCTGCATTTTGCTCTAACATTCCATATTAGTTTAAGTGCCCCCTTTTATTGTTGCAAACGCCCGCAAGAAACCCACTAGCACCCATTTTGAAAACTGGCTTGATATCAAGCAAATTGGCACACAATCATATTGACAAAATATATCTGTTTGCTGTCCTACATAAGTAATAGTGGCTCACAAACCTTAAAAAACAACCTTAAAAAGATCACAGATCACAAACCTTAAAAAACAAATATTTGCAAAATCCCGAGTAATTTGCAAACGTCTTTTGAAATTATGTAAATACAAAGAGTACTAAGAAACGTCATAAAATTGTACTATGGTACTAAGGCAAGGAAGGTTAACGGCAACTGTCATTGGCCATTTGACTAAATGCTAATTAATATATACTTATGTACTACCCTATTTATGCTCACCTTGACAATAGACTTATACAGTAGATGCCCATATACTGCCATCCAACACCAGGCGACCAATAAGAAGTAATGCAGCAGAGTAGCACTCGCAAGACATCCATTCTCGCTGTCTCGTTTATCGATTCCCACCAGGAATATAAGATAGACCACAGAAAGATTAGCACAGATGTTAATCAGCACCCGCATTGGTCGGCGTTGGCGAATATCCCTAAAAATACATACATTGCAAGATAGAAAAGGTTATTGCCAAAAATTATACACATTTGTAATTAATCAGCTGGGATAATTTTTTCAACCGGATTGGATGTTAAAGCAATGATTATGTCAGGTCTTTAGGCAGACGTATACTGTAGATAAAAAAGTTCAGGCATAACTAAATAAATCTCGCTTACAGTGGGTTTGAAGTTCAAACTTTGAACCCATGACTGAATTCAATTTATTCGCGCAACATCGGTTCAGTCATTTAAATAAAAAAAATTGCTTTTAGTAAATTATTGAGTCAAAATGTTTGTAAAGTGTATGTAAAAACAAAAATAATTTGCAATAACAATTTGACCTACTTTGAAATGACCAGCAGAAGAATGGTGAATATTAAGGAGGCGATAGAAATACTACATCCAACTATGCTGACCACTTGTTGTGGAATACTGGCAGGAATAGGGTAGATCGACTGTAAATAAGCACACACATATTTAAAACTTCTCACAATTGTTATGGTTACAATCACACAATGCTCCAAACTTTGGTTGAAATACCGTAATAGTTTTAAATTTAGTGTGTAACTTTGACACTAACTTAACGTCGAATTTGTTAATGGAAAATAATGCACACTGTTTCGACCTATCAGGTTACATCAGTGCAGCTGGTAACGAGACATTGGCTCTATAGCAGGGGTGGGCAACCTGCGGCCCGCGGGCCGCATGCGGCCCTTCTTTAAAAGTTGTGCGGCCCGCAGAGACGCTTGGGTTTCAAAAGTACTGGCAAACGAGTCCAATTATTACATATTTTTGAGCTCATTAATGCGCCTGATGCTAGTTTTCTGCGACCTGACAAAATGTGGCTGGAATCAAATACGAATTATACTTGTAGTTTAGCATATTTAGTAAGCAACAAAGCAAAAATAAATTGTCTTATACACAGGTGCGGCCCGCGATCCAACTTTGACATTTGTAATTGGCCCCACAGTAACAAAGGTTGCCCACCCCTGCTCTATAGGCTAGTGCAGTGGTTCCCAAACTTTTTCCTTTTAAGGCGCATTTTAGAAAAAACAAAAATTATTTGGCGCACTTCGAACATTTGAGGTCACTAACTATGCTGACAAAGGCACTAACTATGAGGTCATAAAGCCGCTATACCGGTCACTCTCATAGTTGAATAGCCTAGTTGAACATCTCAGGACGTGGAGCATGTTGACCTAGTGGTCTAAGCACCTGGTACTACTACTCTACTTGACTTTTTTAATTTCAATATTTTTTGTGGCACACCTAATGACATGTCGCATAGTTTGGGAACCACTGGGCTAGTGCAATAATTTCACACACTGTATAATTAAGACATTTCAGCAATATACAGCTAAATTCAAAATGGGTACCCGGTTAGATCCGGTTAACCAAACCTAAAGAACCGTTAGGATGATTTTCAAACTTTCACAGCCCTAACATTAGCAGATGCTATAGATGCTTACCACTAGGAGAGCAAAATTTGTGAGGTGGTTACATTTGCAAAGTGGTGGATTCGTGTTTGGTTCAAGACAACATCCTTCAGTTGACCAACTTTGTGTTGAAAAGTTCCAGAAAACGCAAGTTTCGTTCACATATTGCGCCTGAAAATGTAAAGCGGAGATATAATATGCTATGATTCTAACAACATAATTAGATCAAATTATCAAAGATTAATGAAAATACAACTGTGGCAGCTTGATTTTTGAGTGCGATAAAGCATGGATTTATGGCAATTATCTTAAATGACACATACTATGGTTAATTTTAAAATTAACAACGTAGGCTTGGCAGTAAAAAGTTTTTACCCCGTTTTTTCGTCCAAACAACACGTCATAACCAATAATTAAACTGGATATCATAGTACGTTTATAAACGGTAATACAAAAGGCATAATTTCTTACGGCATATTTATCACGTAAAGGAATTTTAACATACCGTAAGAGTAGAATCGTTTTGAGCCTTTCCAGCCGTTTCATTCACTGTGTTGTGTGTGACATTTACAGGATTGGCAAGATTCGATACAACTGTTGAAGAGTTTTGTGTTCCAACGTTGCCAGAAACAACCTAAATGATACAGAATTAAGTTAGACATCCAGTTTTTGACCTAATTGAGCTTTCTGCAACAGCTGATCACAAGGCGGTTGCGCTAACCACTTGAGGCAGTGGTGGGATTCAGTCGGTTCGCACCGGTTCTATAGAACCGTCACAAGAAATTTTATGAGATCAGCGAACCGGTTAGCATTACTGGTTACTGTCAATGGGCTTTTTGTAACAGAACTGGCTGAAAAAAAGGCTTTTGTGATAAAACCGGTTGACAAAAATTTGAATCCCACCACTGGGTAAATCATTCACGAGTAGAAATCCAAACAAGAAATTACAAGCCAGTCTAACATTTGGACATTTAAACTGTCCAAAAAATGAACTACAAACTTGCTCTATAAAGTAGCTGTAAAAATGCCCTTGGTCATATTTAGACCAAAAACGTGAAGAAGCGAAGTTTACGTTGAGTGAAATACCCCCAAAATATAAATTTCAATATAAATGTGGCTTTACCCACAGTGGGCCAAACTAATTTCATTGTGAGCATCTGTCCCATAACGCTTTATAACAGAACGCAATTGCTGCAAGTTTAGTCTTTATCCACCAATTGAGCCGTTTACTTTTTGCCGTATTGTTTGTTTGCTATGTTATGCATATATGCAACGTCAAATTATTGTGCTGCTATTTCCGACTTATTAGTTGTTTTAGTGCAACTGCATTGTTATATTTTCTTAAAGAAGGAAAATTAACTTAACTTAACTCAGCAATTGCAAAAATACCAACATGAGCAAAAACAGCAGTATCTTTACCGCAACATCTATCTACATGAAAAAACCCTAACCCGAAGTATTTACAGTAAGGAATTCCCGATTTTTTAAACCTATTTGTTTCGCAAATTAGACTTGACTTACCCAATCGGATTTTTCTGTACTCGGAAACAGCGTGCTATTATTGTGCAGCAAAAACACTGTTCTAACAGTGCTGTTGCCCATCGAAGTGGCTCTCTTGCGTCTCAGCTGGCCACCGGATATATTTTGCTCGGCAACTAAAAGCGCCTCCAGTGGTATGGTGATGGACACTGGTTGCAAGAGGATGTAAACATTGGGACTTTGTTCTCTCTGGACCATTGGACTGAAGCTAGCATCCTGGGTGGGGTTAATTTGGTCCGATACCTGCACAAGTTAACCTTTAGATTGGCGTTGTTGTCAATAATACATAAAACTTTCTGGAATGTTATAGCGTCAAAAAACGCAATTTCGATAAAAGTAATGCAGAACTAAAGTATCGTTTAAGGCAGCGCTGTGGTTTGCCAAAAGTTACGTTCAGTCATCATTCTGTTGTGTCTTGGTTTTTACTCAAAATTTTAGGAATCTTAAATTCTACCTCTGCTTCGATGTTTGGTGCGCTAAAGGTTATTGTGTTTGTGGAAGCTGGCAGAGTCACTCGGTAAGCCAGGCTGGTTAGTGACTGGACCAAGTTCGCCTCTGGTAATCCCGCGCTCTGATTGGTCGGGCTCTGATCGTAGAAGGTTGTCACGTGATCGGCGATGTTCACGATTCGTTGGTAGGAAAATGGAGAGATCTGATGAGCAGAAAAATTAGGTAAAGAGTAAAAACACACACATCAAGCTAACTAAGAACGCACTATTCATTGCATGAGCAATTGCGAACACGTACGAACAATAAAGCATGTCGCTTTTTACGTCTATTTAGTATGTTGCATTCTTCAACCGAAAAAGTGGTTTGAAATGTAACTATTAATTGCAAAACCTTTATTGTACATGTTAACTTATATAAAACATAGATGTCTTTTGCTACATGATGTGTGATAGAAGTACACTTTAAAACACTATTATGAAACACAAAATTTACCAGATAAACGAAAAATGTAGTTCGATCCAAAGATTACTATAACACATAAATAGGTAAAAACAAACTCAAAATTATTGCCATTAAATAATGGTGCTAGAATTTCTATAATATGTGGTGGTTTAAGGCAATCTTGTTAGACTTTATTGCGTTTTCTTACCGGGACATTTGTGGCATTTGCTGAGACGTTGTTGATGAAACCAACAGTTGCTGCAATGTCCTGACTAGTTAAGTTTGTTGAATTATAAGTTTTCACATCAATTTCACCCAGTACAGTTTCAAGGCTCGTTGTGTTAAGCTCCGTCACTGGAATCTAAAGCAAACTCAACAAGTTTTAATCCGAACTTAGGGCATTTATTTAGACTTTCATAAGTGATACGATCCGAAACGTTTAAATAGTAAAAAATAGATCAAAAATTGTTTGACGATTAGTGTTATTTTAATCAAACGTTTATAACATTTGTATATGTTGTGGAACATTGGCGGGTATCAAATTCAACTGATACCCAGTTTAGTTAACCGGGTACCCGTTAGACATTTAGCTGTAGGCCTATATGGATAAATTGCGTTATAACCCACTTTGTAGATATAGGGGTTGTTAAGTTGCAGTAACATTTCTTTCAAAACTGCTTACAGCCTCAATAGGAGGTCGTAGGCGTCTAAAACTCATTTATGATCAGAAAATTTTTTTTTTTATTTACCCCCCAAACAAAAGTATAAACTTGCTAACTTAGCCACATGAGTCAAAAAATCGTATCTGGAACTTGCTTGACTGATTACAGCCCTATTATGCATGTGGTCTGCAATAACCATTTACCTGTGACACAAACGTTGTCAAAGATTCGTTGTTGCATGGAATATGGGTAGCAGGCATGAAGGCGTAGTTGGTAGAGGTTTGTGGAATTTGTCCTTCTATTGCGTTAAAGGCAAATTGGAAACTACCACAAGCTGAGGTGGCCAACGGTTGCCCTTGTAATAAAAACACAAAGGTAACTGGTCAGTAGTTGTAAGTAAAATCGTTTGTATAATTATGGTAAGCAATACGATAATTATATGTGCGACCATGGATTGTTTACAAAAAAATTCTTCTCTTTACGAATAGCCTTTGTTCTTATGTAATTATTTTGTAGTATCGCGCTGCTTTTTTTACGGGCTTCGAACCCAGGACACTCCCGGGGACGAATCCCGATCAGGTTTTTTATGTCTGTATATGGGTCAGGTGCGCTAGACCATTCGGTCAAGTTCCTGCCCTATCGCCGCGCTGCTTTTGGGCGTGTTCGCTGCGTTAAGCGGCAGACCCCCACAATACAGCTGGTGACGAGAGAGCCAGTGTAGCCATCTACCGGCACTCCAGTTTGTTGGGAGCAACAGGCCGAAGAGACATGCCTCACCAGTGTGCTGTATTGCTTACCAGCTTACCATGTATTGGCTCGATGCTTATATAGGTATTTGTTTATATAAGACTGTTTATCTTAAATAATGACCACTTCGATATACTTTCAAATATCACTGGCATTTAAATATTGACTCGGATTATTTTTACTCTTACCTGTAAACGGGCAAACTTCTATTGAATAAGCTGTCAATGGGTGGAGAGTTGTTGGGAAATTGACCAGGCTTGGTCCACTGAAATCACTGTTTGCTAGGCAAGCGGCTAGAAACAAATTTTACCTTTTTAGACACGTAAAGTTATTTTTTGCATAAATATATTAAGCACCAAACAAAAGTCTTTGTTAAATTACTATTGTTAGTTAGTTGTATTACTATCCAAAATGCCTTTTGTCAGAGAAGGACACCTTTCAATTATTGAAAAATAAGTTTGTCGTTTTGAGACCTTGAAAACTCCCTTTTCGTTTTTTTTAATCAATCTATTTAATTATCAAGCAAAAAAGTTTAATATACCAGGAGGTTTATTTAAAACAGCATTATAATGTTGTAACTTAGATCATTTGCAAGCTGATGTAGTCACACAAATGTATTAAATTAAATGGACTTACGAGCGCAGTAGAGATCTCCGTTTCCAACGAAAGAATAATCACAAACACAAGTAGCGTTGATTGTGTCGTTCGATAATAAATCATACAGTATCGGATCACGAAAATTCACATCAAAAAACTGACCGTTCCGCAAAACAATCAACCTGCACGTGGCGTTTCCCGCGCAGCCCTTACTTCCACACGGGTTCAGGATGCCTGAAACATAGAAATTTCAATGTAATAAAGACATTTGCAGCATCGAGTTTTACGTTGCAAATATTTATGTTTTCTAAAGGCTAAAGGGTGAACACAGTTAGTTGATGAAGACTTCAAAAACTAATCCAAAAGGAGATTTTCAAAAACACTCAAAATTTTTAAATTTCAAGTCAAGTAGGCGTATGTGTTTAACCGTAAGACATTCAATTTAGGCTCAGTGAACACACTAGCTGCCATTAATTGAATAAAAACCTGTGATGCGGTCGGCAAAATACACAGTACGACCCTAAGAGCACATTCCTGGTAATATTCTTTGCCAAAAAATCCCCGAAAAAAAAGTTGAACAGTAAAACACTTGCCCAGGTAACCCACCTTCTGTACACCCCGTATTGGCATTGCCACCTAGTCCAGGATCGCAGTAACATTCTCCGTAAACTGAGTTAGGGTCGACTCCCTGACCTTGGACTGAAGACGGGTTCGTCTGGCTGGAGTTGAGTATTTGACCCTTTAGAGTTAGTTTGCAGCTTGCATTAAATCCACATATGTGAGATATGCAAGGGTCGGCTAAAAACAAAATAACAAACTTTTGGTTAATTTAAAGATAAAACTCTCATTTACTAGAAATACAAAGAAATCGTTAAAACTGTTCAATAGTGTACCAAAAAATGGAATCATCTATTAAAATATAGTAAATCTTTTCTTATCACTGAAATCTCCTTTAAGTAAAGCAACTGCGACGATTTAGGGTCATTAAAATCAAATCAAGAATTTTCGCACTGAATTTTTTTCTATTAAAATAATGGAGTTACAATTAGATCTAGTGTAAGAGAGAAGTAAAAACTGGCAAAAATCTGTGCTTAAATCTACCTTACACGTTAATGGATAAGAACCGTTTGCCTTTAAGAACAAAATAAAAACCTGTTCTTTCGCACCTGCACAAGCAAATCCATTCCCGATGAAACCACTGTCACATTTGCAGTCGTAAGCTCCAGCCTTGTTGATGCAGGTCGAGTTCTGTGCACAATCTGCGCCTCCAACCACACACTCGTTCACATCTAACATAAAAAGTACATGTTTAATAAAGACTCCTGTCGTGGGTTCGAATCCCACCGCAGGTTATATTTTCCAGTCTGTGCTATGCCATGTGGAAAAGCTTGGGAGACCGTCTTGATTCGGTATCACGTCTTTAATTGGCCTGGCGTACTATGATTTGCAATTAGTAGCCTCTGCCGTGATCGCTGGTCTGCATCATTGATTCAGGGCTGATCCCAGTATAAATGTATTCATTTTAGCTGATTAACAGCATTTGTAATTTGTTCTTTAGCTATTTGAAGCAGTGGACTGATAAGTTATGACTTAATAGTGGTGGTGATAATAATAGTGACACTCGAATTTTAATTTAGTTGACCTATTGTTTCTATGCGCACTGGACCTGAAGTACAAGCCCGAAAACCGTTTTGTTTTTAAGGCTGTATAATTAGCTGCGAAGGGTCGTTTTGTAAACACATCCAAGCTGTATGTAAACTGGTGTATTGCCACAGCGTGTATACATCTAAAGTTATTTAGGGCACTTTAATTCTGTGCATGCTCAACACAAAAAATAGTGAAAACGACCCTTCGCAGCTAATTATATCAATTCAAAATAATAGTAAATGTACACTTTACTAACGGAAATGTAAAACACATGACACGATACAGAGTTGTTAACGGGCCTGAAATTGGAGCCCGAACCCGGCCCAAACCAGGCCCGAACCCGAATCGTTTTTCCGAAGCCCGTTTAGGCTCGAAAGTTTGATTGACAAGCTGATACACTGAGGGCTCAGGAAAGACAAGACAACAAATACAATAGTCAATTGGTCTTGAACAAGGCGTTTAGGGCTGTTTGACATTAGGCCAGGTCCAGAAACCGGTTACTAAAAAATACGGACACAGAGTGTAAAGTCAGGCCCCAATCAGGCTCGTTTTTAAAAGAAACCTAAGCCCGAACCTGGCCCGACTTACAACTCCGGTACGATATGAAGATAACAAGGTTTGTGTGTTACCTGCACAGCTTGTCCCATTGCCAGTATAGCCGATGTTACAAGTGCATGTGGTAGGTTGGGTCTGATTGCCTGTGTGACTACAAACTGCTTGTGGGTCGCACGTTCCTGGACTAGAACATAAATCTGAAACAAGATGAAAAAAATAATAAAGCAAAATTAACTCAGATCCAAAATTGGTCTGTTTTAAAAACGTTTATCTCAAACCTGAAGCACTACCGGAGTATAAAGAAGCCTGAATTTTAAGACTTATTACTAGGGTTGCCATACCGTCCTTATTTCTAAGATTTGTCCTTATTTTGAATATATATGTCTTTGGTTAAATTTATTGTTGTTATTCCTAAGAAATGTCTTTGTTTTTGACCTAAATCCTTATATTGTCTTATTTTTAACAAACAAACTTAATAAAATGTCAGTCAAATCAGTCAAAGTAAACCTAGAACTGAGATGTCGTGAGATGCACAAAACAAGGGGATGCTGGAACAGATTGTTTCTGGCAAAAAGTGGCATTTGATATATCATGGCTCGTATAAATGCAAAGATTTGTTCAAAAACGTTGATTTAGTTTCATGTGAAAATTTAGTTTTTCGGTTGTCCTTATTTTGGCGTCCATGTCGATGGCAACCCTGGTTATCACAGTTCCGTTTTTTTGAAAGGGAAAATCCAAATGAATTCCAAATCAATTTTTTTTTTAGTTGGAACTTAGACGCAAAAATGACTTATTTTGTAAATACCTGCAGCTTTATGTAAACTCGATAACTCTAAATCAGGGTGCAAATGATAGATTAAACAAAAAAAATAGAAAAAGTACGCAAAAATAAATCTGCAAAACAAGATCCTACCTGTGCAAGTCCTCCCGTCTCCAATAAACCCAAAATTACAAAGACAAACTATGGGGCTGTCAGGAGGCTGACTACAAGTTGCGTTCTGATGACAAGGATTCATTGGTGGACAAGGAACTGAAAAAAGAACCGGTTTGTTACTACCAGATTAAAAGTAATAAGAATGTTGTTTAATGGTGAAAATAACGGCCCAAATAGACGCAAAACGCGATATGCTTTTATTAATCAAACGTTTCGGCAAATGTTCATGCCATCATTAGTGATATGAAGGGACACATCAGTTACACCTATTTATATCCATTTGGGCCGGTTATTTTTACCAATAAACTTATAAACAGATATGTATGTAGCGCTTCAAGGAATGTCGTTGTAGATGCGTGTTTGTAACGAACTTTGTACAACCTGGTTTGGAAAGTTTGCTTTTCCTTATAGCTAGTAAAAGTGTATGGGTTGTTGGTTTACATGAATATATATTTCGCCTAGTCAGTATTATCGCCTTAATCAACTTTTTTATTGAAACAAGTTAGTCACGCATACAACATTAAAAGAAATAAAAAATCGACAAAAGTAAAAAAAAATATTAGTCAACAATCCAAGCATGTTTATGTGTTAAAACTTTAATATTAGGTACGTGTTTGTATTTGACTGCACTTGTTTATCAATAATAGGATTTGACTGAAAGCCTGACTATAGGCGGACTGGCCTGACTTCGGCGGCAGTGTTTCACAATACATTTGTTCACAAAACCTGATCCTATAAGCCAATTCTCAATCACCCAAGTCAGGTATTTTTCCAATCGCCGAAAATCAAAAAAATATTTTGTGAAACACTGCTTCCGAAGTAAGGTCAGTCAGGCTAGTCAGGCACTTTGGCTTTTAGTCGTCGACCCCTCAATAACAGCCATTTCATCGCTCTATTGTTAACCTTCTGTGCTGACGTTATAAACCCTAAATGACCTAAAGTCCCAGGATTGGAAATACCCGGACCTTTTTGAGTTCAAAGGTTGAAAACGATATTATTTTTGAAAATACTTACAGGGATTAACAGCAGTTGTAGAAGGACTTAAAGCTGTAGTGGTCTGTCCATTGCAGAAATTTAAGAATACTGCAAAACAAGCAAAATATCAATCAATTACCAACAGCTAAAGTAAAAGTAGCGACTTACCGATAGAGTAAAGGACTAGAACAGGGTATCGGACAGAAAGCAACATGCTTTTTTGTTGAGTTTTGTTAAAATACCGACACAAAAAATTGTTGCAACCTAAAAAAAGAAATTAAAAGGTCTTTGTGGGTTTGTATGTAAATCAATACGTTACGTCACGTTTATTCAGTTTACATTAACGGAAGTTCGTAATTAACCCCTTTCTTGCTTCCTGTTTATAACGAACTCAGAGACCAAACATTTAAGCAGCAATTTATCAAATTACGAATCTAATCCCCCCAAATACTTTCACTAAAAAATAAATCTTGTCCTAAAACCTAAAACCACCCGCTCAAAACGTGCTCGGTGTAAAATCTTTATGTCAGAAACATGTTATGCGTGTTTTCGTGGGACTACGCTCTTGCTAACAATAGGTTCTTCTGTAACATACAGTGTAGCGCCTTTGCTTTGTTTATGCGAATTCCCTAACGGTACCACACAGGGCCTTTTGTATGAAATGTGCAATGTTTCAGCACGGCATGCTAAAGAACAGATTTTAGCAAAAATAAAATTAATTTAAAGTGTATACTTGTCATAAACGGCTTGACCAATGTAATAATGAATTGCAATTCTGTGACACAATTTCACTTCAAAAAGGATAGATATTTCTCTTCTACCGATTTCTCAATTTTTGTTTGCGCAATTTACGCCAGTCAAAATGAATCAAACAAACTTATTCCGGGACAGAAATTTAACATTTTATCGGATTGTGTTCGTGTTTCGTCCTGTTTTACCTTCACGCTGCTTCATTGCGAGTTTTGAGCATGTGCGCTTTTTTATTTCCCGTTAAAAACTGAAAACACGACAAAAATGAGTGTCAAATCGCTGTAAAGCAATACATTAAAATACCAAATCAACAGAACAAAAAGTAAATACAATATCAACAGGAAAACAAATATTGAACAGATTCCTACAACATGAGAGCACTTATTGTCATTGCAGGGCAGTTGTTTTTTTTGGGTTGTTTTCCGGTTCATTTTCGTGTGACCATTTCCACCTGAGCGCGTCACTAAAAAGTCTTATCTATTCTCAGATTGCTCAACGCTAGAGTTTCACGTGTCTACGTCATTTCACGCTTGGACGAACACAACGTCACAGACCGTAAACTCTTATTGTCCGACTTTAAGATAAAACACTCATGCTAAAGGAAAACAGGTATAAAGTCAAAATCAGAAAGTGTTATCAGTGACCAGTGGGTATTTTGGGAATTTATTTTCAAACATGGTCCTATTTTTTTGCATTTTAAGGCAACAACATACGTCTATAATTACCCATTGTGCAATTTTAATACAATCTAATAGGCCAAGTGCCCTTTTACTTAACTTAAATACAAACAATGCAAAAACGGGTAAAAAACGGACTGTAGAATCTCAAAATCCGGAAAAAGTAACCAAAAGACACATATCTACCTCATTTCACGCTTGAACGCACACTACGTCACGAGTCCCCAAAAGTCTTTGTCCGTCTTTAAGACAAAAAATCTTTTTGGGTCACGTAGGCTAATAAAAAGGGAGAAACGGTAGAAAAACGTTTAAGCATTGTAAAATATTGAGTCGGGTGCAAACTTTTACATCTACTTTAAGAACAGCAAATATTCTAAGCATTGCCTTTTGTTTTGCGTTGAAGATAACGACATACGTTTCTAATTATACATAGAGTAATTGTAATACAATCCAGACTTAGACTTAGCTTTACTAAACTTGTAAAGCGGATAATTGAAACCGTTTGAAAGTAGTAACAATGCTGTTACACCTAAAAACCGGAAAGAGTAAAGTCCAAGCCAACTATTTTCAATCTATTTTAGCAAATAGCCGCTAAAATTTGCAGGTTGTTTAAGACAAACACAATGTACAGCCACAAAATTGCGGCATATAAAACGCGAAACGAATCAACGTAAAACTTCGACATAAAAAGTTTGCCTAAGTAATTCCGTGTTTTATCAGTAACAGTAAACATGGACATTAATATTGAATAAAATGAGCAAGACCAATGGCCAGAAGTGCCACTTATGAAAATGACAGGTTCCAAGCTTGTAATTTATTTGCGCAAACTAAACAAAAGCATCAGCGCAAAGAGCAGATAATTTTGGATTCGGACTCTGTAACGAATATGACAATTCAACACTTAAAAATTGCTGCTTGAATAGACGACCAAGGGAAATAACCTGGTGCGCAGATTAGTGCTAGGAATATAATGGTTTCGTATATTTACAGATCTAGATCTTTAAAAAGACAATCTTACATAATTGTTTGCTGCCAAATTAGGACATTTCAAACCAGCACAGAACTAAGCAATTGATATATGTTTGTACTAAACCGGCTTTTTACATAAATTTACATTTAATATTTGTACACGACATATCTGGCAGTATATAGAAGTTCTCGCTTTAAAGTGACCTCATGACCATCGCTCCATTTACAGTAAAACCGCTTACGTTGTGTGCAAAGCTGTGCTACGAAACACAAAAGACGTTGTTGTACATATAAAGCACATCAACATAGAGCTACTACACTGTACAGTGCCTGTGATTTGCAATTTAGGAAGCCGTTAATCATTTTATCTTGTGACTAAGTGAACAACTAAAACAAGACCATCTGCAAACGAGATCAAATTTTTACATTTTAAAGCTTTTCCTGAGCATAAACGATAGGCGTTTGGGCCAGAAGGTTCGGTTTGAGCCAATGTTCCCGCTAAATAAACCTGCATACACACAAGCTCCCTGGGTATACATCTATGGACGTTCGTGAGAAACATTATAAATATACGCTGTGACCACACACACGCCAGTTTATGCGCAGCATAGATTTTCTTGTGTGCTGAGAACTTGTCATACAATACCAAAGTTTCAATGCCTATAGTTGTAACGTTATTGCATAAAGTTGCCAATGCAATATTTGGTTTATAAAACGCCGTCCTGTAAACGCAACGATGATAAATCTAGCGTGAATCAAGGTTCATTACAAAGTATATGAAATCAGGCGAAAAATATACATCTACATACATAAGATAGACAGGCTGCAAAATTCGTACACTTCATTCGCTAAATAGCTAAAAATAAGTTTACATTTACTTATCAATACACAATAATAACATTCTCTTCTCCGTATGGAATAAAACACTGCACTGCTCTTATGAAATTTCGGCACGTTTATCTCCTCAGATTAATTTCGGACCTTACTGACCGGTTAAGTATTATTCGAAAAATTTTAAACGCTCAGCAATGTGTAATCTGTGTGCGACGGCGTAAAACGGAAACTGCGTCACTCTGCGTGCAGGAACTTTAGTAGTTCGTCTCGTTTGTCGACAGCAGGACTATGACATGCTATACCACGGGACAAAACTTGTAACACAACCGGAAAGGGTGGTGTAGCAACAATTGTATCTTAGCACCCTATAAGCAGTTATGTAGGTGAACTGAGTGCTAGTGGCTGCTTAGTTATATTCTGCAAGGTGTAGGGACAACATTATTCAAATTTCTAAAATTTAACCTTTAAATTTACGCAAACTTTAAAAGTGATTCGAGTTGCGTTATTGGATTTAAAATATTTTTTGTATTTTATATTTTTTGCCTATCAGATAGCTTTTTATACGTGATTCCTTTTAAGTTTGCTTTCTAACAGTTTAAAAGCACTTCAAAACATTTTTCTATTACACGTATTTGCTGCGCATACAATACAGCAAATTTGCCGGTCGACTCGTTTGTCAAAAAAATGCAATTAGCCTTAGGCGGTCGCACACCGAAAACACATTCATAACCTACATTTAGAGAGGTACAACTTATTCTACACAACTAAAACGTCGCTGTAACACATTGAAACAGCCCTTGAATTTTCAACATTTATCTATTGTCCATTTGTAATTCTAACCAATTACACCTCTGCTCCAATTCTCATACAACTGCTTACAATACACCTGTAGAAGTTACCACACTGATACCTAATACAAACCGTGACTTTACGTTGGACGGTTCAGAACGACTTGGCTCACAGGACATCAACAAGTTACGCTTGACTAGGCATGTGCCTGCGTGATTTTTTTACGCACGTTTGTTCTCGCACTTAAGAAACCGGAGAATGCCTTTCTGTAAAAAATGCGGCTTTTGTGGTTGGATCTTTAGGAGAAACGCGAAATGACTGGTCATTTTCAACAACACGAAAAACGATCTATATGTTGAAGGCACTTCAAAACCTAACAATTCAAAACAATTTTATTCCTCCCTAATATACTACATAATAGATGCTAAACCATACGAAGATCATTTAAAATTGGGTCTTTTATCAACTTTACAGGTTATATTCCCAGAGCTAAAGTGTCTACCTACAAACCACATGCAAAAATTGAAGTAAATTCCTCCCCGGTTGGGAACCAGTGTCCTAGTGCTCAACATGACTACATAACTATGATCAGTGCTCTGATATATAATCACTGAGTCAGATATTTCTTTGCGGAAACGTCGTTGATGGACGATCACTGTCAAATAACTTCCCACTGTAGATCACCAATACTTTCGCTATGTGGTCATTGGAATTATGTAAAGATGATGGGGAAATAACGTTAACCTACCAATCATGAAATTCATGATCATGCTAACGAAACCACGTAGCCTACTTTCGTGTCTACGTATCCTCAGCAAAAGTTGTAAGTCGGGTCGGGTTCGGCCATGACTTCACGTTCTGTGTCTGTAATTTTCTGTCAATCAAACTTTCAAGCCTAAACGGGCTTCTCAAAAACGATTCGGGTTCGGGCCGGGTTTCAGGCTTTTACCTACGTCCTACGGGTTCGGGTCCTCTTACAAATCCGATACACTGTATGAAGCCAAGTAGAAAACGTATTTGACATATCATTTTGGGCTTACTGAGCTGGTGGTTGTATCAAGTGGGGCTGATATAAACGAGTGCAAATTTGTATTTTCGTTTTCAACGTGCACGTGTGTAGCAAAAATAAAAGCGCACTATGTGCTGAACTAGATCGTTGGAACTTTGTCAAAAAACAATCATAGACACCAAAATCAACATATGATCGACTTAAACGTATCAACTATAACAAATTAGTGCCATTGAAACACACACGCCGTGAAACCAGTGCAAAAAAAAATAAAGTAGCCTATGTAGTTTCGAAAAGTGAGAAAAAAGCAAAAACAAAAAGCAAGTGCTGAAAACGTTTGTGACTCTTTCCACTCAGCTGTGACAACACTCATACGTCACTTGTGACATCACTCATACGTCATTGGTGACGTCATCTTCTGTTTTATCCTTCTCTTCGCCTGAAACTTCTACGGAAAGAAAATTGTCTGATCACGTGTGTTGATGACGTAGTAGGCGCGTGACGTCATCCGTTCTCGTTCGTCTCCCGGTCGATCATGACGTCACTGTGACGTGGTTCGCTGACGTGCGCAGTCGAGTTTGAAGACGTACTTCGACTGCCTGGTATCGGTGTTTCGGGATTGATGATGTATCTGTGCGAAGAATTATAGTAAAGTTTTTAATATTGTATTGAAAAATAATGCGGAAAAATTAGTCAGGAAAAGGTTCGTTTCAATGTTTGTGTTCTAAAACGAAGAAATTTAAGTAATTAGGCATGTTGGGCGATAGTTGTTTATCTACGGCAGTGGGATTTGGCGTAGCCGTGCCAAGGGTTGGACAAAGCTAATTAACTTTTGGCAAACGCATAAATTAAAATTCTGCAATTACAATTTTTGAATTTTACAGTGCAAACTGTTTTCGTCTGACTCTTAATAACCCTTCGTCAAAAAGACTAATCTAAACTTTAATTTTTTTTTAAATCTAAATTTTACAGAAAAATGTCGTTGCATATAATTCATGCAACGTTCCACATCAAAAATACGTTCTTACAGTGCAGTTTTGGAAACGAAACAAACAAACAAACAAACAACATGGGAAAGTTTTAACTAATACACGGTCGCCAGTACATATATTTTAACATGGATAAGTGCAGCAAAGCATTACGAATTAGGATGGGCCGATCCGAGACGGGCCAGAACCCGATTACTCGGCACCGAGCATCCGTTGTTAATACTCGGTGCTCGGCTAAGCAGTTGCACAAACTGTTCGCATTGAATTTGCATATTCATGCCCTGCTAACATACGAAACTAGTGTTCGAAAGGGTATCCAAGAACAAAAATGACTGTTTTTTTTAAACGCGTTAGATAGTGGAAAAACGCGTACAACGTCTATGGCCTGTACAGCTTAATAAACCACAGGTAACGTAAGGGATCTTAAAACCAAATAATACATGACACAAGGTTTTAGACCAGTGCACGGCGACGCGATACAAATATATATCATGGTTGTGTGCGGCAACATGTTATAAATACTCACAAACTGTCTCCTTTTTGTAGTTTAGTATCAGATAAGGGATTCAGAAGTATGTAAGAATGTGAATCTTGTTTCTCGTTTCTACGTTTTGACGGTGAACCCAAGTGATCTAATTCCAATTCCTTCATCCGGTTCTAAAAACAAATTTAATGCTAATTCAAAACGAGAATCATTTTGACAAGCAGCGTCCGTGCTTCTTTAATATTTATAACCGTGCGTAGTTTTAGGATCACAAGTGCACTATCTACATAATCTTTACCTGAATCATGTCATCAAACTGTTCCCGTTCTGTTTTCAAGCAATGAAGCTCGTGTAGCTTTCTCATGTTACGTCGCTTTTGGGTGCTCCGTCTGTGAATAAGAATACAAATGTTTGTTCACAGGAAAACAAGCGAGGCTTAGGCTTGCATTAAAAACCTCAATACATTTAGGTATAAACCTTACGGGCGGGTTTCGGGCTTGTACTTTTGGATTGGACCCCCTAATTTAAGACCTTTTTGGGCGGCGCTATGGCCAAAATAAAAAAGAAAGTAAAAAGACACCATTTGTTATTTATATTTGCAAAACAAACCTGCTAATAAGGCTTCGTTTGACGTAGGCAAGTGACATTGTACTCGGTCTTCGGGTTTTTGCCACAAATTCCACGTCGGCTTCCTCATCTAATCCATGACCACGTGGGACTGAACGAAATATCAACAACTTTAGTGTGGGGAATTTAGAATTTACAAACAGACTTGAGAGTTAGCTTAGTAAATACATACTGCTGAACTTATCCGATCTGTTACTTTAACCAAAGATGCAAAACTGTTTTGCCACATTCACACACTATACGTTCTGTGGAGTGAACAACTAAGGGCAAAGTCTGGCTTGAAACGGTGGGATTCGAATCCAAAAACAGCTTTTTCGGAAAGGGTTGTCGTTCTACCGACAGATATTGCAAGTAGAAACACGCGAAACGCTAAGACGCCTAGAGATCCACTTGTCTCTTTAAGGCTTACTCTTAGTTTGCTAGAGCAGTGTCTCTCAAGCTTTTTTCTCTTTGCGGACCCCTTTAGAGGTTTTCTAACACAGGGGCCCAAATTTGGGTCGCGAGACGTTCCAGTCTGGGTCGCGAAATATTTTAAATTTCCTAAATATAAGCATCACATCTACAGTATTAATGAATTTGAGCTTTTTTCAATCTTTTAATCATTATTGCATTGTTACGTATGACTGCGTAACTGTGACATACAGTCTATGTAACAATGCAAAAAGTTAAGCACGCCTATGCAAGCATGTTTTTTCTGATTAGCTGTGTTCTCAACACAGAGACAGAGCCCTCAGTTCTCATTTGTTAGAATAAATACGTTCGTTTACCTACTGTTTTATGTGAAAATAGCAACTGACAACAGCATAATAGCAGTCTTAATATTTAGTTGATTAGTATTTTCCACAGACTTGATGCTTGGGTCGCGAGACTTTAGAATAATTTTGCAAAATGCTTGGGTCGCGAGAATTTAGAGAAATTTTTTTAGGGTCGCGCCAAAAAGTATTTGCGGACCCCTGTTCTAACACAACGGGACCCCTACCAGAAAGTGTTCACATTTACTAACAAACGTCGCAGTAACAGTTCGGCGTTTTGCTGAAAGAAAACCCTTATTAAACTGTGGTACGTATTGCTGCGCTACACAGAAGACAAGGGAATTATTTTTTATGATAGGGATAAAAATCATTCCGAATTGGCTTCAGTCTTCGCGACCCCTTCAAAGATGCTTAAAAAACACTGTGCTAGAGGGCATTAAAAACACTAAAAAACCCGTTTCCAACTGTACAGCGCAAAAAAATAACAGCAATGACACGAGATATACTGTTGAACGTCCTAACATACTGCAGTAGACTTCTTACATTTGTTGACGCTGTCAGTGTCTATGGAAATCTCGTCTTCAGTTATCAGTTTCTTGTGCAGGGGCGACGCTTGTCTCTCAACACGGCGATATATTCCCAACACAATCGCCCCGTTTTTCTTGCACAGACTTCGAAATACGTCATGGTACGTATGACCCACTTCGTCATCAGTGACGTCATGCTATAAACAGAAAAAGTGTTTTTTTTAAAAGAAATTTGAACGTTATAGCGAAGTTTGACAAGAGTATTGTGCAGACTTGGCTGACGTCACGATGAAAAAACGTCATCACACCACTCATGACGTCACTAAATGATGACATCATATTAACTCAAAAAAAGATCAATGGAAAAGTGTAAATAATGGCTAGACATAAACAAAACAAAAAAACAGTTTATTGAATTTACAAGCTTTCTGGGATTTTCTATTTAAGTTGTATACAGCAAGATACGAAGCCTAATTACCGTATCGAGGTGGCCAGAACCACTTGTGTATTGGATACCGAGTAGTATACGCAGCAAAGTGGGAAGGTAATCTTTGATAAACGACTGATAGAGGATTGTGTCAAGCATACTGGAACTGAAAACTTTACCAGATGCAAATGCCTCGCGGAACAAATAAGGAAGGCTGCAAGATTTCTCCCTCTCGCGTTCCTGTATAACAAGAAGTTATCATCGATTTAAAGCAGTGGTTCCCAAACTACGGTACGCGTACCACTAGTGGTACGAGCAACTTATTAAGTTCACACAAAACGATCTTTATTTCACACAAATTACGTAGAGCGTGAAATTTCACACTATATTTCCTACTAAATTCTAATTTCATTGGTGTATTGACGCATTGAACTGTTAAGCAAGGTTTCTTTGTGACGAAATAGATTTATTATGACGTAATGAATCTGTTATTACGACGTAATAAGTCCTTAAAGTCAGTTTTTTGTAATAAGCTACTAGTTGTGTTGACAGTAGCACTGTAGCGAGGGCGGTAAAAGTTTGACTAAGTTTTGTTTAATATTTACGAGCCTTTGGTTACTGAAGGCCAAAGTTACTAAGGTAAAGTTAGTTAGTAAAGTTTAGTAACATTTTTATTCATTAAACTCTAACATGATTGTAGGTGGTACGAGAACGCTGCATGAACCAAAAAAATGGTACGCGAGTAGATAAAGTTTGGGAACCACTGATTTAAAGCAAGCAGATATAAAGCTATATTTCATGCAAAGAAAACTGTCTTAATGTTTGGACGTTTTAAACCGAAAACAGAAAAGAAATTACAGTAGAAATCCACTACAATCAATTTCTACAATAACAAGCCAGTACAATCGCAGTTCTACAATCACAATTTAGCACAATAACAATTTTACCGGTACCAAGGCCTACAATGACAATTTTACCAGTGTAAGTCCCACAACAACATACACGCACAATAAGAAACTTTACCAGTGCAAGTACTACAACAACAATCATGTACAAAATCAATTGATACAAAGCAATCATGTACAACAGCAAATTCTACAATAGCAAGTTGTGTGTGGGGATACAGTCGAATAAATGTTGCTACACTTTACCTTTCTGTATTCGTGTGCGTCGACGCAAGACTCGGGCGCTTGGAAATGCATGAATCTCATGTTTGAAGCATGGGTGAGTTCAAGACAAGCCGGAATGTCAGGAAATAAACGAAACAACGTCTGTGTTGCCACCAGTTGCCTGAAAAACAAAACAAATCGCTGTTACAATGTCTATTGCATACCCGTAACCACTAAACTAAGCACAAATATGTTTGTAATCATTGTGAATATTGAAGTAAAGCTCGGTTAGACCGGTTTCGATTAATCCGGATCTTCGCCTAATTCGGACATTTTTTGGGTCCAAACGAGTCCGGATAACCCGAGTTTTACTTTTTTTTTGTTTCAAATAACTTGTAAGATTGAGGCACAATTCAATTCTCTTTCAAATGCAAACAAAGCTTTAACAAAAAATTGTGTTTAAGTTTTTTTAAAGACATTAACAGAAGGAAGTATTGTGAGCCAGTTTCCTCTGTGGTGTATGCCCAGTTGTGGCATCGCACAGAATAAGTGAGGCACGGGTTTTTACCCCTTCACTCCCAAGTCCCAACAAACTAGAGTGCCGTTGGATGGCTACACTAGTCAACACGGTCTATCTCTCGTCGCCAGCTGCACTTATGAGACCTTATAGGTCAAAAACAGTGTGCGCTGTCTGCAGCTTAAAGACGTATTTTAACACATTTATTTCAGGATTTGAACAAAACGAAGTATCTTTTAACCAAAGTATTTTACCTGGAGTCAGCCATATATTCTTCGTCGGCAAAAACAGATGTTTCCCGGTCGATTATGATGACAGAATGAGCCTCTGTGACGCCAGCATGCAACATTGCATCCAAACTACACAGACATAAAGATGTTACGCAAAATATTCCTAGTAAAGAAAATCAGTTATTTCTCAAATAAAGATCTGTCTGGTTAAACGCAACTTGCATTCGGTAAGTTATTCCTTGCGATTAGGCGGAATATTAAAATAAACCGGATAGTTTCTAAACTAATCATAAATAATCTGGAATTTTGGATTAAGTATGCAGTTAAACGAATTTACTAATACATAAAATGCTTGTATTTACTGTACACAGTTCAAAATGCTAAAAAAAACAATAACAACATCAATTTGAAACAAGATTGGTGTCATACGTTTTGATATATCAGAGTAACTGATGTCTCTATACCGTACCAGGAAAATAGAACAGACCAGTAAAGAGTATCGTTAAGACAAAAGATTGGATCTGCTATTAATAATCCTTACAACATAATTAGCTGATTTGGGGGACTCCAGTTAGTTGAATCAAACAACATAAGTGCATAATGAGGTGCTGATTGTAATCTAGTTGTGCTGAAGTGAACGTATGGAATACAGACGGATATACATATAACCAGACAGGCATATACACTGTACATCTTTCCCACACACACACACAGGCATACATGCTTTGGTTTGTTAAAACTCACGAAAATTTTCGCCTTCTTCTGCCCCGTACATTACGAGTGCCGTTTTCGCTACAAGAATCGAAAACTGTGGTTTTTACAAAGGATAAGTAATGGATATATTTGAAATTTAATGCCCAAAGACAGTTGTAAGGCGGACCAGGCTCTTCAGGGTTTAAGTTTGTAATTTCACTTTTCGGGGCTTTTAGGCTGGGTTTCGGGCTTGTACTTTCGGGTTTCTGGACCTAAATTTCGGGCCAGCACACGCACGAAATCAACTGAATAAAATAAGAGGCTATCAGGGTTAAAGACTACATACTCCTGATATAATGTATTGTATGGCTTAGTTCGTACCATTCATCTAAATTTGCAAACTCTCAAGGTTGGCCAACACAGCCTTCTTATCTATGAAATTAGTGACATATATATCCCGTTTTGTATCAGCACTGTTTGTAAGGTTGTGGCCATGAGCAAGTAGTGGGTATGCATTGATATATTTAGCTTACACGTTGCCTGCGAGGTCTCCAAGCATGTAATAAACCATAGGAAAACATCTAACAGCGTTGAGAAACATGTTTTCGGGAGAGTGTTCCATTAGCAGCACCACTGGGTGTAAAGAATCTCTCGGTCTATAAAATATAAACAACACTTTGTAAGGGTGCGAGTATCAGGTGGATATAAACGGGTGTAACTGATGTGACCCTTCATATCACTGATGATGGCATGAGCATTTGCCGAAACGTTTGCCTAATAAAAGCATGTCGCATTTTACGTCTATTTGGGCCGTTGTATTCGTTATTTAATCTGTAAATGTATCATAGTTAAAATGTATCATAGTCGCCACAGCCAGCAATGTACAAACGCAGCACAAATTAATGCGGCTAAATTTAATATGTGTGTTAAAGTACATACTTGGGGTCGTACAATACAACTTTGACTTTGAGATAGTTATATGTTCAAAAGGCAGTATTAAACGTGAAAAAAGTATTTATTTGTTAAAGACAAGCAGAATATATAATAACAAATATGAATTTAATTATCCAATGCCAAAAAATTGCCCCAACTACACGGAATAATCGAAGAAGCCGTGTATAAATTCTAAACACTGAGTTAAAAGGGTTACGTAATGTAATAAGTCACCTGTGATGTGCCCTCAGAGGGATCAGGGCATTGAAGAGACTTTGCGTGGAGAATTCAGCTGAAATAATGATGGGAGGTCGCGGCCACTTGTACTGTAGTGCGGAGGTGTGACGACAATGCTCGCACGGCTGCACAAAAACTTTCAAGTGTCACTCGATTGTCGCTCAATAAAAAGGCCTCGATTTGCAAAGTCACGCCACGCAAACGGACGGTGCGGCTGTTATATGCGGAGGAATTTGTCTCCAAAAATAGAGTTCATCTTTTTGGCAAACATACTGGTGTTTGTTGGTATGGTTACCACGCACATTGTTATTACGTAAGTGCGTTAATAAAAAAGTGCGTGTTGCGTGCTAAACGGAGCGTTATCATGTTGCTTCAAGAAAAACGAAATTAACTATTTATGGTTTTAATTTATTTAATTATGAACATGATATCACTGATGATGGCATGAGCATTTGCCGAAACGTTTGAAATATAAAGCATGTCGCTTTTTACGTCTATTTGGGCCGTTATTTTCACCATTAAACTTATGAACAGATCCGTATATAGTGTTCCTAATTCTGAACATTTTTTTATCATGTTTGTAATAAGGTAAAAACAAGCCATTGGCAATGCTTTTGTCAACAATTTGACAAAAGGAGATTGGGGAGATATCATTATATTTTGTCCTAGATCGAAATAGTACGCCAGGCCCATCCAAGCCTTCACCACCATATGGCGGTGGGATTTAAACCCATGACAGGAGTTTTTCCGGGACTCGCGCAACTGAGCTACGCAAGCTCAGTGGAGAACCCGCCGAAAGTCGAATCACAAGCACGATTGCCTGCCTCGCTTGCTGCACATGTCAGCTTCGTAGTAGGGGATCGCCAGATTGACCATTATCAGTTAAGATGAACATAAATTCGTAACTGGGATTAGACCTAAAGCGTCTATGCAGACCAGCGATCACGGCACACTCATATAGAAATCATAATTCGCAAGCTCTATTAAAGGCGTTGTACCGAATCAAGCCTTTCCTACGCATAACCATACGACAAAACACAGGCTACAAAAATCTAGCCCGCGGTGGGATTCGAACCCATAAAAACAGATTTAAACCTCAGAATAAGCTTACAACAATATCAATACGCACCCTATCCAGCCTCATACAACATAGTTTGGCCTTTTCTTCCAGCACATGACACATAATAGGAGTGTTGTGACCGACGTACGGTGAGACGGGTGGAAAATCGATGAGAGTTCTGAATGAAGTTTAACGTGTAAATAAATATGTTAACAAACTAAAATGGGAAGTATTTGATATAGGCGGGTGATAAATGTAATAAGCACATAGAAAAGTAAATGTAAAAATCTACTATGGGATTATATGTAGTAACTCTCTCTCTCTCTATATATATATATCTGAGTTGAGGGTATTTCGCTTGGTGAAAGAACACAATAGCGACACAATAGCAATAAAACAATCACCAAGCCGGAAATAGCTGCGAAACGTTTAAATGTTATGGAGCGCACAATTGGTGGATGAGAGCTTAACGCACTGCAGCTACACCAACAGTCGGTTGCTAGCATATTAATGACAAGAAGTATGCTGAAAATATATAGGTAGCGGTGGGAATCAAACCCACAAATACATGATTTTCAGGGCTGGTGCTAAACCAGAAGTCAAACAACACCCCAAAACAAGGGTTTTGTAGCAGCTTATCTCTTCGCAGTAAAGCTGATTTTAGTTTTAAACGTATAAATCTTCTGTTTTTGCCTACCCCTGCATGGTGGTAGATGTTTGTTGGTCTTCGTTGATCAGCGTTTGACGGTTCCGCTTCAGTGAACCTTCGTCACGTGATTCACGTCTTTCCGTCACGGTTGACTTGACTAATTTTAGAAACAAAAAACACGGGATTTCTCAAAACTGGTTTCAAGCATCACACTAAACGCTATAAAAGTCAACTTTAACTGAAGGTGCTTTAGGTGTTGAAAACATCAAACAACATATAGGCTACAGTAAACCGTGGTTAATCCGGACCCGTTTGGACCAAAAAATGACCGGATTAGGCGAAGATCCGGATTAACCGATGTCGATTAGATTAGTTAAGCCTTACCACATTACAAATCAATTGTACCTTAAGTTTTGTCCCAATTAGGCAAAGATCCGGATTAGCCGAATCCGGTTTAATTAAAGGTTTACTGCATATTTTCGTTTTTTCGCAGCATTTTTACTGCATTTGACAACAACACGTTTATATCTAAGGCCCGTTATTAGACTTTATGTCAACCATCTTTAAGGATATAAACATATATAATTCACATAATACCATGCCTGGCCCTACGAGAGGCTTTTTACCGAATCAAGATGGTCCATAGCATTAAGGTAAAATCTAGAAAATTATAGCTTGCGGTGGGATTCGAACCCACGACAGTAAATTCATAAACTCACCGATTTCAGCTCTTACACAACTTTGTCTCCTTTCCATTACATTGTTGACGTCATCGACAATGATGGCATCTTCTTCACCAGTGAGACAGATGTAGAAGAGAATGTCCTCTGGATCGATGATAAATTCATTACCAGGATTAATCCGGATCTCACCGGAGCGTTCAACAGCAAATAGGGTAGCTCCACATCTTAAATAAAGTGTGATATGCAAAGTTATCACTGAGAAGGGTTAAGTGAATAAGTAACCAGTGGTGGGATTCAGCCGGTTCGCTCCGGTTCCATAGAACCGCCTCACGAAATTTTATGAGATCAGCGAACCGGTTAGCATTACCGGTTACTCTAAATGGACGTTTTATAACAGAACCGGCTAAAAACTATCACTTTTATGACAAAAAAATAGTCTGATAGGTTTTCAGTTGAGGAACGATTGTGTTTGTAAAGGAACTATTAGCCTTTTCTAATTTAATCTCTTTTAATGCCCTTTATAGACACTGAAGATGCTTTTTACCGCAATTAATTTGTTCTTTGTAAGATTGTCAACTTATTTTTAACAGGGAATAAACATTTCCTAACTTGTGAAACCCAGTTTTAGTTTGTATTTGGAATATAAGTGCTTTAGTGCATTAAAAAGCCCAGAATGCGGTGGGATTCGAACCCATGGTAGAAAATTTTCCAGACCTTGAGCACAACCTAATATGTCATGTATAGAAAGAATGCGTCCATTTTCCGTTGCTTTTTGGATTTGCAGGCATGCTTGGTTTTAAAATACAATTTTCAAACGACGAAAAACTTTTAGACCAAACAAAAAAAGGTTTATAAAATCTATCAAAAGTTCGATAAACTGCATTATACTTCAGGGTTTCCTATCTATGCGAATATCATGTTATACTTAGAGGAAAAAGCTTCATATTTCAAACTCACTTTGACTGGGCATGCAAGGCAGCATGACTGAATTTACACCCCAGATAATATCCAAAAAACTTGCTCTCTTTCGCCACCACGCTGTAAATCTCGTTTCCCGCGCTTCGACCAAAATCCCTTTTCCATGACGACTTCAAGTTGTTACCTTCCCTTAATGGTTACGTAAAAGTTGGAATCACAAAAAAGAAGTAATACTTTGCAGTTTTTCCTAACCAGCCGTACGTGATATGGTGTCAAAATTATTGCTGTTTAATCCTTAATTTAAAAAAGAAAACTTTCAGTTACGGTTAAAACTGTATATAGAATAACATTTTTACTATTGAACCTATTGTATGGCTAAAAAGCGGTTCCCAACTTTATTTTACAGTTACTGCAACTTTATTTACTTCTGTCAGTCAGTTCATACAAAGAGTACAAGAAATTTAAATAAAGTTCATATAGTTTGAACACAAAAAGGGTTAAAAACCACTTGTACAAAAGTAATCCAATAATATATGCAAAACTTTAACACTAAAAGGTAAAAAAGGCTGTCAATATACTTAAAATCACCACAGTTTATGTACTTTTTGATTTGGCCATTAAAATCCTATTTTCCTATATTAAAGTCAGTTAGCAAATGTATTCATACTTACTGTCCTTTGGATGTGTGAGCAAGCAGAGTAAGTAACGTAGATATTCCTGGGATAAAACTGTTCATTGCGAGGAGTACGTGTTTCAGTTCGTCGTCACATATCACCTTAAATAAAAATATGGAAAACTTAAAATAAGAAAGAAGACTTTTTGTCCAAATGCAAATAAATGCAAATCAAAGCTAAAATAATGTTTGTTGTTTTTTCGTCGAGAATTGACTGAGGTAGAGGTTTGAAAATGCCACTAAACTGGTTTAGCGTATCCGCATTATGTTTACACGGTTGTGGGTGCTAATCCCATCTCGGTTGTTTGTGCTTTCCTGAGCAAGATACTTTGGCGGCATTGCTCCAAGCCAGTGGAACCCTATTGGTTGAACTGTACTAAAATATCCGACTTGCTAACCAAAAACAATCAAATAAAAAATGATCAAACGGACTTACAATAAAACGAGCAGCTCGACAGCGGACTGATTGTGAGCATAACGCATTCAGGCGTTGTCTTAACACTTACCAAAGATAAAAATAAAACAAACAAATAGATGAGTACCCTGTCTGCAAACTGGACATGAATTTTGCTTTCTGGCTTCAGTATTTGAACATAGAGTGGACAGCGAGGTGCAAAATCCTTTACAGCCATCGCTCGTAAAATCGTTTTCTCGTCGGCAGCAACTCTGTCCCTCTCCTGTCGTGATGTGAGAATAAAACAAGCTTCAGCTGCATCGACCCTGTAATTTGGAAATCGGTTTTAGCCGTTTGATTTGGCTTAAAAATGTCTACAAGCACTTTCAACGACCCTGTAACTTGGAAACTTGGTTTTAGCCGTTTGATTTGGCTTAAAAATGTCTACAAGCACTCCCAACGACCCTGTAAATTGGAAACTTGGTTTTAGCCGTTTGATTTGGCTTAAAAAAAGGACTTGTATCGGCCTTGTAATTTGTATGTACAAAAACTTGTATTTCTTTTTTCACAACGATTTTAACTATTTTCTTTATCAGTACCTATGTTGTTTAATTTACTGATTTAACCAGTGCACAGATGCACACTACATATGCTAACAACCTAATAAAGAAATGTACAGAAAAAAAGACATTAACAAGTAATTACACTCAAATACTATTTGCAGTTAATGAAACACAAGACACTTACTTTACTCTAACGAGGTCTAGTTCCCTTAGCACTGAACCCTGAATGTAAATGACGCGTTCCGCCCAAATTGGAACTTGCAGAAAACTTTTTAGCGGTCCATCCAACTCCGACGGCGAGAGAAGAACCACATAGAAATTTTGCAACGTCGGATGAGCGTAAAACTCGTTGAGAAAATCGAGGATAATGTCCATACGAAGAACTGTGTAGAAATTTAAAATGCTATGACTAGTGTGGTAGAGTTACTAACACTAGAATTTGGCTGGCGCCTGGTTGAAAACTGTTCGATAAGTGCGCCAGCCAAATTCCAGTGTTAGTAGTTCTACCGACTAGTGTTGGGTAACCAGAAAAGTGTTTCATAAATTATTTCAAAAACTATTTATTGTGCAAAATGCAACGCCGTACCCATGATAGAGAATACCTTTGATGGTGTGGACAAAATTATATTATCAAATTTTGAGTAACCAGAAATGATTTTCTAAACTACTTATAAGACAGTTTATTGTTCAAATTAACCGCCTAACCATTGCTCTTACGTTCTTTTACCATATACATCCCTGCAAAATTATTTATCTTTGCAGGTCATTGAAAGAGGGAGAAAACAAAACCTTTAAAACGTAACACACACAGGCCTAAAATAGACAATTTCCAGTATGCAGCCAAAAAACGTTACGCCTGCAAGTGGGTACAAAATCAAATCAATGCGGTTTTCCAAGCTCCGTAATACGCATGCTGTGTTCTTATGCATATTGCATTGCAATAACATACATGCGTTGTACATTTTACGATTTCTAAAGTTCACAATGCAGTTGATTTTGAGACATGGCAATGAAGTTACCTGTGGCGCATACGACGACATGTTTTTCAGTTTTTGCTCGCTGTCTGCTGTACTCCCCACCCTGTTTCTGTCGTTCCGACCACAAAAATGATATTTGTTCCACCTGTGAAGGGTTGTAGAGTTTAAAAAACCTTTCAAGTAGAGTTTACAGTTGTAAATAATATAAACAGCAAGAAAAGACACTAGCCAAGAATGTAGTGTTATACTTGCTGACGATTAGACTTATGTTGTTGTCAATAACAGTTGTATAAAACCAATGGAAGTTAAGTAGTTGTTTCAAGGTTATAGAGCTCTTCTGGCAAATGTATTTTCATTCCGACGGTTCGACGTCCTACATAGGTCGCCTTCATCAGGGTAAATAAGTGTTTGTTTGTTGCACAAAGACATGAAAATGTAGTTCAATACACTGTTGTAAATCTGGCCGGGCGTTTGAGGGTCGTGAAGGGTTTAAGTTAAAATAAAATGGGCTTTTTTCGGACCTGACTTCGGCCTCATTTGTGCCACAAATTACTAATTTTGGGGTAATTTCAGGCTTTGTATTGAAAACATTCCAGGCTCGGGCTCATACAAACTCTTGTTCAGTGTTACTAAGATGTTCAATTGCCGAAAAGTTTCAGGAATAATAATGTATGTAGCTTTTCGTAGCTATTTGTTCCAGCAAGTATTTACAGGAATATCAGATTTGAGTTTTTTTGTGAATATAAGTTGTCGAGCGGTTTTGTACAATAAAAACATACAAATGTAAAGATCCAACGACATTTTGTTGACTATTTTATAATGACGGTGTAACTGTAGCGCCTTCAGTCATTATCCACCAAATGTGCCCTCCACTGTTTTCAGCTCCATAACGTTTCAACGTTGCGCAGCTATTTCCGGCTTAGTGATTGTATTAGTGCAATTGTGTCGCTATGTGTTCTGTCACCAAGCGAAATAAACTCAGCTCAAATTAACACATCAATACCCAATTAGTTTTCAAATAGGACATATCTAATGTAAACGCAAAGGTCTTATCTGTCACAAAAATGAAATATTTAGCTATAGCGCAAAAAATCAATAAGCCCCATTTTGTTACATGGCTACTCCTATATTAAATATTTCGTCTGATAACAAAATAATTTATGCGTGACAAATTGAAATAAGATATGTAAAGAGATAAATATGTCCAATTTAAAAGCATAGGGCTATCAATAATTCGTCGTGAGGTATGTACATTCGTATGACATATGTTAGTCGTTGATATGTATGCACAGTATAACGCTGTATGTCATTAATTATTTATGTGACAGGTTCAGAAAAACCGCTACTTTCAAGACATGAGATAATTATGCTTTCCTGTACGATGTGACGAGGGAAAACAAGGTTTTGCGCAAAGGTTAAGAGAATTAAATACATAAAAACTTACATAAGCTATTGCCAGTCATAATATCAAGTTTATAGAGCTCTTCTGGCAATTGTATTTTTATACCAACGTTTCGACGTCCTATACAGGTCGTCTTTATCAGGGTAAATAACACTGAATGCGACTAGAACAGTGCACGATAAACAAAGGAAAAAAGAATGAAACGCAAGCACGTACGAGCTGTACTAGTCGCATTCAGTGTTATTTACCCTGATGAAGACGAACTGTATAGGACGTCGAAACGTCGGAATAAAATTACATTTGCCAGAGGAGCTCTACAAACTTCACGTAAAAACTTATGCGAAAATTTATCAAAATTTTCATTTAAAAAACATGTTGGGCAAAAAAAATACAAACGGCTCTTCATATCACTGATGATGGCATGAGCATTTGCCGAAACGTTTGAAAAATAAAGCATGTCGCTTTTTACGTCTATTTGGGCCGTTATTTTCATCACTAAAAATGCAAATATTATGGTAAAATGCATAAAAAGATCAACTAAACACCATGGCAGACCAGTAAAGATTTGGTTGGTTTGATGCTTTCTTGGTTGGTTTTGATGCTTATAGGCAATCACCTATTTTTTGTTAAGTTTCACTAACTCACTGACAATACACACCTAAAAATGTTTTGCCTACTTATATTTACCACAAAAGCATGTCAAATTTACCCTTGGTTTAAAACCACTATAAAAAAGACAAAACATAAATAAAATCACCAACTTATTAATGAAGCTAAAATGGAGTTAAGGACTCACCTGACCAGGAATAATGCCTAGAGCCACTATGATGATAATAATAACGAGTAGCTTGGATGGCCATATAGTTGGAGTGATGTCGCCATATCCTACTGTGCTGAAAGTGACCACAACGAACCAGAAAGCGTCAAATGGATCCATGTGCAGCCGTCCCGCTCTCTCTAAGTGCTGAACTCCACAAATACTGCAAAAAGAATAAGTTAAAATGTAAGAACAATTAGGTACAATTTTAGTTTCTTGACAAAAATTGCACTAGCATTAGCAAAGCAACTATCAACATGTATTTATTGTTGGGGTCAGATCAGAGACGTTTATTTAATCTTATGTATAGGCATTAGGGATGGGCCGAGCCGAGCCGAGCCGAGCCAGAACCCGAGTACTCGGTACCGAGCATCGCTGTTTTTGATGCTCGGTGCTCGGCCGAGCAGTTGCACAAACTGACCCGAGCATTAAAGTGAGATGCTCGGTGCTCGACCAAACAGAACATTTGCAGTTTTGGCACATCCCTAGTAGACAGTACAGTAGGTAAGGCACAATAGGCATACATAAGGGTCAATAAGCTCGTTTAGTAAGCCTTGTGGCCTTTACTTCGCGTCGGCCGAAATTTTTAACATTTTTTGGTGACAAATAATACCAAAAAAGACTCCAGCATTTTCCTGCCGTTGTTATCGAACCCTGACATAAAGATAACTCGTCGAAAAGGAATATTTCCCGGTTAATATCTAAACGCACAACAGTGTAGCTCGGCACAATGGTTGTAAACACTGGTTAAGTCTTAACTGAGAGTTTGGTAAACCCTAACAACACTTACCACGTAATGAAAAGACAGAGTAAAGTAGCAATGAGAGTGCAAACTTGGTTGAACATCGCACTTTGTTGTTTGTGAGCTGCGCGGTGAAGGTCGTTCTGAATAAAAGTCGTAATTCAAAATTAGACAAGTAACAACACTAGATTTGTCACATTTTACTGAATTACATGAAACAAGCGGTAGTTTTTTTGTCAAAAAAAGAGTTTGAAGGCCAACAAAAAGATGCAAATGCAAAAATTCGTCGTTGCACTATTACAGTGGTTCTCAACCTTATTATACTGATCGCGTACCACCTGGCGACATTTTCTATCGCTGCGTACCACCTAAACCTGTGTAGCTGCAGCCATTTTGCGCCCCATAACGTTTCAACGTTGCGCAGCTATTTCCGGCATGGTCATTGTTCATTGCAATTGTTTCGATATGTGTTCCTTTACCACGCGAAATAAACTAAACTCAACCCTGTTTGAATGAGTAGACCAAGAGCTAGGCCTTTTTTCTCGACTAGAATAGCATATTTCTGAAGGCAGTAAGGTTAGCAAAGTTCCACAATAATGTCCAAGACGCGAGTTTCACCCCAATCTAGAGCTATTCAATTGGGTCAGTTAAGTTGATTTGGAATTAAGTGCAGTAAAAAACTACTCGCGTACCATCTGAAAAGCTGCGGCGTACCACTAGTGATACGTGTACCACAGTTTGAGAACCACTGCTTTAGTACCAGCACTGTTTCATGTTTCATGTAGTACAGTCTCAAAAAATTCGTGGAAAAATAAAATAAATGAAAAATCAATTAATCCAACATGGATTATCACGTGACACATAAGCAGGGGTTAAAATAAACAGCGGCCCATGCGCTCGCAATACTTACACCATAAGAACGAGAGTGCTGAAAAGTTTGAGAGAAAATTAGGAAAAATGAAACAATTTGAAATAGTTACGATTGTAGTTGATGTAAAACCGACATCTCCTTACCATCATGTTTTCAAGTCCGGCCTTGGCTAGCCAAATATTTAGAAACGCTGGGACAAAGAGGCATCGTAACGGGCGCCAGAATATCTGCAAAGAAATGTCAGGTGATTTAGCAATATGTTATGGAGGGGGTTCACATCCTGCGCTTCAAGGTCGAATACGGCATGAAAAATATACAGTTGCTGGATTTTAGTTACAACACAGTAGACACACAAACGCGTAGTAAGCAGGCAAAAAATCCGAGAGTAAGCCCCGATTAAAGATAAAATTAATCTCGAAAGTTGGTGAATGCACAAGCAGCATTGATTGGGCGTAAGACCCGAACCAAACGCGTTTTAACGCAAAGCTAAACCTAAAGCCCAGCCCGAATTATAACTCTGCACACGAGGCCGTTGGTTGAATGAAAACCTTCTGGAAAAAGCGTTAAACATTTGTACTTTGACGTGGTAACAGCACCCCAAAGCAGAGTTGTAAGTCGGGCCGGGTTCTGACTTAGTTTTTTTTTTAAAAAAAGACTGGACTTTACACTCTGTGTCAGTATTTTTTTGAATAAATTTAACTAGCTAAACTGTAGCCAGTTGCTATAGACCTGACCTAATGTCAGACAACCCTAAAACGCCTTGTTCAAGACCAATTGTCTATTGTGTTTATGGTCTTGGTCTTTGCTGAGGCTTCAATGTATATAGGCCTGTCAATCAAACTTTCGGGCCTAAGCGGGTTTCTTAAAAACGATTCGAGTTCGGGCCGGGTCTCGAGCTTGCACTTTGGGGTTCGGGCTATAATTTCAGGCCCGTTTACAACGCCGGTACAACTGCTAAATAAATGTTGGACAACCCTAATGTAAGACCTGATAATAATCAGTAAATGATGGTTTAACCCTTACCGTGGCAATAAAAGGAAGGGAGCAGCACACTTCGATGAACCACTCAAAACTGAGGAGTTGTTGCGAGAGATTTCCCTTATAGTTGGCGTATGTGTGAATTACCTTGTACATAAGACTGATAAAAGCGAGAAGAACCTGCAAAAATATTCATATTTCAGTTTGATATTGAGTTGAGTTTGTTTTGCTTGGTGAAAGAAAACATAGCAAAACAATTAAACCAATTACCAAGCCGGAAATAGCTGCGCAACGTTGAACAATTAAAGTTGGGACGAATAATATTTGGGTGTGTTAGTGTGGAAACGATAGTAACACGCAAAAATATTCGGAAGCCGTTTGTTCAGAGTGACGGAAAGACTCGTTTAATAATTCATGAAGCCAGGTGCCCCTGGTTGTGCGATAAATTCATGTCTTGACACAAAAATAATGTCGAGGCCCAAAGTATATGTTAGGTAGAGATATGACAATGAATGAAATTATATTATTTCGAAAAGTGTTCAAAAACTGCTTTGAATTCTTGAATTATTATTATTTCGAAAAGTGCTTAAAAACTGCTTTGAATTCTTGAATTATTATTTCGAAAAGTGCTCAAAAACTGCTTTGAATTCTTGAATTATTATTATTTCGAAAAGTGCTTAAAAACTGCTTTGAATTCTTGAATTATTATTTCGAAAAGTGCTCAAAAACTGCTTTGAATTCTTGAATTATTATTTCGAAAAGTGTTCAAAAACTGCTTTGAATTCTTGAATTATTATTTCGAAAAGTGTTCAAAAACTTCTTTGAATTCTTGAATTATTATTTCGAAAAGTGTTCAAAAACTGCTTTGAATTCTTGAATTATTATTTCGAAAAGTGCTCAAAAACGCTTTGAATTCTTTAGCTTTCTACATTTAGGTGTTTTTCAAATTTATTTGCATGTACAGTAAAACTTAACACGGTTATTGCCTTTAGACATTGTACGTCTAAATATGTAGTCAAATACAGAGAACAAGGTGCTAATAATCCCGCTCGGTACCAAATAACCGCTCGGTGCCGGTTAACCCACCTGGACGATCCAAATGACCACGTGCCTTTCAACCCACCAGATCGGTTGCCATGAAAACGTGTATTGCGTCACCCACGCCGGATTGACGTCACTAGTGAAATTTCTCTGGCACATCCCACAACTGTCAGAACAGGATGTGTGTAAGTTATGGTTAGATGTGTTAGAATATAACAATTCATGTCGCTTGCTATGTAACTAGTCGACAAAGCCTTGATTTAAGATATCTTGAGGTAAAAATGCTGGGATAAATTCGGACCCAAGGGGTATATTTAAGATAGAAATACATCTCAAGTTTTTTTTATATTTCTACTATATTAGGTTAATTTTTTACGAAGGGGAATTTTAAAGCATCTTAGGATCCAGGGGGTATATGTATTACGTCTTGGGGTAAAGTTTTTAGGGGTAAAAAATCTTGGGGTAGATCGGATCCCAAGGGGTACATTTAATAAATCTAGGGGTTAAATTTCAGTAATTTTTCTGAATAACCCCATCAGTCTGAAATAAAAATGAAAGTAAAATTTGTCTTCAAACTTAACAACAAGAGGTAAACGAGCAAACACTTTGAAGCCTCCGCTACACGAACGACTTGCGCATTTAAATACTTTACCATGTAGTGGTGAAAGGGTCGTCCATGGCAGTCCGCAAAAGATACAAGGCAACGGTTAGAAGCTTCAATACAAATATGAAAGACCGGATTCTTAAACCTGTATTACACAAACAAATGTAATAAATGTAAATCCCTTTCGAATTTCAAACAAGCCACTACATAGAATCGAATGAAAGTATGCGATGGCATGAACGTTTGTCGAACTGTTAGAAAAATAAAGCATGTCGCTTTTTACGTCTATTAGGGCCGTTATTTTCACCATTAAACTTATGAATAGATCCGAATATAGTGTTCTTTTGTAGCAATGATCATGAAATAAGCATTTGTCGTGGTGTCTGAAAATTTGACGTTTTTCACGTCTATTTGGGCCAATTATAATCCATATATTGTGTTCAGTATATTTTGGCAGTACAACTATACTTGCTTGCAGTTTGATTCTTTATGAAATAAAATCTCACTCTCTCGGAGAATGTGCTCTCGTTGACGAAGAGTTTCAGCTGCATCCTGAAAATCAAAATTGTAGCGTTAGAAGAGCCAGGGTGCAGGTTATAGTGTAGCTGCGTATTTAGATGAACTGTCAACGAAAACCCACAATCATGAATCATTCAAAGTTTGTAAATGGAAAAGAAAATGCAACACCTTTATGCAAACAAACTCCGTATTAGTCGTAGCGTGGTTAAGTTTGTGTATAGTTCTTAAGCAGCAAGAAAATACAGCCATATCGTATAAAACACAAGTGATTAAGGACCAATAGTCGTAACTTCTACATAATCAATATATCAGTAACTGTATGACGAAATCAGTGCCGAAACGTTCGCAAGAGCTGTATTTATTGTAGTAAAAATATAGTTCATGTTTCATGTACAAAATCTGCGTTTTTAAACTAAAATAACAAAAAGTTTTGAGGACGTATCATTTATTGCATTCTAGGGCTCAATTTTAAGAACCATTGTTCAACATATGCAAACTACCTAAAAAAGTTATAAAAGATTGCAGGTTTACAAACAACCACTACGCCTTTCAAACAAACTTAAATTGACTACATCAAAAATAATATCCAAAGTTCAATTCGCCGAAAAACAATCAAAACTTTTATAAACACACTAAGACAAAAGTATTAACTTGAGTACGGGCCAAGCCGGCACCCACGTTCGGGGGTTAACTGTATTACCTTTTCGGAGCAGTAAGAGTACAACTTGAGCCATCACAAGACTGCGAGTAATGTTTATTGATTTGCAGGGAGTCCATTGTTGAGTTCAATATCAGACCATTGCGTGCCGAGTCCTTCCGCGGCGACTTCATATAATTTTCACCGCCTTCAGACACTTTATTTCCTTTCCGTACAGCCATTATAACAGGGGTAATGCAACCACTTTCGGGGGCTCTTCATCGCACGTACCCACCCACTGGGGCCGTGTGAGGCAATGTTGGGGTCAAATATGACAAAGAGGGGGTCAGTTTAGATTTGCAAAGTAAAGAAACGACGTCTCTTCGAGTAAGAAATTCCAGACACAATTTTTTTCCTGATATAGTTTATGCACAGTTTTAGCATCAGATTCCAAATAATGCTTAGGCGTCTTCAAAATACAATGCCTTGCTGACTGAAAATGATTTACTGGGTAAAAAAAATCTTAGCTATATTACTTGACTATTTGAGACAATTCTCCACACTTGACTATCAGTTCCTCTTTTTCGTGCAACACAAAAGTTTGGAAACTCCCAAATACTCACTACACCTACACAGTTCATTTGATTCTGCTGTTATTTTTTAAACCACGTGCAAACTTGCGTACACAAACCTCAAACATCCCCAATTAACCAACAGAATAAAATCAAATCAATACTCGACCAGTAATGGAACTGTTATATAAATTTAAAACCGTTGAAATAATGGCAATGCAGAATAGAGGGCCCAAACTCAATAAAAATGCCACATTCAATAAAATGCTCTGCTGAATTTCGAGCAAAATATCAACAAACGAGGCCCTTCGCTTTAGACGTGTGCACCTCAATTTTAACATGATGAAGACGACCTGTATAGGACGTCGAAACGTCGGAATAAAATTGCATTTGCCAGAAGAGCTCTACAAACTTCAATTTTAACATGTTGCCACACCACAAGCTAAACAAATACTCATATATATTTGACAAAAGTTTCTATCTAGACAATTAATGTTCTGTTGGATTGAAATACTGGTATTTACAAACCGATTTTAAACCCATTATCTTGAAAAACTGTTTCGCTAAAGTCTTGCAACATAAAAAGAAACCGCTTACGAATAAGTGCTTCGACAATGAAATAATGATGTAAGAATCGAAACCGAATTTATGCCATGAATCAGGGGTGGGCAACCTGCGGCCCGCGGGCCACATGCGGCCCTTGAATAAAGGTTGTGCGGCCCGCAGAGACAGTTGGATTTCAAATGTACTGGCAAACGAGTCCAATTATTATCTATTTTTGAGCAGATTAGTCCGCCTGGTGCTATTTTTCTGCGACCTGACATTGTGCTGCGAGAATCAAATGCGAATTTTACTTGTATTAAGGCATTTTTGTTATGCAACGAAGTAAAATTGTGTCATATAAACAAGGTGCGGCCCGCGATCTAATTATTGCAATTGTATTTGGCCCCAAAGAGACAAAGGTTGCCCACCCCTGCCATAAATGATTGATTTGTTTATTGATACCAACATTACTTTCGCTTTTAATATTTGTCCGCGACATAGAATCGAGCAAAACTTTGCTAAACACTCTTTGTCTATACATTTCAACTCTGTTTCTAATTATTGCATGAATAAACCACGTTCCAAAATTGCCTTACTGTTTTGACTGGAACTTTTCTTGTCATTATTTCCGTTTTGGTGCGTGCAAAACATCACTGCTATCAAGTTTTCTAAGTCAAAGAAAGCTAATTTTCCATAAATAAAGATTGGCTGCTATTTTAGGTGTCAGCGCTAAAGCTGTTTTGTGCTCAACTGGTACTAAATAGCAATAATTTACCAAGCGTAAAATTTATTCTCCGAAATGCAAACTATGAGTATTAAATCTGTCAGGCACAGAGTATTAAATTTTGCTACCTTATTCCTGCTTGTATTTCATGTGTCCCAACGCTATTACGACCTGTTTCAGTCCTAAAATCAATTTTTAACATGCTACAAAACCTGTACGAATTTTGGCGTGCACCAGGCGCAAATCTACAGAGAAATATCGATTAGCAAAAGAGCGCAACGTTTATCACCTTTCAAGAATAAACAAGCAGACACCAGGTTATGTGTATCCAATATGCGCAATACTGCGGAAAAGTGGCATCGTTATCTAAGGTTATCAGCCCTCCCTATCGATCTGGTGTGATCAGGCGCATTGATAAACTAATTGCTGAAACGACAACGTCCTTTTCTATGAACTGGTTTTAAGGTCGACATACCGCTAAAAGGACTGGTAGGGTTTTCCATGCACCCGCTTTGAATTAACAAATGAAACGTTCAAACCTATATGTTGCCTCCTGTTTCTGATAGGAAACTGCAAGTCATAACTTGTGTTAAATGTTCCTCTAAGCCAGTGGCTCCCAACTCGTTTTAGGCCATGGACCGCTATTTCAATTAAATGAATATCGTGGACCAGTCCATTGTTAAGTAAGGATAAAGAAAGCACCCACAATAAGAATATTGGCTTGAAATAAATTCCATCAACACAGAATTTCGAGGAGAGATAACAAACAACTGACAACTAACAATAAATAACCAATAACTTGGATACGTTTTTTCGTACATTCAATAAATTATAAGCAATTATTTTCAGTTTATTACCACATATAACTAAGGTCCTGTAGACCAGCGAAAAAGTCATCATGGACTAAAGTCGAGCAGCACTGTCCTACATACATCTATATGTTTCTGATAGGAAACTGCAAGTCATAATTCGTGTAAAATGTTCCCTCTTTAAACTTAGTCAATCAAGCATTGCTCACATATTCTCATTGTACAAGAAAACCTTTGCTACACCTAAGCGTGCGACTTTCAGTGAGTGGTCTACAACAACCGAATTTACCGCTCCCAATTATTGGTTTGACAGCACCAGTGATTCTGTGGTAACCTAAAATACAAGGAACAATAATTCTGCAAAATTGTCCCCTGATTTCATCCCCTTCCAACACATTTTAAGCGCTCCAAACATCTATGCTGCCCATGAACTTAAACTTGGCAATACTGTTGCTCACAGTGGTACTCAGCAAGGCTTGTGTGTGGGCAGAGTCACATGATATTTTCTATTGTGCAACAATTATGGCGTATGGACACTGCGTGTTCATCTCAAAGTTGTTCTCAGTGTTTTTAGAAAGCTCGTGAAGATTGTGTTACATTTCCCAAAACATCAACAATTGTAGAGAAACGACCACAGCAGTATTCAACCTTGGTAATGAGATCGCACTAAGTCAAAAAATGCAACACGTAACTGGATACTTACTGTACCGAAAATGGACACAGGTAATTGGGTCGTTTTCACAAAACTACCGCAGTTTTAGCAATTTGACATCGCCAAGTAGGCTAAACTCTATTTTAGGGTAGGGTAGTCCCAACCCTGGCCCGACGGTATAGCTTTTTTACGGCCCGCAAACACTTTCAGTACACAATCATCAAATCCGTAGACAAAGGCCTTATACGCACATCGTCATAAAACAAGTCAATATCTAATGTGAGGCAATAAGAACGTTTGCATGAAGTTTGAAACAACAGAAACATTCCTTTATTACAAAAAAAGCGGTCCGCGCGGTATTATCATATCCTATCCTCTTGGTCTTGGACCACACTGATCTAGTCTTGCACAGATGTTTTTACACAATGAGGAAGCTATAACACCTTGATTCTACGTAGTTGAGTGATAGCCCGCCCTCGTATAACATCACAAGAAATGTGTACAGACTTACTTAAACTCACAGTATAACGAGGCGGACAAACGTTCAACGCCAATCGCTAAGAAAACTTTCAAAACCAAACTAGAGAAAAAGTCTGCAAATACACGACCCTCCGTGTCACCTTGTCTCGCTCGACTTATGGGTATCAATTCCTATTATTTGGGCAATCGATCAATGTTTAAATTTCTCCTCGTTGTGTTTTGACTTCACCATAACAACCAAGGACCGCTTAAAGCAAACGTATTAACTGTTTGGCTAGGATGTTACGACCGATGTAAATATGGGTTTTGTGCTATGCACTGATGATATAGTAGTTGGCGGTTTTTTACAAATCCTTTGACTCGATAAAGCCTAAATTAGTAGCTGCGACCTTGTTTCTAAAACCTGTTATGTAATATGGGTGCAAAACATGTGTTCATTTACAACACACGGCCTTTATTAAATTTTGAAAATTGCTATCTATAAGCCTACAAAAAATACAAAACCAACACGGTGACATGGCAATATAGGTTAACTCAAGCGATACATTCCCTTAAAGCGTTTCAAAACTAAAAACTGGGTACAGAACCCTATTACTTTCACCCTTGGTATAACTACCTATTCTTGAGATAACCTTTGCTGTATGTTTACCTCAACGCCGCAATACTAAGTAATTTTAATACTTCTGGTAGACCAAGGCGCTTGTGCAAAAATTTGCATACTGCTAAGGTCAAGTTTAATGGACTGAATACGTCACAAACCCGTTTATGATTTAACAAAAGATGGCGTCACCTTGAGTAGTTTCGATCCGAAAATATTCTGACACAAAATCTATTTCAAAATTTTTCAATAAATTAGCTTCCTACAAAATTCTATTTTGCATCATAAAGCTATTCAAACGACTCACTTTTTACAATACTACAGGTCTATTTGATCTATGTGACTACCCTCAGTACAGAATACACTTTTGCTGCATTCAATATGATACTTGTCCTTACAAAATACACGCTGTTGTCGCAACACTGAACTCCAAACGTGCAAATCATGCTGTAAATTAAATATACGTGGTTTCAAAAACGACCAATTTCCTTGCCGAAATAATTACTGTCGAACGTTAATTGCCATTGACCTTGGTTGTTTCAAGAAAAGAAGCCACAGAAAGCAACACGTAACATGTTTTTCTGGTGAAATCACCATGGCTTGGAAAAGACTCAAAGACACCTTGTAAATGTGACATTATATTTCGTTGTGGGCCGTAGTGACTGCGCATACAAGGAAGTGTCATGTATAGGTGCTTTATACTTGAAAATCAACGCGTTCTGCCTTTCGCCTTGTTCCTCTTTCACTTGTCAACTGCCTACCAATTATATGTACTGAAGCTGAATATCTATACAGCAAATACAAAAAGGTTTGACCGTAAGCAAATCTTTGTTTTGCCTTTTAATTGCAAAATGCTTACAAGGACAAGACTATCCTCTACAAAAAACGCTAATTATTGTCTAGCTTATCCTGAAATCAAATATTTGCTGCAAATTACCAATCTTATTCTGTTCATTCAGTGTTACCAGTTTTCTACATTACCCAAGCGACAACAAAAATTCTAACACACGGGGTGAAAAAAACAGGCAAATCGGTCATTGCTTGAAACACAAGACGCAAAATCAGGTGTAGGTCGGCTTTGTGGTTCAGTAGAGCCTTTTTTCTCCGGCGTTTAAATACTAACACTGGCCGCAGGCATCAAAACAAGGAGACAAGCTGATAAGAGGTGTATTACAACTAGGTTGACTTTGATTTGTAAACGCATACGGATAAGCGATTATCCAAAGTCACGAGAATTGCATTAAGCTTCATGATAAGCAAGAATCACGTGCTTTTTTAGCATAAGGGTTATGTAGCAAAGATATTATCGCAGACTAAATTTAGAACAGTTGCTGACAATTTTCGAGTACGGGAAATCAATTTCAGTGTAAGTGACATAACTTTTGTTTGTGGTGTTCAACACGATAATCTTGACAACGTTAGAGAAAGATGAAGACTGACAACAAATTACAATTAGACGAACTGTTAACAAAACTTTTAAAGCCTGCTCCGAAGTCACAGAAATCAACGCACATTTGAAAGTCTGACATTAAGCAAGACGACATTTTGTTTCCAAATCTCCTTTAAAAACCTTTCAAATCAATACTGCATTTAAATTAAAAGCGTTCTGATGCTGTCACAGTATTAATGCTTCTTCTGTAGCCAAACATCTACATTTCTAAAAGCAAAACCTCAAAATCAAACGTAAAAAAGTTGTAGAAATAGTAATTGTCTATGAAACGTTCTCCTAAACCAGGGATGGCGAACCACTGACCCGCGGGTCACAAAGTGACCCACCACATGAATTCCTGTGACCCACTTGTAGTTTCAAAAATTTATACTGATTACTATAGAGGTAGGGTTACCAGACTTTCAGGATTAAAAACCAACGCAACAGTTAACTTTAAGTCCTTTGCCAGATTGCCTATTGTCTCAAAATACAGATTGTTGAGTCGATTGTGAGGCAACAGATATGTTTATTTAAACGTACAACTTAAAACGATGCGTTGTGCCTTTGTTGACGCAGTTCGGTTCAACATATGCATGCGAATTATTGTTTTCACACATGAATTTCATAAAATCAAGTGCCAGGAATCGTCTTAGCTCAGATATGACTGCTGCGTGTATTAAACTGAAAACTACCTAGGATTGCAAGACTTGCAGAAAAGATGCAGCAACAAGCATCTTAGCATTGACATTGACATATAATAAAATATGTGACCCACTTTGTTTTATTTCCGAATTTAGATGTCATCTTTGACCCATTTAACTAAAAAGGTTCGCCATCCCTGTCCTAAACAGAAGAGTTTGTAACTTTTCGTTAAATAAACAAAAATAAGTCTCTCAAATCTTTCTAAGAACTGTCGTTCTCGATACTGTAACACAGAACATGAAAAAATCTAACAAAATGTGTCGCGCACAATACGATACGCGTAACATTTATATCATGAATGTTTAATGGCAAAATGGATGCAAAATTCGCCTTCTGTTTTCCCGTTGTATTGCCAGACCTTACACTAGAGGCGAACCACACATTCATGTACGGAAGAAAATTGATTTTCTCTGCCAACATGGGTAGATTTTGAGATGACCCCGGCCGGAAATTTTAAAAAAGCGCTGGGAAATGCCTTTTACCCTCTGCAACGGAACAACCAACTGCGGCATGGGCATTTTTATTCAGTGTTAAATGTACACCAGTTTTTGCCATTTTTGAGTGAAAATACCACCAATATGACCAAGTGGTTAGCGCAAGAGCCTTATAGTCACAAGGTTGTGGGCTCTAATCTTGACTATTTGCGTTTTAATGAGCAAGCTGCGAAATAGAAAAAAGAAGTAAGTAGGGATAAGGCAGACAGCTTGACTGTGTACTTGTAAGTAAACAAACACATGAATAAATTTTAAGATTGCACTGCCAATCTAGCAAACGTGGCTCGTAAAGTTTTAATAAAAAATACCAATAAGGTATGTGTATACGTTATAGCTGTATCGCGTTCAACCATCATTCACCAATTGTGCCCTGCACTGGTTTTTTTTCGCTCTATAAGAATTGTTGCGCAGCTATTCCCGACTTAATGATTGTTTTAGTGCTATTGTGTCGCTATGTCAAGCGAAATAAACCTAACGCAATCTATCATACTGAAATATGAGATCTTAGATAATATGCTTTTATAATATGCCGATAAAAGACTAGTATGTCAGCGCACCAACCATAATCACGTGGTACAAGATGACGTCATGGCGTTCGATGTTTCAAGATCCAGTTCAGGTCCCGCCATTATAATTTCGAGATCGTATCGAAATTAGCTTACATATCCCTAGGGGAGTTTCAGTGTCCATTAGCGCGAAGTTAGGCTACAACACGAGATAATGCGAACTTAATGTGTAAACACGATATACGGCTTGTTGCGGAAATGTTCCAGTAATTTTCCGAAGTGTAAGATATTAGGAGTTTTTTTGTATCCAACAACGCAGTCCTATTGGTTTTGTTACAGTTTTTTTTTCTTGCTAAATTAAATAATTTTCGGTCTTGGTTACAATTTCATGATTAAAGATTTTAACAAGCGATGTATATTTGCGTATAAGCTCGCAACATTTTTTGACAATAGGTATGCACTCCAAGATTAGTAAATAACATCAACGTCGCAATCAAGCGGTGGGATTCGAACCCAAGGCAAAAGTCTTACATGATGCTTACTGAGACCAACTGAGCTAGACAGGCCACGTAAAATACCTACTGAAAGTCGTATCAAACACAAACAAATATTTAGTTGTTTCGTAAAATCGACCATTTGTTATTTAATATCCATGTTATGAGATACAATATTCGTTCTGAGGGCTTGCCTTACATGTTGGCCAAAGTTATAACAAAACTGGCCTTTAATGCTAGTAAGGACTTCTGTGAGCAAATGGAGCAGTCTGACAGGAGATAGCTTACGCCTACAAAACTGCTTGCGTAGTTTGTCCGTTTGAATTCGGTATAACGCCCACTGTAAATCTAGTGCACTGTAAGTTATCTAAGTAGTTTGGTTCTGTCTAAAATAATATACACATATGGGATTCATTGATGTGGCTCATTTGGTGAATACGAAACAAAGAAAGGCTTTGGTTTGTATTTTAATAATAAACTTTCGAGTTTAAGTATTTTTGACTGGTTTGCAACTAAGAAGAATACGCATAATGCTCGCAGCATTTAGCGACGACGTTTACATTAAACCAACAGTTGTGGTACCAAATGCTTAGATTGTGTTTGAATCTGAATTTGTTTTGTAGTATGGTGCAATTTGGAATACTTACAACGAGCCTATACACGAGTGTGCAAAATCGAAATGAGTCATAACACTAACTCCAGTATTGTCCATTTTAAGCTAAAAACTGTTTAGTCCAAAAACACATATTATTTCTGGGATACACACCCAGTAAATGTACGCGAGAAACCTGCAAAACTTTTCAATAATACGTGAACAACCAGACGGCCGCGAGTTACACATAAACACTACAATAACGAAAAAGTGTGCGCCTTTCAGCAAAATTCAGCCTTACATGCACAAAACACTCTGTTTCTCTTTATTATTGATATATGCTGTCACGAACCACTATTTTTTAGAAAAACGTTGGCACACGAAGTCATCAACACATGGTAATAACAAGTTAATTGGCATACGTCGCCTAAAAGGTTGCCGACCCCTGCATTACACCAAAAAATATAAAACAGGCCTTACCTGCTTCGGTGCATGAACGAGTGGTCGTCTATCATTGCTTGCGTCCGTTGTAGTCCCAGCAGCAAAGTGTCAGAGTCCATCATTGTGTGGTCGGTCATTCAGTTGCTTATGCAGTGAACAATGCGTCAACACTTGTGCATAATCGGTTGCACATAAAGAAACGTTTAAACTTTCCTAGCAAGAGGTATTGATGACATAAGCTGTGAGTCAACAGAAAAGTCCAGTGACAAACTTCCGTGCTTTAATCACAGTAATATATCGCAGCGTAGTTTGACAAGTGGCGTATACGTTGGCTGTGGCGCAGTTTGCAGACAGTGTAATAGTACTACTCAAATTACAGTCTTCAAATCAGCTGCTATAGTGCTATACCCTTTTACTTAAACAAGAAGTGTATGCCATATATTTAGGTAGATTGATAAGCCAGATATGTCAGACGCTAGATTGATAAAAAAACAGTTTTCTAATAAGATATACCTGCTGTCAGTTGGAAAATGTTATAGCTTACACAATATGGTTATGGCATTACATTATTCCATAACCTTAACTCTGCTGCCCCTAGCTGGAAGTACCTTTGTAACACCCTTGTACTAAAAAGCGCTACAATAAAGGTATACCTAACTTGAATTACAGTCTTAACTGCTTGACTTTTAGAACAAATATATAGCAATAGTAAGTGTGCGATCTTATATTGCACAATCGTCTCAAGTTAAAACTCAAACGATAAAGAGATATAACAACGATGGCGCAATTAAAAACCAATCCTACTACACAGGCACTTTAGCTATTTATAGGTTAACACAGCCAGTGAACTGTATCCAATTTCGATCATAATACCAAGTCTGATGACCAATCCCATCCTTCTGTGCGCTGTACAGTGTAGCTGCCAACTTTGCCAACGCTTTCACATGACTTGGAATCACTGCGACTGATACTAACTTTTAACTGGCCACTAAATCCATTCTACAGCTTTGCTACGCTTTCAAGGGTTAAGAAAGCATGACAATAATGATGTTTTGATATGCGCAGACTACCTAATAAGATTATGTCCACGACAGTAACAACAACAACCACGGTATAGCTTGTCTGTGACGCAGCAGCACATCTGCACAGCAACCTCTAACCTAAGCTAAGTCTATTGACATTTTCCCAGTTTTACTGTGGTCTATAGGAGTCTGAAAAAGTCATTAAATGTACGATTGCCTGCAGCATGTTGTCTTTAATTATGCAATGAAGCCTGCAGTTAGAGTTTGTAGCGTTTGTAGCCAACCTGCGGTCTGCGAGACTCCGGCTAAAATCACTGCTCCATTCAACACACCATAACATATTACTAGGCGTAATACAGAAGCACACAGGTCTGTTCATATAACGGATACTATACTTGACGTCATAGCGCACTGAGTTGGTGGTGGTGACGATTGCAGCAAGGTCTGCAGTCGCTCGCACCTTTCATGCTGCTCAAGCCTTAAAATATTTATGCGAAATTCTTTGGCTCTCGCTGCTAGAAAATGTTTAATTTATAGCGGTGTGAAATTACCTCAACACTAGCAAAGCTGAAAGCGAAAACACAGACCGCCAAATAATAACACTGTCTCTCTGTGTCTATTGTGTTGATATAATTGAAGGGAATATTGTATAGCGTAGACTGGAAAATCAGTTCCCTCTATTGTCATGTGTAACTATTGTTTGCAGGCCTACGCGTCGCCGCAAAAAAACGTCAGTGTCAACATGTTAAATGGAGCTGACGGTTTTATATGTGATTCAATACGATCAATGTATTGGGTTCGATTTTCTATTTGACGCACTGCTGGAGAAAACGAAATATATCGATGCCTCAAAGTGTTAGAGTCGCAACCGAAGTATGTGTTATAATTTATTTTCTTTGTGTTTTCCAGTCGCATTAAAAATTAAAATGGTCGCCAACTGGACTGTACATTCCTAACTGCAATCTTTGCAAAAATCAACACTCTCAATAAAACCATACACTTCACATTCTGTACTTAACACTGGTTTGACACTACATTTACTGATAACACTGCGTTCACAGATGCCCTACAGACCCTGTTTCAAATTTCAAATTCAATTAGCAACGATCCCATATCTCATTGGGCTTGAATTAACCAATCGATTTTGCTTTATTCTGCGGCATGTGGGTGTTCCCAACTACAGCCGTTCCGTCCATAATGCCTGCTATCATTTGCTCGTACTTTTCTGGCTTTCTGTTCTTCATCTCTTTCATACGCTGGTCCTTGATGGTGAACAACGACCTGTAGCACACACGCATTACAGCCTTGTAAAATTCTCAAAAAGCGCAACTTTGCTTCTCTAAACTAGCCAAAAAACGGACACCTACAAAGTTCAAAACCAGCCTATTTTAACTGCATACTAACTGCTTGCAAAGACGCATACATGCTAATATCCAAGTATATCAGTTTTTGAACAATTAACTTGCACAAAAAGCGCAACCCGCGACTCGACTTCAAAATACAGCCCAATTGGGCTACTAAAGCGCAACCTTGGCAACTATGCGCGAATGCCTGAGAGTTTTTGTTTGGGTCGTTCCAGACATGGGTGAATGAAACGGTGGTGGTTTCACGCCGGGTACGCATCGACCACCACTCCTGCCGCACCTTACGCTAAGTGTTTCAGGACAATGTCACCTGCTACATTTCATTCTAAAGGCTCTACTACCGTGTTTAAACAGCGGCTCTGTCGGTTTATACACAAACTGTCTAACAAAAAGTAAACGTCCTGTAGACCTCTGAAACTTTGGATAAATGTTCCCTCTACTCTGCTCGCTTAGGTACTATATTCGCCTGCTCTAAGCGCATAAGAAAACTTACGCCTGTTCTTAAAGTGGTGTGTGGCCACAGCGTGCACATCTAATGTTGCCCACAGTGGTCATCAAGTGGCTGAGGTAGCTTATGTGGCTAACCAGACACATACAAATACATGCTGCACATAAACTGGTGTGTAGCTACGGTGTTCACATCTAATGTTGCTCACAGTGGTCCTCAGAGGGAGCTTACGTGAATGTCAGGATACAAGAAAATTGGTTATTTTGGCAATTGACATTTTATTCCTCCTGCCATAAGAAATAGCCTATAAAACATTTGTTTGCAACCCACTATACAACCGTCTACTTCGACATCCACGCCATGACTAAGACTTTTTATGGTTGGTTAAATCTGCAATTTTACGTGTCGTTTCTGTGTATACAGTCACTAAAAATATTCTCAAGAGTCAAAATTGACTCAAATTTGATCCCTAAACTTAAACTTCGGGTTAAAAAGACTCTAGTACCTTAGCTGCTTTCTGCCGAACGATATCACGTTGTCGGTTGTAATCTCGTCTCTCAGCAGCAGCTTGCTTTCCCGGTAGCAATTCTCAAGAATAGTGGCATAAAAGTTGACGAACAACTTGTTAAACAATGCGAAGAAGACGAGGAGGTAGTACCAGCCCTGGATGGGGTAATTTTCTAACAGGCTGGTCGACGTGAAGGCCTCCATAGAGTAAGCAAGTACCTGAGTTAAATTGATTTGATGTGGTAAAAGAAATTGTATAGGCTTGTGTAAAGAAGGGGGCGTGAACAACCGCTAGGGGCGTGGCTTTTCCTTTTTAGTTGGTTTAAAAGTGCAGTAAACCTTGGTTAATCCGGACCCGTTTGGACCAAAAAATTGTCCGGATTAGGCGAAGATCCGGGTTAACCGATGTCGATTAGTTAAAGCCTTACCACATTACAAATCATTTGTACCTCGATGGAATACCGGTAAGTTTAGATTCAAGGGTGCGGTTGGCGCGTTAAGAAATTGAGACCCGACAGACATCTATATGTAGTCAAGTGACTCTTAAACAAACCACGTGTGTGCTGTGAAAAGTTGAACAGCAACTGTTCGAATTGTATTACATTTTTGCCGGTTGGTTTAATAAAAACGTTTGAGCCAATTTGTTACCGTTCTTTGAAGCATGAAAATGATCACTTGCTGTTACCAGTTGTTTAAAATGTAAAAAGACATTATATCCGCACAATTAAAATCAACCTAAATTGATTTTGATCAACGATTCGCGCCGAGTTTAAACAAATCCAGGTGGCTGTCCACCTCATAAACCATCTAATACCTTTAATTGTCTACTGAAGAAGTATAAACTGAATAAAAATATCTCCTTTTAAGCATTTTAATACTGCTTCAAACCTATGACTAAGACTACGAAAATTCGCCGAAACCAATATTCTTAAGCGTAAAAACTCCACAGCCTGGCCTCTACACTAGCACTTAAAAATCCGCAACTTACTGATTGCATTGTACGTAATGATGAACCAAAATCGGCTGTCTCCGAAAACAGAATCAAACCTACACATATGAGAAAAACTTACGCAAGTAGCAGTAACACAACTTCAATAAGCTATATTGTCCCATAGGGGCTATAGTCCCGCTGGAATATATCATTTTGTTAGCCAACAATTCCATTTTCAAACTCTCAGGAGAGTTCAAATATATAGACACCTCGTATTTTTGAGGTTTAGCGAAGTAACATATCGATGCGTTGATAATAAAACTAACACAGTCGTCCTGCTTACACGTAGGCAATTTATACCATAGGGATTTGGTATTCTCTGATTGGCTTTGGGCCTAATCAACTTACGCTTCGTGCGGTAATGAAATTGACGCCTTAGCTTAATGGTTCCCAACCTTTTTTTCATAGAACATATAAAAACATGTATACACATCACGCTTTTACTTGCTTGGAAAATCTGTTTTGAAATATTTTTACGCTAGTAAGTGTGGTATACTTGGCGCATAAGGTTCAGTAGTTTTCAATTATCAACAATATTAAGCACGTTAATGAAATATTACAATATTTGTCTGAGTATGAGGAGATTAAACAACTTACCAACATGACAGAATGCACAGTAGAGGAATAGAATGTACATGAGGTGACCGTATACTTCGGTTTGTGCTCTTCGTAAAGTGGTGTGCAAAAGTTGAAACTGGTGGTGGCCTCCCATAATCTAAAATTTAATACAACGCAGTGATATTATAGCAGGTGCGACCATCAGTAACGACCCCTTTAATTCGTTCCCCTTTTTACTACATGTGGTAGACGAAATCAAAACAATTAATGTGCTCAAGAAGCATTTGTTTTATTGGGAACTATAGTCCATACCCCAACAGCTTGGTCAAATTTTTACATATGTCAGCTAAATTAAAATGTATGTGTGCTGCCTCCATATTTGCCAAAAAACAGGTAAGTAGCTCTGATTTGGAGTTTAGACCATCGCTATTTAACTATGCAGAAAATCCAGTAACAAATGCTAAAATTACACAATAATGGATGTACTTATTGTTAAAGAATCCAGCCAATAAATGATAAGCTGCAGACAGTTCCACATATTATGTCTCATCATTGCAGCTGGTGACAAGAGATCGGCCGTATTGGCTAGTGTAGCCATCCAACGTATGCACTGCGTATGAAAAGAGCAGCAGACCCTTGTAAAATGAGTAGAGATGACTTACCTTTATGGTATACGCCATAGTTAGAAACACACAACACGAAAGAAGACATCTGGTGACGTAATCAAGTTGTGCAGCCATGCGAAACAGTTGAAAGGAGTCGGAATCAGTGAAATGTGCCTGAAGAGCGTGGTCCGTATATGATGCTCTAGAAAAAACGAAAATGTCGCTATTTCCATTCAAATCACAGTACGCCAGGCCCATTAAAGGCGTCATACCGATTCAGTGATTTATATATGAGTGTGCCGTGATCGCTGGTGTGCATCGACGCTTCAGGGCTGATCCCAGTTATGAATTTATGTTCATCTATTTCCATTTAGTTATGAATAGCAAAATTCGCCCCAATGAAATACAGTTGCTTCAAACATGACCATATTTTTTTAGGGAATATGCGTCTCTCTTTCTGGCAACTTTAATTGGTAACACATATGTGTCTGTAGGCTAGTGGTTCGTCAACCTTCATCAACAAATTCCTCACTTGACAATTCAAAATATTTTTATTCCTCCCCAATATACTACATGGTAGATGGCAAACCATACAAAAATAATTTAAAATTTGGGCATTTTATCAACTTCATAGGTTATATTCCCAGAGCTTAAGTGTCTATTTACAAACCACATGCAAAAATTATGTAAATTTCCCTCTTTAAGTTTACAATTTCTCCATTGGGAGGAATTCCTCGCCGGTTGCAAATCACTGCTGTAGGCTATTAGCTGTTAAGTTTATTTTGCGTTTTCATATCTCTAAAAGCAAGTAACGTATTTTCAACTTCATACAGCCCAATTTGTAAACGTGATTTATTCCAAAATTCAAGAAAATTTTAATTCACATATTGTTTATTTGCATCTTTAGCTTCATGAGGGATAAACTGGCCTCCAAAATGTGCATATTGGCAAATAGCCTCACCGTGATAGAAACGTCACAACTGCCGCTACTGACGTCATCAGTGTTGTGACGTGGAGACAATTCCACAAGCTGTGAAAGAACGCCCATCGCCGCTCAGTAACCTTGCTCGCTATCTCCACCAAGTGATAGAAAACCATGATCAAAATTCCGTAGAGACACAAAGTTGCTATCACATCTGATGGAGATCTGCAAATTTTTTTTTAATTCTAAACATAGTAGATATCTTTAAGAGTTGCCGAATCCAAATCGTTTTTGAGAAGCCCGTTTAGGCCCGAAAGTTTGATTGACAGGCCTATTCATTGAAGCCTCAGTAAAGATGACAAATCGTTTGCGCTCATATCGATTTTTTTTCACCAAAAGTCAACTACCATAATATAGTTGCAAATTTATTTCTTCTATCAATTTTTGTGTTTACAATCAGAAAAAGTATAACGAAACCTAAAAACTAGCTTCTTAATGTGCCTTAAGCCCTAAACACTTTAAAAACCAGTGTATATAAGTCTACAGTTTGATGTAAATCTCCCAGCTATTTCTTATACTCACTGAATATGGTGACTTCGCATCAACGAGACGACCGATCTCGTGTACACACTCCCTATGTTGTTGATTTCTATGGCCAGACTGATGACGCAGTAGGTTCGATGAGCTACGTTGTATGCGACCGTTTCAAACATCACGAGTCTGTTACAGTAAAGTACATGTTAGTTAAGTCGGGTACTTGAAAAATCTGAAAGTTTACTCTAGACGGCACTCTATTTTCAGACCATTTTAAGTTTGTTGGGTTTACAAGTGCTTAAAAATTTAGGTATTAAATTGCTACAACCCAAGAGTGTAGGGTACATGCTAAACAACGAAACTGTTAACTTACACGACTACCGTATTTTACTCGATTGTAAGCCGCATGGTGTGATGGTAGATAATATTGCTTCATAATACTTGCAATTTCATAAGAACGTATATTGGCCTGTAAAGCCAACATGCGAAAAAAAATGAATGGAAATATAACAAAAGCAGGAATGTGGAAATAATATCGACATAACATTAAAATGTAAGCCGTCCTCCAATGCAAGTCGCACAAATTGTAGCGTAAAAAACTTTATAAACCGCGGCTAACTAAATCACAGTACGACAGGCCCATTGAAGGCGCTATACCGAATCAGCCGGTCACCAAGCATTCACCACCATATGGCAAGGCGTAGGCGAGAAAAATCTAGCCTGCGGTGGGATTCGAACCCACGACAGGAGTCTTTCCGGGACTCGCGCTCTACCAACTGAGCTACACAGGCCCAGTGGAGAATCCGCCGGCTAACTATAAACAAATACTGCATACACTTCTTTTTCAACAGTTCATCAAATGCGCTAACGGGTTCGCGAAAAAAGTTGTTTACATATTATTGGATGACCGAATAACCAGTAATAACCAAAGTAACAAAACAAAACTCAATAATTAGTTAAAGCCTTGCCTTGTGTGTTGGTCAATCCATTTTCGTCTCCTCAGAGCTGCGGTAAATTTAGTAACAGCGCTCTTGTTTTTTGGCAAATCGACGTAATAACCGCCGGGATCATACAAAGCGAACTCGCCGATGTAATCACTCAACCATGACGATGACTCAAACTTGTATCTCCAAATGCTACGCAGAGAATATTAAATTATTGAATATTAGCCAAAAATGTCGGAAAATGAGCAATGTTGATGGTTATTTAAAGCTAAAATGATCCGATTCTAACATTAAAAAACAGAAGCAAGACCCGGGTAGACTACTTTCGTGGGATAGATTTTTCTAGCCTATGCTTTGCCGTATTGGAAATGCTTGGGAGACCGGATTGTCCATTAACTAAAAATGCTGCACAGGGAATATAAACTCAGTGTAAATTGGCCAAAATTAACTTAAAAAGTTGTTTTGCAGATCACTACGCACTAGCTAAAAGTATGTTAACACTTCCGAAAGTCTAAATTGTTTCTGATTTTGGCTTTGCAAAACATGTGTGCGAAACGGCTATTGAGTCATAGAAAGCAACGACACTCTTATCACAAATAAGACTTATGTCTGGAATACAGGTGCAACCTGCGGCTCATAGGCCAAACACGACCTATTAAATAAAGGCTGTGCGGCCCGCGAAGACGTTTGTATTTTAAATAAAATGTGACCACCTACACTGTTTCAATGCAGTGTTAGCAATAGAGTGAATTTCTTATTGTTTGTTTCTGAGCAGTTCAATGCTCCGGGCTATTGTTCTGTGTCCTTATACTTTAATACGGTCAAAATCACTTGCGGATTTTACTGGTGGTTGTTAACTTAATATAGGCGTGTTTGGTTTGCAACGAAGTCAACTTGTGTTATGTTAAGATTTAGGGTGTATCTGTAAACCCATTGTATTTGGCCCGGTGATAAATGTTACACACCTCTAGCTTATACCATTCACATCATACAATGTAAATAAAGCACCTAGTTGGGGTTGCCCTAACCCTGCCAGAACCCGAGTACTCGGTACCGATTATCGCGGTTTTTAAGCAGTTGCACAAACTGACCCGAGCTTAAATTTGCATTTCATGTATGCTAACATATCAAACTAGTGTTCGAAAGGATATCTAAGCACAAAAATGACTGTTTTTAAAATGCGTTAGATGGTGAAAAAACGTGTACTTCTGTGGCCTGTACAGCTTTATACGCCGCTGGTGACGTAAGGGACCTTGGAAAGCTACATAACTAGTGTGGAATTGGAATTGTGACGTCACAATGCACCGAGCATTAACATGAGATGCTCGGTGTTTGACCAAACAGATCATTTTGCAGTTTTGGCCTATTCCGAGTACCTACCAAAGCCAGAAAACTAATTAGTTTGATAATGGTAAATACTCGTTCCAGACCTAAAATTTCACCACGTTTATAACACTCAGTACAACTTGTGAAAAGTTACTTGGAAGTGTCTGCAGGTTCGTTTGAAGTCAATGGCTGGTTCCAATCTTGCTTGTACGACATTTTGTCTTCTGAAGTTGTATCAAAATCCACTTCGCATTTTTGGTTGCCCAACTTCCAGTGTTTGATGCTTCCTGCGTGTTTGCAAGTTGTACCTGAGAATCAAACATCTTATATGACATGTTGTTTAAAGCTCTTGAAGTTTTCTAGGAAAAAACTTTATGGCTAAGTTACTGCTCTGCGAATAAGGTATATAGTAAAAGCAAACGAACCATGCAGTGATAAAATCTGGTTGATAACGAACAAATGATAAAATGGCGATATTATTTAGCTGTGTAATAGACCAAATGCCAAACGAGACCGATTTGAATGCTGTATTCAGACTAGAATAGAAAACACTGGAGTTATTTATTTCGACAAAATAGAATGAAATATGAAGACAGTACACACTTTTTCGAGCTACGAGGTCTCACCGGTACAGCTGGTAACAAGACATCGGCCGTATAGGCCAGTGTAGCCACATTATACGGCACTCCAGTTGGTTTGGAGGAGCCAACTAAAAAGTTATGCCTCATCGAAACAATAATGTGCATTGTGTGCAGCTTATTATCATCTTATTAGGTACTGGTCCCAAAATGCCAACACTGTTTGGTGACACCTTGGAACAATACAAGTGGCAACAAATAGATACAGCGGCAACCAAGTTTAAAACCAGTATACTATCAGAGCTAGTTATTCTCTACAATCATAAATATTTCATCATTTAAAAAAAATCCATTTAACAGCTTCATACAATGACAAGGGTTTGATTGAATGCAGGTTACAAAATACCGCCCAAAGTTACCACATTTTTTAAAACTTTTTCACCTTTGACGACTCGTTTTTGTCGCAAACGTGGGGTTGCAATGAGAAGAAACTGCTCATCCGTGAAGTATCTCACGTGACCGCCAACAAAAATGTCGCCCAATGAAACGTCGATCCAACTATAAATGTCGTCGCGGGCAGCGATCTGATAAAATACAACGATGCATAAAAGAACAAAATTAAAAGTGCACTTGTTTCAAATTGTCTCTTGTCGTTAAGTTGTATATACTTTGAACGTGATAAAATACGTGTATTACTGTCATCGTTTAAAAGCGGATTTTTGGTAGTCCAGTTTATCGAATAAAAACACGTCATACAATTTGGGGCACTTAAATTACCAGTAAAACATTTGAAAGACAACCTATGTATTTGTTTTACTTACAGTGTTTTGATAGTTCCACGTTTATAAGCTATAAGACTCACAATAAACAATAAAAAATGCGTACAGTTATTTACAGACCTGGCCCAAATCTCCTTGCAACATAGATTCTACTGCTCTGCCGAAATCAAAAAGATCCTTTCCTCTTTGACCAAATGAAGCGCCCAGTAGCAAGGTAAGGTATACAATGTGGATGGCTACCGTCTGAAATAATAATTTTATTAAAATGGCTGCCTCAGTGACACCAGTAAGGCAATTTTAATCAATTGTTAGTGTTTATTTCACGTTAATGCTCGGTGTTTGGCCGAGCACGCTTAATGCATTATGACGTCACAAACGTTCCCTAATCCATAATACATTTTTAAGGTCCCTTACGTCAACAGCGATTAAACTGTAGGGGCCCCAGAAGTACACCTTTTCCACCATTTAACGCATTTGAAAAACACATTTAACGCATTTTTTTCTTGGATATCCTTATGGACACTAGTTTCGTATGATAGCGGGGCATGAATGTGCAAGTTTAGAGCTTGGGTCAGTCTGTGTAACTGCTCGGCCGAGCACCGAGCATCAAAAACAGTAATACTCGGTAGCAACCTCAGTTTTTCGCCTAATCTTGCTCACCTTAATCCTTCTCTTGACCTGCCTCTCCCTGTTCCTTGCCTCTTCCCCCTCCCGGATCAGTTTCACAGTTGGAGGACGATAAACAGAATTCCTGGATCTTTCCTCATCTAGAAGCAGTTGCTTTGAGAGAGAATGCTTATCGTCCCGTAAAACCGCTGCATCACAATAAAAAATAAAAGTTTGGTGACTCTACCAAGCAGTTTTTTTCCTTATGCATAATCCCGCGTGACTAAGTGTTGTAGACCGTCTTGCCTTACTCTCTTTAAAAAGTTGCTTTACAAACACCCATTAAACAACACTAAACGTAGGTCGGACCAGAGTTGCAAGCGGGCCCGAAACTTGAGAACCAAACCCGAAAGTATAAGCCCGAAACCCGGCCCGAACCCGAATCGTTTATAAAAAGCCCTGATTGGCAGGCTTATGGTAAAAAATACATACACATCATTGAACAATATTAGATATTGGCTAAAACAGGACGTTTAGGGATTGTTTGGCATCAGGTTAACTGCATCAAATAGCTGCTTTGCTAGGTAATTTTACTTTTTTTAAACTGAGGACACAGAATGCGAAACCAGGCCTGAATCAAGCCCGTTTGTTAAAATATCCTAACCCAAACCCGACCTGACTTATAACTCTGCGCCAGATGTAAGGAACACTATATGGCTGAACTATCATCGCCGCTATGTGGATCACGTTATTGCAAGAAACAGTACCATGTTTTATTTGTACTGATAGGTAATACGGACGAATCCGGTTAATCGCATCATCGATTTGCCAAGGGCATTTGATGCGATTAACCGGATTATGCGATAATCCGGTTGCTATGTAAACAGTCCAAGCGGTTATCAAAAGTGCTCATTTTCACTTTCCCAGCTAAAACTAAGTTGCAGTGACGCTCAACTATGGCAACGGAGCAGTATTTTCTCTCTTTTGTTGTCGAATTGAAAAAAGCGCTACTCTAAGCGCAATACATGACGTCATGCTTCCTAACTGTCGTGGCTATGGTGCAATCGCCCAAGTGTGTTAAAGAAACAGAAGCAGTTCGTTTGATTTGTGCTTTCTCTTGTAGTCAGGTTTACTTGAAAAGATAGGTTACGTCGCATCGTAGCCAAGGCACCTAACATTTAAATTTAGGAACTTTCCTATGACGACGGTTTATGACGTTTTAGTCTTGTTTTGGGTAGTTTCCCTTATAAAGGCCTCTCGCTTAATATACACGTAAAATTGTTTCTGACCTATTTCGTTTTGTAGTTCAAACCAACGCGTTAAGCGGCAAAGCGCTGTGCATATTTGTAAGCAAGCCCAAACCCGAAAGTACACGACCGAAACATGGTCAAACTTCCAACTTCCGCACATTCTACAGCGGAAGGGTGCAAAGGCGAGCTGCATCAGTTTCTATTATAACCCGTTATTCAATTGACAAAAAGAATAATTCATTTTAGCAAACCTTTAAAGGCTCAGATTGTGACGCTACTTTCTAGCTTACTCAGCAAAACTGCAGCTGCAAGATTAGCGTGACTGTCACGTGATCAACGTGTGATCGTTGCTTCAAAAATTTAAACCAGCAACAAATACTAGAGGAATAAATGCCTTTCTCAATCGGTGATCCACCTGATAAGTTGCGCAAGGTCACGAATAGACGACATAAAATACGTCAATCATTGGCACGTTACCAATTACGTGAATCTAAACAACATAGTGTGATTACTTGCGAGTTAACATTTTTTACAACCATTACGTGTTTTGCGGGTCATGAACAATAACAGAAGAACATTTTTAACCATTTGTTTTACATTTAACATTTTTTCCAATTTCAATACAGTTTAATACTTCGAATTTGGTGCAGTTTGCACATAGTAAGAAAGAAACAGTTTCGTAATTTTAACGTGTTGAACTATTTTAAACGCTTGTTATCACTATTGGCGATTAGATAAACCAATAATAAAGGAACAATGTGCACGGCTTTGAGATAACGATTCCTAGTTATCGCACAGCGGTAAACTAAACGCCGATTTAATCTCCTAATAACTTTTCAAAAATATGTTATGGTCGAGACGTGTCATTTTCAACGTTAGATGCGTTATTTGGTGTAGAATGCAAACATGTATCTACGTTTTTTCGCGTACATTACCTCCGGAGGATTTTACTATCATATAGTCGTCTTTTATTCGAAAAACTCGGTCTGCTTGACTTTCACATAGAGATCATCAATCCGGTTAATCGCATATTTCGTTGAAAATCGATGCGAATATCCGGTTTATGCGATAAACCGGTATGCGATTAACCGGACGATTTTCTTAACAAACGAAGGGCGACGGTTTGGGATTTTGAATGCGATGCAATTAAACGGATTATGCGATTAACCGGTATGCGATTAACCGGATTCGTCTGTATTCGCTTGCACAAAAAATCGTTTTTTCAATTACTACTTATATTTCCTTTATAGTGGAACTTACCAGGCTCCAAATCCGCCGAAAACCAATCCTTTATATCAACTTCACGTTTCAAGCAAACACTGATGAATGCGAACAGCAAAACTTTGAAAGTCTCCAACACAAATATTGTTTCAAGGACGCCGCAAAGAACAGACACAAGCCTGACAAAAAATAAGAAACACTTAAACAGCGTAAATGCATAATTTTTTCAAACCAAGGTTGTAATTGCAAACAGTTGTGGCATGGTACAGAATAGGTGATTGTCTGCAAATTGCAAACACGTTTTTACTTTTCTAAATTTAGTTTGAAAAATCGACAGTTCTTTGGGTTAAAAGATAGGGTCCGCAAACGCACAAAACAGACGAATGCGGTTAATCGCATAAGGACATAACCTACTTTTTAAGCTTGTTTGTGCATTTAACCGGATTGTACAAGTATAACAAACAGGCTACGGTGGGGATTTACCTTAACTATGCAATTAAACGGAATTATGCTATTACCAGCACGTGATTAAACGGATTCGTCTGTAATGCATTTTCTGCATTTTTATAGATTAAAAAAAAGAACTAAAAGTGTTACAACTACATCACATGTTGGTTTCTGATGACCGTTTCTTATTTTTGAATTAACAGAATATTCATGCCAATACATCAGTTTTACCCGGTCCCGATTGTAACTGACTCTCTTGCATTTTTATCCCCGTCTAATTGACTTTTTTTTAACTTTTCGTCGCTTCTTTTTTGCCGTTATGCGGACGATGACAATAGTTGAATCTTTTCAAATACTGGATTGCATATTTTTGCTCAGAATGTTCAGATTTGGTAAATTTTGAGATTTGGTTATTACCAAAAAGAAGGAAGCACTGCTTTAAAACTCACCACTCTTTGCACATTTCAATTCCGTATTCTGCTCCCACCCATATACACACACCACTGGATGTCGCTGCTGCTAAGCACACGAATGTCCAGGTCATGTGATATATGACGGATGAAACCATTATTTGGCGTTCAGTTGGATCAACGTCAGATTTTAAAAGGAGTTCTTCATCTTTCAGTGAAGAGAACAGTCTAGAAAACAAATACATGTATTAAAAAAGATTTTAAATTCAAAATAATGAAACAAGCTGAAAAATTCCATTAATATTTGGAACACTATTTACGGATCTGTTCATAAGTTCAATGATGAAAATAACGGCTTAAATAGACGTAAAACCTGACATGCTTTATGGTTCAAACGTTTCGGCAAATGCTCATGTCATCATCAGTGATATGAAGGGTCACATTATGAAGGCTTTTTACGTCTATTTGGGCCGTATTTTTCAACATAAATTTATTGAGCTATAATAAAACTGATTGATTTATTTATTAAACGTTTAGAAAGAAATAGCTTGTCAGTAAAAATAGAAATATTTAAAAGTGAAACATGTAATTTATTCAACCTCCTAACAGTTAAATATTGATAAAAAGTTTGCCTATACAGCACCATATTTTCACTTATTAAACTTCGCTCGGTACACAGTATTAAGTTTTTTTCTAAACAAATTTAAACAACTTGTAAACGAACCCAGTTGATGGAAACGGTCGCTTGGTAATTTCGTTAATCCAACTTAAATGTTCCATCGAGTCGCTGCTTTGCATTCGTGGACACATAGTAAGGTTCCAATCCAACCTTTTAAACAATTCCACGTCAAATCCATTATGTATCCAAGAATCCACGCTACCTTCGTTGTTATCGACAATATCAGTAGCACCGTTACTCCCAGAACTGTTTGCAGAGACATCCATCTGATTTTGGAAACGCTTGACACCGTCAGCACCTCTAGTACCCTGCAAACCCTGAGTACCACGCACACCAGTAGCCGAGGAACGTTTCGTACCTCTCTTACCAACAGTCCCGGAATATTTTCTGGTAACTCGAACAACTTTGGTACTTATGGTTCCTTGTCTACCGTCTTTGGCACCTGTTGTACCTCGCACAATGTTAGTATGGATATCACCGTTTGTACCACGAGTACCTGCAGCACCGTGTCCTCTAAGTTCACTAGTATCTGTATTTCCAGTGGTTTCTTCAGTACTGCTTGTACACAGACGAGGTTTGCTTTTTCGTGATTGGGCATAGGGTGTGCGACGAACTCCCATTTTACCTCCGTAAACGCGTTTTCTTTTGCGACGCGACTTGGTGGTAATTGCAGTAGTGTCAGAACCAGAATATTTAACTGATGAATTCGTTTCTCGACAGTTCCATGACGGTTTCTTGGAATATTGCGAACCTTCTTCAGGCACGTCACTGTCCGCAAGCAAGTCAGCGAAATAAGATTTCGACGTAGTTGTTTCGACTGAGGATTCTTTGTCGGTGAAATTCTTCATGAAACGTCGGGACCAACGAAAAGCAAGTTCAACGATGATCACAACTGGAAAGCTGATGACTCCACTTTGAAGCCCTGTGATAAAAACAACTTAAACTTTATTGGCTTGTAGTATGACTGAAATGTATTGGAAATAATAGGGATAGTAGCCAGTTACAGTCTATTGAGGTTTTACCACCATTAGGTCGGTCTATCAAACATTCCTACTGACAAGGCATGATATTCAACATGCGGTAAACACGCCACCGAGCTTTACGGGTTTATTCGGTAAAGACCTATTGTTACCTGCCGTACTGTGATTTATGTAGGGCTGTATCGCAGTGTTCTTAACCTTTTTGGCCCCTTGTATAAAAAATACATGAAATTTGTTCGTACCCCTAGTCTGCAATGACCGATAAAAGTAAACTAAATCGTTATAACTGACATGAAACTTATTAATAAATACGTTAAATGCATGCATCACACTGTCTTTTAAATTGAACATGTAGTATTCTGTAAAGGTTAAGAAACCCAGTGGGGTAGAAGGTAAAACTTTACCAATAGATACGTCCGACCACTTGAAAGAGTAATACGCGAGTGACATGGTCGAGTTTTCATTTTCCACTTTATCGACGTGAAAAACCATGGCAACGAGCATAACAAAGAAGATTGTCATCATGCAGTTTGATATTCGTTCCAACCGAGACATCCCTCTTTGATCCCACGGTCGCATCGCAAGTATTGAATACCAAGTATGCCTGGACACAATACAGGTTTAATCTCTATTGTAATTACGCATTAAAGTGTACATAGTGAATAAATTGGAATACTGGTCATAGCAAACCAAAAATGTAGTGCTAATTATTTTTGAATTTTAAAAGTTTGACGTCACTGCTTGCGTCATTTTTCGCCACATTTTCCACCAAAGGTGAAGACACCGATTTTTAAAACGTCTACAAAAAACAATTTAACCTTTTACAAGCTCTTACGCAGTTTTGCTAAAGTCCTTGTCTAGCATTTCCATTGTTATTTAAACAAAATAAGTACTGTACTTTCTTGATTGATGCAGTAATGCTTCTTTTCACAAACCTGTCTCGAAAATACACGTCACATTTGATGCGAAAAAGTCTTCTGAAAGCTGACAAGTGACGTTGCGTGGCAACAGTGAATATTCTATCGCAAACCAGCCCTAACCAGGTATCACAAACCACAAACCAGCGACTATTCGAGTCTACCTCCCTTATTACCATACGTTGCAAATACCTGGAATAAAAACAATGACTATGACACAGATTGCTATTATGTAATGATAAAAGTTACCATTCTGGGCTTTTTCCCTCACAATTGTGCCAGATCCGCATCGCTGTGATATCGCCGAGAGAATAAGGCGTTCTTATGGCAAGAGTTACTACACTGCCCCGGATAAATCGTCTCTCGCCAGATTTCTGAAGCAAAAAAAAACACAAAAACAGTTTATACGGAGTAAGTAGGCCTGTAACGGTTAAAATACTCTCTACCCGGTTCCTTGGTTCAATTACCGAACCGGGTACCCGTTTCGAATTGCATTTTGCCAAAGTTTCTTGTATCACCTACTGGTTTTAATTTTGGTACTAAAAGTGACAAACACTGAGAGAACCAGATTACTTAACAAAAATGCCCATCTGAAAAATTATAAACAAAACAAAAAAACAAAAGGTAAAGACCACTAAAAAATTCCACAAAACGGTTTTCAGTACATTTTAGAACTATTTGCCGTGTAGCTGCAGCGCGTTCATTCATTATCCACCAGTTGTGCCCTCTACTGTTTTGCTCTCTTTTAAAGCTTCAACATTGCACAGCTATTTCCGGCTTGGTGATTGCTTTAGTGCAATTGTGTCGCTATGTGTTCTTTTACCAAGCGGAAACAACTCAAGTCAACTCAACTCATTTCTTTCACAATTCGTGTAATAAACTGGAACTTCTTTCACAGTTCCAAGAACACCGATCGAGTATGAACGCAAGGTACCTGTATAATGTGGACATGGCTTTTGTTAGAAGTTCCAATTAGGGTCAAAGCAACGGTGGCAGTGGTTCCTGCGTATCGACGACCACCAGTGTAGATTGTGACGTAATAAACACTGGAACCCATCGTACAGTTGTCTTCTGGTTCGTGGTAGTAACCCTACATGAAACAAAATAAAAGTTATCCGCAAATCATAGAAAATACGTATTTAGAGTACAGAGGAATTTGTATAATAGCATATTAAAGTGACAAGCTTTTATGCAATTAACTGAAACATCTGTTTAACCGGATTTTTGACAAAACAAATTTTGAGCATGTTATTACACAGAATATGCAATTACCCGGTATTGATTCAAATAGATTCGACTGTGTACAACCTACTGCGCTGATAATATTATACCAAATTAAAGTTGTAAGCATCGTGTGCTAATCTGAAATACATGAGAACTTCAAAATCGTTACACAAAACGTAAAATGCATATTCACAATATTTTACTTAAAAAAACAAAAAAATATATATTTAGGAACACTATACACGGACTTGAAAAGTAATTTAATCATAAACATTACTGCCAAGGTATTGGTGTATATAGAATACATCGTGTAGACGTTTCAACAATCTCTGTTTTTATCATCAGTGCACGTTGTCAATCAACCCTTTTTTCCTTAGTGCTTTATATACCGTATTCTACAGCTTGATTGACAACCTGCACTGATGATGACAACAGAGATTGTTAAAAAGTCTACACTATGTATTCTATATACACCAGTACTTTGGCAGTAATGTTTATGATTAATAAACAATATTTGTATGTTCATTTATCCTAAGACTTTGTCCAGACTGAGGCCATCAACAATTTATTTATAGTGGGTAAACCTTTAGCACGCCAGACCTATTAGAGACGTTGCACCGAATCAAAGCGTTCTCTTACACATTCTATATGGCAAAACATAGGCTAGGTTACCTTTCTTTCCACGTCTCTGTCCTTCCGTTTTGACCAAACAAATAATAAACCGTACAAGGAGTAAAGGAATAACAAGACAAGGAGAACCACTGGGTTGTCCATTAAATCTTGCCACCAGCTTGAGGAAGGGATCTGTTCAAATATGAGGTAATCATTATAAAAGTGCTACCTTGGAGAGTATAGAAAAAAATGCCTACATATATACTGGTACCAACATTTAAAAACAAGGGAAAACTTAAAAACGGAAGAGGCGCTATGGAGGAAATGTAAAAGAAAAAATTACTTACATCTATATTTCGGCCTATTGGTTTGATGTTGGTTAAGCTGACTCCAAGAAACGTTGAAGAAATATTGAACGGATATTCCTCGCCAAGTTTGCTGTTCGACAAACTGCTACACTCACACTCTAACTTATCGTTTGCCTAAAACAATGAAACCAGATTATTAAACCGGTTTGAAGGTAGAAATTTAACTACCGTGTACATTATTTTGTGATTGCAGTCCCGGAAAGGCTACAGACGTGGGTCCGAATCCCACCGCAGGCTAGCATTTTTCTAGCCTATGCCTTGTCACATGCGGAATGCTTAGGGAAACCGGCTTGATTCAACATGGCATCTTTAATGGGCCTGGCGTACTATAATTTATGGTTGCAAGGGTTTAAACATGATATGGTGTTTCGGTGTACAATGACACAACAAGCAATATCACATTACTTAATGGTTTTACAGCGACTTAATGCCTCAACCGCTAGGTTTAATGTTTGACAACAATAAGCACAGATTATATTACAGTAAAAAATCACAATAAAAACAAGATATTCATATTTTTTAAAAATCATAGATTGGATTTTAATATAAAACAAATCCAAACCACCTTGCATTTATCTGATTGCCAGTCGCCAATGGCAACGTTCCACGACATACAATTCATGACGTAAATACGCATTTTAATCTTTAGTACAGAGCCTTGACGGAAGTAAACTGCTCCTAGGGAGGTGGAGACAGTGAGTAGAAGTGACGAAATATTACTTGGTAGCTGCACTGTTGGAATTGACCATTTTGCATCATCTACAATAATCACAATTTAGTTTTTAACACAACAAAAGCAGCAATGATAATTGAGCAGTAAGACGAGAAAAAATTGACGAGGCTAAAACAAACTTTTTGTCGCATAGGTTTAATCCAACGGTTCCCAACAGTTCTACACCATTGGCTCTTTAACCGATATTGAAAGTTGAATGGAAATTAAGTTAGTAAAACAAGAAAAAAAGCCTAAGCTCTTATAATGACTTGAATTACTTCAAAATTATTAACTTTAGAGTAATATTTAAATCAAATAATAAAAAAACTCATTTAATTTCCTTTAGAAATACAAAATGAATTGAAGTTCGTAACCATTTTGCTCCAATTGCAAGTATAATACAGTCATCGTTATTGCCACAAGAAATGTAAATTTTAAGCATTTGTGTTACACTGTTACAGCTGTGTTCTCAAGGTTATACGGACCGCGTACCACCTGTCAACTTTCGCTATCGCTGCGTATAACCACCTAACGTCCCAAACCCTATTTAAATGGATAGACCAAGAAAAAGGCCCATTTTCTCGCCCTGACTACCATATTTAGCAAATTCTAAAGACTGTACAATACACGAGTTTCGCTCAAACCAAGGCTAGTCAGTTGAGTTGTAATTTCAGATCCGACTTAAATTAGGTATCACAGAAAGCTAATCGCGTACAACCTGAAAAGTTCCGGAGTACCACAGTTTGAGAACCACTGTGTTACAGTGACAGTAAAAAAATCTTAAAACCTGTAAACTTACCTCCAGGTCGAACTGTCTTCCCAAGGATTTCGTTTTCCAAATTATTTTCACTCAATCTCATGTCAAGTGCGCGTGTTATTAGTTTGTCAGTCTCCGAAATCAAAATAACCAAATTCCCTCTTCCTAAATTGTTATATCCCTCGGCATTCAAAGAGTACGTTGCCATTGCGACGCTGTTGCACTTTGTGACGTCACAAGTGCTTGTCACGGCCAAAGGGAAGTCGGAGTCGATCACTGCTTTGCTGCTGGAGGAAAAGATGATCGGAAGTTTTCGTAAAGCTTCAGAAGAGATCGGATCGAGCATTGGGAAATCCCCGCTGGTCACCGTTACCGATTTAATTTCGTCCATTTGACGTCGAGCAGAAATGGGATCAAAACGGGAGGCATGGAAACTGCAAACCTGAATATAGCGTCTTTAATCAGGCTTTTTATTTTTGTAATTAATTATTATTTGCACATTGTTTTGATTATTTTTCAGACTTAATTAACCAGTTTGTCAAGCTTTTCATGCAATTAACCTGACGATTTTTTGTATCAGTGACTATGGTTGGGATGTTTCATCAATATATAAATAAAATGAGCATATTTATTTGAGTGCATTGATCATAGCAACTTTGTCGTGGTTACTAAATAGTACAGCCTTAGTGTAAAAGTTTTAGAATTTTTTAAAAATATTTTGTTCAAATTAGCTATTATTTTAGTGTGTGTATAACCAACTGCTATGAAAGTTAAGGTTTATGCAAAATTGCTGGACACGTTAGGAAACATACAGTCTTACCTCAAAATTCAGACGACTTCCAAGGCCTGTATTCTTAAGCTGACGAATCTTTAATCCTGGGATGACCAATTCTTCATCTACGCAAAGTAGAACAATTAAAACAAAATATGTCTAACATGAAAACATGACGAATAAAATAGGCAGCGGCATGCTATTCTTACCGTCTTGTGTTGCTCTTTTCAGATAAACATCAACATTTGGTTCCGAAAATTTGGTCACCTTTTCACCAGGAATGACACTGTACATTGCCAGCCTTGCATATGACATCACCAAGGCTATGCCTCTCAGCTAAACAAATTGTTTATACTTTAGAGTTTAGAGTACGGAATGAGTACATTTTGCTTTAAATATTTTGCGATGTAAGCAAAAACATCTAATGTCAAAATCACTAACCACAGTAAGACTGGGTTTTGGCTAATTACGGGACAATTGTGAGACTATATTGGATTTTTTTAATATTTATTTATTTTTAAAAAACATGTTCTCCTTAGCTAACTTCGTAGTACCAATAAAGAAACACTAGTCAAAAAAATCAACATTTACATTTTTAACAAAATTTGAAGATTGATTTAGTCATTACTGGTTTCCGTAGTTTACTTTAACCATCAGGATAGAGCTACGAACACCATAACGAGAATCAGAACTTCGCTTTCACAAGGGGGCGTAAAGAGCTGAATTTTTATTTAGCGGCTATAAATGGGTTGGGTTGGGAAATATTTGCATAAAATTTTTGCATTAGTAACTAATTTTTTGGGTTAGTTTTATTGAATTTTTAATGCTAATACCTTACCCCGACCCTAATAGCCCTAACCGTTAGCATTTTTGGAGATATACCCAATCAAATTTGGGGGTAGATCAGAGTCGCGATAATAGGCCTATTACAATCTCAATTAACTTGAAGTAGAAGAGTTATAAGTCGAGCCGCTTTCGGGCTTTGAACAAAAACAGGATTAATTCGGGGCTGACTCAGCATATTTTGTTTCGCAATTATGCCAATTTCGAGCTATGTTTTTCGGCTTTGATCTGGTACTATCAGCTTTAGGCAATAGATTCTGGCTCGCTTACAACTCAATAAGGGGCAGAAAATTCAAAACTGTTGTTCACCTACCTTGTCAGTATCGGAAGACTGTAGATTTAATAACGATGCTGATGCCTTGACACCTGAAGTAGCGATGTTCCAAATATAACGACTGTCTCTTTTCTTGTCAGAGAAACGCACAATACCCAATAAAATCTCCCATAATTGCTCCTAAAAGCCAAACAACAATTAAAAGATGGCGCGTCAGAATAATTGAATTTTATCATTAGTTTAATGGTGAAAATAAAGGCCCAAATAGACGTAAAAAGCGACATGCTTTATTGTTCAAACGTTTCGGCAAATGCTCAAATGCCATAACTGCTCCTAAAAGCCAAAAGACAACTTAAAGATAGCACGCTCATAATTGTCGCATATAAAACCAAGCATATCGCTTTTAGAGCAATAAGGGTAAGAAAAAATTGGTTTGTTATCTTTTTGTGTGAAAAAAATTCCTTACTTGAGTTTGGCGATTTCGGTCAACTAAAGGTAACATGTAATTGATGACGTCAAGTGTTTGCAGAGCAGTTTCCATGACAACTGGAGAACCAGCTGCCTCCAACTTTGTAATGACCTTTTGAAACTAAAACAAAAATCACTTTTTCTTTTTAGTATTGCATATTTTTAACAATGTGATACAACTTTGTGATGAATGTTTGTCAAATTTGTCCTTAACAGACGGTTTTGCTCAATAGATGCGATTAACCGAGTTATGCTAATAATCGAAGTATTATTTTAACAAGCAATGGGCATGTCAGTTCAATACCCATGCAATAAAACGGAATTTTCAAGTAACCGGTCGTCATATAAATGAGCAATACGTCAAAAAATGTTCACTTTACAATAAAACAAATATTATTTTTTTACAAGCGCTTCTAAAAATATTTAAGAAACTTACACCAACTCACGTGAATATCGGCGACTGATGACGTAGTAGGCCATGACGTCATCGCCTGTAGGAGTCGCGCAACGTCGCCTGTAGCTGTGAACAATGCGACCGCTTCATGTACTGTTAAAGTTGGTCCTTTTACGCCGGGCAAATTGCTGACGCGTTCTTCAACACATGCCGGTGTTTCGTCACAAACCTCGACGCGATACGTCACAAAGTCTTGAGAACCGGTGACGTCACTAAGGGTTTTGTCGTAACCGTGCTGTAGCAGTGTTTCAGCACCTTGAAAATGAATTAAAAGCAATAGTCTCAAAAAATACAATTTTGCCCTTTGTGTGACATTGCAAACATTGTTTGTGTGGCATTGGTCTAAAGTTTAGACTCTAAACCAGTCTGTAATTAGGGGGGCCATGGGTGTGGGGCCCTGTGGGCTCATTATAAACCTCCACCGAGTAAGCCATTTTCAGTGAGCCATTTTCTTTTTTTAAGTTTAAAATTAAGTGTGTGTTCCAAATGATTTAATTTCCCAATTTAATCGACTATTTCCCATGTTGAGGTTTATTTTTAGCAAAAGAATCATCCAGATATAGATCATGGACATTACAATTTAGTTGAGTTTGCTATATACATTTTTTTGGTAGGGGGGCACAGGTCTTACTGGGTTACTTACAGGGGGCATGAGGCCCGGAAGGTACTTTTAGGGGGCCACAAAGGTTGAGAATCACTGGTCTAAACAAAGCCAAACTGTCAGCAAGCTTTTAAATGTATTTGATACAATTTATTGCAGACGTTTGCAAATCGCTGTTGTCATTATCAGATGAAACGTATTACTGCGGTGTTTTCTATACACACAATCTGTTTCGAAGTTTTGTTTTTTGATTAGGCTTTAAAAAAGTTTTAAAACATGCTTTTGCCATTGACACACTTAATATTATTGATATTTATAACCACAAGTGACGTAACCAGAACAAAACTTTGGATAAAGTCCATCATGGTTTTGGTAATTTTGGTAACTAATTTTGGTATTATTGGTAAAACGTAGTGACTCTGTGCAAGTTGTTTACCACATTAAGTTATACCCTTTTTAAATTTGTCCACAAAAAAATATTCACTAAGTTATTTACTTACCATCTTTCACTGAGTAAAAGTTGTACACGAGAGCAACAGAGGTTGATGATTTAAAACCGCTGCAGATTACGTCATAACTGGGCGTTGATGATGTCACAGAAGCGTAACATGAGCCACCAGAGGGCGTTGTTGCACGGTAAAAATAAAAACTTGCTGAGGCTTTTCTTCCTTCGGTGTCGATACCTGTAATATCAAGTACTATACAGTAATGCTCGTTACTTAAATATTACTTAAAATATCATTATAATGATTTGGTCGAAAACCTGCCTTTAATTTTTTTTTTCGATCCTGAAATTGAAAATAGTCAAGAGCAATACAGTGCTGTGAGACTTAAAACAAACAAGAAGTTATTTCACTGCGTAAAATTTGGATAGGTTTTAAAAATGAATAAAAAACACCTTTTGCAGTGATTGTGTGTTTGATAACTGGTCGCAAACCACCCAAAAAGGTTTCGTTAAGCTTGCAAAATCGTTTGCTGGTATGTTTCAGAGGCTGGCTGTTCAATGTCCAGCTCGTCTCAACGCAATCCGGGCAATACAACTCCAGTATCAGTGGTTTGACGGTTATTGTAGGGTTACAACAATTTGCTTTACATCTGCAAAGTGACAACAACGCTACCAAAATGGTAATCACTAATGTTAAAAGAAGCGAATGTAATGTCAAGAACGCAAACTAAACCAATTCTACTAACAAACTAAGACTAATGAGAAAGAAAAAAAGTCTTCAAAAACCGACTGAATTACAAAACTGGCTCCTCGGGTAAGTTACAAACCTAATCCGTACAAGAGGTACAGTTTGAGTTGTAGGCAAAACTTCGATATCCGCTATTCCTGGAAGATAGTCTGTTGCAGTTACAATCACCCTAAAGTGGTAACGCTCTGTGGATACCATTATGCTTGTCACAATGGTTAGTTGTTCTCCATCAAGCAGCCATTTTGTACTGCGACCAGTAAGGCAGGTATCTGAAAAAAATTGGAAATGTAACACTTTACAGCAGGGGTGTCCAACTCGAACACACCGCCGTGCCAATTTTGGTTTCAAAATATACTCGCGTGCCAGCCTTTGGTACTTTTTCCAAACCATGTCTTAAACGTCTTAACGGCACGGGCTTAATCCGAATATTTGGCCAATATGTAGAACCCTACTAAACGGTTAGAAAAAATGGGGCACTGGAGTACTTTGTGTGCGTCAAAAACTTATCTTTGTTCAAGTTACGTCGGTTTAAAATGTTTTTCCAACTAAACACAAATGCGTTTGTAGTCACGTAATTAATTGAACAGACATCGGTTGAAACGCAACAATTACAATTGTTTCGAAATAAACGGGCATTTTATTGCGACATAAACATGGCACGTTCACTAACGTTTTAGTATTATGTGGCGCAATAACTTTCTGAAATAAAAATAATTATAATTTTTTTGTTAATAAATTCCATGGGCCAACATTAAACAATGCAAGGGGTTTATAGCCGCTTTTAGATGTTGTTATGTACGTTTGCATTACCGATTCCTAAGCCGTGTTCAATGTCCGCTTGCCAAGCACTGCAACGACCCAAACTTGATTCAAGATGACCTAAGTTTCGGTCAGCTATTTGAAACGTGAATTGGTTTTACTTTTATTTCCTGCGTAACAAGTTCTTTAAAAACTAAATCGTTGTTAAAATGACTGATTTGGCAAATCGTCCTTTCGGTATGTGCATACGTTATTGGACGCACAGCAAACACCCCAACCACACAAAGAAATGTATCAAGTGACTATTTACAATATAATGTGACAGAAACTACAGGCTAAAACATAGAAGGTATCGGCGCTATTGATCAAAAGTCGCACCCCTGGCATTTTTTTGAAGCTCTACGCCTATGGCAAGGAGGCTTTAAATTTTGTCAAAAACGAACAATTTAATTAGTGGGTCGTGTACGGTAATTAGTGGTTTACCACTGGTAATCTTTACAGAGGTTAGAATAAAGGCCAAGAAGAATCAATAGAAACAAATTTAATTGCGTGACAAATGTTTACTGTCTGAATGTGCAAAAGCTCGCGCGCCATTTTTAAATGCTCTGCGTGCCACTTTTGGCACGCGTGCCACGTGTTGGACACCCCTGCTTTACAGTAACCTTTTGGCACATTAATTCAACCCAACAAACAGTAACCTCTACATAATAGTGGTTACCTAAATAAAAACTGCGGTAACACGCGGTGTTTAATAACATTTGGTGCTAAACTGAATCTAATATTTGTTCATCATGTCACATATAGCATATGCAGGCAAACATCTAAATCTACTTGAAGCTAGGATAAAACAGTTTGTACAAGAAATTTTGTTAAAAACAGCAGCTTACCGAAAGAAGGCCTTGTCGTTGACGAACCAACAGAAGGCAGATTCACATTTGAAGTCGAACAAAACCATCTATATGTTGGCAAATTACCTTCATTCACATTGGACACGGCTTCTAACTGAAATTTCTTTACAGAGCTGGCTCCTGTGGATAGCGCATATGTTTTACAACAAGTAGTCTTTTTAAATAAGCTATTGCTGCCAGGCATAGTATCAAGTTTATAGAGGTCTTGTGGCAATTGTATTTTCAGGCGATTTAAAGTGCAAAGAGCGCGGCAAGATATAGTCTTTTTGTCACCTGCTAGCCTTCCCACTGCTTACTACCCGACCGTTTCAGCTGGAATTTACCTAATCATGAGTATTTTGAAAAAGCAGAAAAAGCGCCTCACTTTTAATCAGACATTGAAACGCTTTTTGCCCTAGGTACAAGTCTACATGCGTGGCACAGTTAATTGTGGCATTATTTCATTCAGTTTCAGAAGTGGCTGCAAAATACGAAATGTATACAGTAACCACTGCTAGCAATGTACTGTGCAAAAGCCAGGCTTCAAGTAAACACAGAATGTTCTAATTATCTAATTTAGAATGTGCATTCTACTATAAAAAAGAATTTATGTTTCTATTTTAGTGTAGATTGCGTTTTTTCGAGTATTTATTGCTTATTTTCGTTTCTTTAGATTAGAAAACAGATCCAGTGACTGAATGTTTTGAGTACAGATTGGATAGCTGACAGAAAATATTACTGACTAAGAAAAGCCTATACCGCCGTTGGCAGTTTTATTTTAATCTAGTTTTCATTACTATATCTAGTGCTACATTATAGTAATAAACAACATAAGGTTTGGTCTCTTTAACTTACCCATGCTAATCTTGTTTCCACCGACGATGTAAACTTTTGCTTGCGTCTTCTTCTTCTCGACTAAAGTCGCCATTTCTTTTTTCGCCACCAGCCAATCATATGCTGCCGCGTCACGCAGTGTCAACAATACCTTTATGACGTATCGCCCAGTGCTCAGTACATGTTCTTGCAATATGAAATCAGACTGATTTGAAATCGCTTTCACAGAGTACTCGGCGCCGATCGCTTCAATAGACGAGCTTTTGTAGATTTTCCAGTGATAATGGATCTTGTATTTGGAGCCACAATCGAAACCAGTTACAACAGACAGATGCAAAGATTTCGAAAACTTTAATGGCTCCCCTTGGCTACGTTCGCTTTGTCCATCTCGAATTTTTACATCACCAAGGCAGCTTGCCGAAACATCCCTTTTGAAGTTTCTGGTAAGTTCGTTTGCCTGGACTAAGTTTTCAAAAGCTAAAAACGCAAAATGGCATTTTCTTGGACAATTGCAAACACTTCGTAGTCTTATTTCTAAACTGTAAATACTTGATACCAAAGCCTAGTTTATTACCTATTTATACTGCTCTGTTTTAATTCAACAACTGCAAAGTTCATTCTATTTTACCTGCTAGACTTATAAAACAAAACACTGCAGATACTTTATATAGCATAGTCGTTTTAAAACCCAAGTCCAGTTAAAAAATACATTCTAAACCTAAGCACCCTACTTTATTATTTCACTGACTAAACCAAACTAAAAGGGCTAAAATTGTATTTCATTGATAAACGTCAGCCATTACTATTATGTCACAAGCAAATAATACAGCGTACAATTAGTAAACAAAATTGTGACTACAATTTACACACGAAAGCAGGCCTTTTCTTTAAGCGTGCGTTTAGTTTTCGATTGTCAAAAGTGCTAATATTTACTTTTGGTGCCCGGCGTACAATAAAGGCCGTATTGCCATTTATAACGAAATAGGTTTACACTGTGTTTGAGGTTGCTAGGGTGGGGAAAATAATGGAGTGATGAATTTTAATACCCTACGGTTTTACTAAAAAATCATAAATGGGACAGTACACTTAGCGCTATATTAAACAGAAGACCTTTGTCGACGGTATATATACAGTACTAGTAGTTTAAATGACACAAATCTACTGTACACAAATTAGACAACCAAAAAACACCTTCATAAAACAATTACTGTTGTGTCATATTATTATGACGGTACAATGCCTGCAATTAACATCATCGAAACTGACAACAAAATTGTTATAACCCGTGGATGTAATTGGTTTGGAGACTTTGATGTGGTTGTAGTAGTTGATATCATAGAGACAGTGGAAGAATTGTTGGTATTAGAATTACTTTGCGTAGTAGCCGATACTACAGGCGATTTAGTAGTTGGCCTTTCACAGTTTGGACAGTTGCAATAATCAGTTGAACAACAGGTATAATTCTGTCAACAACAGCAGCATTAACTACAGTTAAACCAAGGTTGTTATTTCTGTTAAAGTTACATGTATGCTCAACTATTAGTATTTTTGTAGTCTGCCTGTAATTTTTTTAAATAATGAAAAAAAAATCGCTTACAAAGATTTTTCCGTCGGCGAACTGAATTGTGTAATATTCTCCATCTGTTGTTCCATTACAAAGGTCATTGTCACAATCAAGTCCCGCGCCTTCTAAAATTCCCCCAGCTGCAAATAAAAGTTAGGATTTGGAAACTAAAACAAATCGAGCGTTAAAAATATTTTAATAACTTACTTAACTTTCTGGCAGTGTACACTTAAATTTAGTGTTAAAAATCCAAATACATATTCTATATACTGTCTAAAAGTGTTGATAATGTAAAATATGGTAACTAGGAACAGTCGAACGAAAAATGTACCGTAATTCTTTTATTAAACAAAGTTTCACTCAGATTAGCTAAGGTGAGTACATTCATATTGGGATCAGCCCTGAGGAGTCCATGCAGACCAGCGACCACGGCATACTAATCGATAAATCATAGTACGCCAGGCCCATTGAGACTTGGGACCGGCTTGATTCGGTATAACGCCTTCAATGGGCCGGACGTACCATGATTCAGTCAGATAAGGTACCTATATCTTTTTTTAATATTTTCTGGATCAGACAAAAGCATTTGACCGAAAATACGAATAGGTTATTTAACTTCTTTTAAGCAAGCAATGTATATGTATTTTCAAGTTCGTTTTTAATGCAACAACTGCATAGGCTTTTATGGTCAAAATATTGGAAGTATATTCCCAAAATTACCTCGTACTTCATACGACTGACAGTATTGACGGTTTGGGCAGGGATCGACTTGGGTGATAGCAACCCTATCAATGCAATCTTGAGACGGACTTTCTGGAGTGTGGGAGCAGAAAAAACAGTTGATTCCATCGGCTAAAACAGCAAATTGTAAAGATCCGGTAAAATACGTGGGAGTGATGCATGAAAAATGGCTTTTCGGGCACAAATGCTACTAGATTAGGGTTGCCATATTTTATGGTACACAATCCCTGACAAAATTTACCTCAATTGCATTAACCCAGTAGTTCTCAAACTTTTTCATTATTTTTTTCTAAACAGTTCAATTGCCATTATTTCGAGGGCTCGCGGTCCTTAAGCCTAAATGTGTATTTCATAAAAACGAAAGTTGATTGCACGATTTTAGCTAGTTATGCAAAATTGCGCATAATAATGATTCAAATCTGACATTACAGACAAGACAAAAAACATTACAAATGTGCGCGAACAATTGCATTTTTGTTAGTTGTTTAGCAATGGAGACGGTCGATTCTCACTTTCACTTTGATTTAAACTTATTCAGTTGCGTAAACCGACGCCAAATAAGAATATAGAATTACTTCCACCTTTTCGCGGTCACCGCAAAATTGCCTCACGGACCCCAGTTTGAGAACCACTGATGCGTTAACCTTTTTCGTAAAATTCGAAAGTCACACGCACGGCGACATGGGAAAACGTTATACGATACTCTGTTCCTTGTCAATTAACTTTCTGCGAAGGATTCTGTTTAGTTTATTGTTAGACAACTAGTAACAAACAGGTATTGTTACGCGCGTTAACCTGCGCGCCGCAAGTTTACCTCTTTACGTTTCGTGGTTAGACGCGGTTGTAGTTTACTACTAGAAATTTACTCTGTTGGTACATTAATTTCATAGTATATATTTTATTTCTTCTTAAATTCCTGACTTTTAAGTATATTTTATCATTTCTCCCTGACGCAGATTTAAACATTAAATTCCCTGACATGTCAGGGAAAATCCTGACGTATGGCAACCCTACACTAGATATAACTTAGTTATCTTTTGAAATACCTCACAGATTAAACCTTTTCACTGATCATAAACGGTGTTTGTAATTTAGTAACAAAACCTTTAGAAGTTCAAGAGTCTGAAGCGATTTGATGACAAATTAAAGGAATGTTTCAAAAATTTATTAAAAATTAGGCATAAAAAATATTCATTTCCATTCGTGAAGTAAGATTTTAAAATATTTTTAACTTTCAGTTGATTCGGTATAACCAATCTCTTACTTATAAATAACCCTTAATCAAAACGTCACATTGTTAAGAGTGCGTTGCACAAATGTAGGCATATATGTAATATCCGAGTTTTGTGGCAATAATTTGAGAAATGTCAGTCTTTACCAACAGGTTCAATAGGAATTGTAAAATTGATGTCCAGCGGTGGTGGAGTTGTTGGTCGTACACAGTGCGGACAGTTGCAGAAATCAGTGGAACAGCATGTAAAGTTCTATAAAACAAACCGGAATGTAGAAAATCGTAAATATTAACTTATACTGTTTACCTTTAGCTGAGCATACCTTCAGTAGACTTATCATTTTATGTAGGGCTTATACTATTTTTAGCACAGTACATTTTTATGGGCCACTCTAAAATACGCAATCTACGCAATCTACGCAAGCTATACGCAATCTACTAACAAAAACTAACTAAGATGTTGACGGTTAGTGCTATTAGGGTCAGGGTGACGGTTTGTGATACAATTAACTTTATAATTTAATTTCAGATGCCTTTCAGGTCTAATTTTCTCTACAAGTGTTCACATGCGGTACCATACAGTGTTTAGTACCACTCTCAACACATATGAGAATATTAAGCCCAAACTGGACATCTAAAACTAAATTATAGTGTTAATTTTATTACAAACCCTCACCCAGACCCTAAAAGCCCTAACCGTCAACATTTTTTAAAGATTGCATACGTTTTATAAGCAGATTGCGTACAGATTGCGTAGATTGCGTAGATTGCGTATTTTAGAGGAGCCCCATTTTTATGTCCAATAATGAAGTTCAAATAGGTTGTTACCAGTACTTGTCCTATTTTTTGCAAGTTTTGAGCAAAAATTAGGGAAAAATGAAGGCATGGAGCATTTGACAGGTAGGCCTACGTAGCTTACAATCAACAAAACATTAAAAAACAGTTTTTCATGTACCATGACAGAGCCATCATCAAATGGTAGAAGGTTGTATTCGCCTTCGAGTGTTCCGTTGCAATGATCTCCGCCGCAATCAATGCCCGCTGAAATTAGCTGAGTTCCATCTGTGAGCCGTGAAAATATTCGTAAGTAAACAAAGCTGACAAATGAAAAAACCTGTTGCTGCCAGGCATAATGTATCAACATTTTTTTGCTCTTCCAGCAGTCTTTATATAATATGCCGACGTTTCGATGTCCCATACGAGACGCCTTTATTTGGGTAATGACATAAATTGAAAACACGAAGTTGTTATAAGACAAAAAGGGCGGTGAAACACACAAAAAACGCAGTTCTGACAAATGTTGTGCCATTACCGCCTCATTTTTGAGTTGTAAGTCGGATTCGGGCTTAAGTTTCAACAATACTGACTTAATTTTGGCCTGATTTCACACCAAGGCTTTTTGTTTCGTATTTTCTTCAACTTTCTGGCTTAATGATTTTGACCGGAACAAATCGTAGACTTTTATGCGAGGCATTAACCACGGCCGCCACGATTTACAAATCATATACTTACTTCGAATTTCGTATTCCTGGCAGAACTGCGATCCAAAGCAGTGATTGACTGTAGTTATCCCGATCCTGTCAATACAGTCCTGGGACGGTGAGATTTGGTCATAAAAACAAGAGTAACAGTCAATGAAATCACCTGCACAAAACAAATTGGCAAATAAATCCTCTTTTTGTACTAGGATTGTAAAGGTTTTTAGACATTCCACGCGCTGCATAACACAACTGTCTAAGTCAGTGGTCGGCAACTGGCGGTGCCGGTCCGCGAGAAGTTCGTTACCGGGCCGTTTACTTTTTCAGGTTTAATGCTTCAAAACATTTTGCCCGTGCATCCCGGGGATGATAAACTACTAATTTATGCTTTTTTATTGCTTAATATTTGTAGTTTATTGAAGGCCGGTCCGCAAAAAAATTTCAGTTTTAAAAATGGTCAGCAGTAGGCTAGCCTACAGAAAAGGTTGCCGACCGCTGGTCTAAGTAACATTGTGAAGTTAAATTACACGAGCTTATATTCCAAAGAATTTTACTAAAGATTTAAAATGTGAACATTAGGGTTGTTTTCTTCCGTATTACAATTAGTAAACAAAATTGTTACTACAATTTACACACGAAAGCAGGCCTTTTCTTTAAGCGTGCGTTTAGTTTTCGATTGTCAAAAGTGCTAATATTTACTTTTAGTGCCCGGTGTACAATAAAGGCCGTATTGCCATTTATAACGAAATAGGTTTAGCCTACACTGTGTTTGAGGTTGCTAGGGTGGGGAAAATAATGGAGTGATGAATTTTGTGTGAACATTAGGGTTGTTTTCTTCCGTATTTTCGCATCTTTTAATAACAAAGAGTAAATTAAGTTTATGTAGCTCTTCTGGCAAGTATTTTTATACCGACGTTTCGACGTCCTATACAGGTCGCCTTCATCAGGGTATAAATAACACTGAAAATTAAACGCAACGAATAAATTACTTAACTCCGTAAAGAGGAAATTCAGTTGTTTGGGCCACGTCTAAGGGATCGGCAAAACATATGAAACCTGTGAACAAACACAACGTCAAAATTTAAAGGTTCTTTTGTAAGTTCGCTGAAGAAAAGAAATAATAAACGGACAATCAAACACGTGTACAACAAAATGCAAGGCCAAACATAATTTGGGTTGTATTGATTACTAAAAAATGGTAATATAGGGTTTGATTTTCACACAAATTATACTTTTACTGTAATATGCATAAGTTTGGTTAACGAAAACAAGTACCAATTAATACAAATGCTATACAATTAACTTTTATTGCAGTGTCAATTTTGGTGATTTATTTCATACAACTACCTTTAAAGACAGTAAAACAAATTTGTTTTTTACCTAGGAACAATAATCCCCTCATATTGCCTGATGTATACATCTCTTAATCCTCTTTCGTCAAGAATTTGGAAACCTCAGGTATGGCCAAAACCCAGTTAAAACCTTGCTTTTAATAGACCCGCACAATTGCAAGGCGTGAAAGGACAAATATTGAACTTTGGAGCTTTTCAAAACCCGCCTATGTTTCGTGGAGCCACCGGCGCACATTCGAGGTGAGAACAATATGTTCGATTCATTTGTCAAGGTTTTTATGTGGTCAACGTCAAACGGACGCGGATGTAAAATCTGTTTTTCAGTCAGGCCTTCGTGAGCGTCTTTGCTGGATAAAATCTACAGCACATATACCCTTCTATTGGGCAAGAAAATACCTCAGTCTTACTGGCTTATGCGATAAGAGATTTTGTTTGCATTGGGATTCAGTGCGAATTTAAAGCCCTATTATAGTTGCTATGGACGGTTAGATACGAAAGCCTAACAAGACATGTGGTCGTTTTGAAGCCGAATTTACCGGAAAATGTATAACGATAACAGAAACTTTACAATTAAAATCATGAGCATGTAAAACACTGATAAAAACTTCAAAGGTCAATCCCATAACAAATAATTGAATAGCATTTTCGAGACAAAAATTCCAAAGCGGAAATCGTGAAGTCAAATTTGAAAATTTGTTTGTGGTTACCTTTCCTTCAAAATTGTTTATAAGTGCGCTGCACCATAGACCAGTGTTGTAAGTCGGGTCAGGTTCGGGCTTTGTTTTTTTTACAAACGGGCTTCATTCAGGCCTGACTTGACACTCTGTGTCTGTAAATTCAAAATATAAATTACATTGCCTAATATTGTCCATTGTATATGTCTTCTTTAGTATAGGCTTGTCAATCAAACTTTCGCGTTTTGTGGAGAGTTATGCAAATGATGTATTGAGCTTACAATGTGTTCATACACAACAAACAGAAAGTGGTAAACATTTCAATATCTAAACCGTAAATACTTTGAACAAACACGCAGTGTTTAAAAACATTTCTGTGTAGAAGTGTAAAACGATCAAAAACGGCAGTGATTCTCAATCGAATTGGTGCGGCACTTTTTCTAATAGTGCAATTTGTGTTTTCCAGGTTGCCGCCAAGCATTATTTGCAATTTTTTATCCCTTTCTTTAGTTCTTGTTAAAGCTTTCGCTGTTATTCGTCGTATTACACAATTAAAATCATGTATTTTATCCAAATCTGAACACAGCATTTGAAAAAAACTCCATCGCGTGATACAATCTTATGTTTTGTTCACGCTCTACGGGTATGGAACGGTGTAAGCCTGGAAAGCATGGGATACACTCATAAATAAAATGGTTTTTAACAAGCAAGTCGTTTGGAAACAATAAAATAAGTTACACAACAAAAATCATCTAAAAAAGTACATTTTAGGTCACTTTTTGTAAAATCTTTTTAAATGCGAAACATAAATTATGAAACTTTCTTGAACTTTTACGTCACGTCAGTGTTTATTATGACGTCACAGCGGGTGTGGGTGACGTCAAAGCTTTCTGTTGGCTAGCAATATCCGCTAAGTGTCTCTGCTGGGCAATATTAACTTTGATTCCGTGGTCAAGGTTAATTGTGTAACAGGTAAAAATCTTCGCCTCCTGTTTGTTAAAGTGAAGTTTGTTAAGAAACTTGTAGAAAATGTCTGCGTCTGCATCCATATTATTGAGCGATGTACTCGGTGCCACGGTCAGTTCAGGTATAACGATGTTTCTGAAAAATAACGATATTTTTAGAGAATTGGTTTGGTGCAAACTCTACCAGTGTTTCCCAAAGATTATTTAATGAAATTTTTTTGGAAAAAAAACTCCAAAGCAGTCAGAACGAAGTGATTTTATCACATACACCCACAAGCCCAATTTTAAAATAATTTGTTCATTTTCATGCGGACCATTTTATCTCTTTTATTTCCTTTTTCACGAATATTTTTTTCATTTGTAAAACATAGCATTGACAAAATTGATGTTGTATAGTTCAAATGGGTACTAGAACAACGCTTTCCTGGTGTCAAATCGAAATTAGCTTAGGCTACTTAATGAAAAACAAATAATAAACCTAGCAGTTTTGTTTTTTAGTGTGAAAAATTGTTTATTAGGGCAGGTTGGCTATTATCGTAAAAAATATCTTTTATTTTTAAAAGCGGCGTTTTCAGAGTTGTAAGTCGGGCTGGGTTCGGGTTTAGGTTTTTTTCAAAAAATGGGCCTGTCTTTACACTTTGTGTCAGTATTTACAAAAATTAACTAGCTAAATAGCCAGTTGCTGGGCCTGACCTTGCGTCAAACAGCCATAAAACGCCTTGTTCGAGACCAGTTGTCTATTGTGTTTGTTGCATTGGTGTTTTAAGGCTTCAAGTATGGGTCTGTCAATTAAACTTACGGGCCTAAACGGGCTTTTTAAAAACAGTTCTAGTTCCGGCTCCAGTTTCAAGCCCAACTCTGGGCCAATTAATAAACGAAACAAAAATGTTGTAGAGCTGTGTGTCATTTCTTTAATCACACATTCTCACTTGTAAATATCAATGAGTAACATGTCGTCAGAGATTTTCTGGTCGGTCCGTCCACTCTCTGTCCTCTCATCCGAATCATCAATCACCTGGAGGATGTAACTCATTTTGTACGGCCACTGTTCGGTCAGTATTGTCCAGCAAACGAGGTCGGCGGCGGTCTCCTTTGACCGAAAATCTACTGGTTCACTGGTTGCTACGAAGAGCGTAAAATGTAACTGTTAATCGTAAATTGCGGGGCAACTGGTTCCCGACCTTTATCGACAAATTCCACCCTTTACAATTCAAAACATCTTTATTCCTCCCCAATATACTACACAGTAGATGCTAGACCAGTGGTTCTTAACCTTTTTAGTGCGGTTTCCCATTAAAGTAAATCACCAAGTTCAAATTTCCCCCTCTGTTATTTTTATAATAATGTTTTGTGCCAAACATTAACAAAAAATATATTCTTTAATCGAAATAATTTTGTGAAGCGATTTGGTCGGGACCTTAAAGGTATACTGCGCTTTTATTTAGTTTGATTAGTGATTTCTTGAGAAAGTAATATCGTGTGGAATTTTGAAAAATCTCAGGTGCTTGCATTAGTCATTTATTGCATCACAATCAACAGATCAAATGCAACAAAGTCATTGATACTTTTAGTAATGTCTGTGACGTAACAAACGATGTTTGGATTTTTATGCGCCTTGCAAAACTAGATGTAGTTAATCTTACATGTTGTTGCGGAAAATATTGTATTAAATTAACTTTCAATGGTTAATTTCAACCCACGGGCCCGAGTTTAGTGACTTCTGATTCACATAACTTCCTTCTAAATCATTTAAATTTCCCACTATTGGGAAATTTCCCACCGGTTAAGAACCACTGTGCTAGACCATACAAAGATGATTTAATATTGGGACATTTATCACCTTCACAGGTTATATTCCCATAGCTTAAGTGTCTTTTGCTAACCACATGTAAAAAGTAAATTCATCTCCGGTTGAAAACCACTGCCTTAATAAAGCCTTCAAACTGAAGGGAGGCTTCAAACCATTTTTACCTTCAGTGCTGTTTGTCTTTTTCAGAGAATTGATGTATTTTTCCTTGCGAACCTAAAAAAGACTTGATTTAGATACGGCAACTGAAAACCTTTACGTTTACAAGAAACAGAATCAGTCACTATAGAATGTAGTAGATAATTGGAAAGTAGGCTTTACCTTAATAGCATTTTCAATCCCTTATTCAAATAGAGTCATAGTTTGTGTAATAACAACATGCGTTTTATTCCGATAAAATTGAGTTGTTTTGAAGTATGCTTTTAATAGTAACATTAAATCTTTTTCGTTATCTTGGTCTTCACCGTTTTTTCATGATGATTCATAATCGTGGCTGTCAACGTCACAATGTTAAAGATGCGCTTGATCATTCGGGGGTTTCCCTCCAGGTTGTCTTGTACAACTGAGTTTTCAAAGAAGTATTTTCTGTGCGAAAAACGATAAACAAAGATAACCCTGCCCGAAACCACAACCGTACTAATATAACAAAATTTCGAACATAAAGAAGCAAGTTATTCATTCCGTGTTTTTTTAGGTAAAAGTATTTTAGTATTAGCAGTTGAGTTTAATATTGAACGGGGACGTGCAACAAAAATCATTGTTCAAATGTTTGATTTTGCGTTGTTGCCTATCTAGACGGAAGGGCAAAGTACTAAGTCCCCACCCTTGAAATAACACTAGGTCTATTGTCAGTCCTATACCCAATTGAATACACAATCATTAAAACATTTAACATTACCTTTAAAACCAAGTTGAACATAGAACAAAAAGTCGTTTCGTTTTTTTTTTCATAAAGTCATTTTGTGCCGTTTCAAACCACAAGGTTATTACCTGCACTCATAAAGAAACGTCTTGTCGTTCATAGGTATAGATTCAGGATGTGGATGTGGTTCTTCTATTTCCGTTGGCTTCAAGGCGTTAGAAATCTTGAAAGCTGCAACAATATAAGCCACAAAAAGTCAAACACGGTTAAAAGCAAAATCGAAGCATACGATTGAAAACGGAAACTTATTCAAGGTGTGTTAATTCAATAAAGACAACAAACAGTTCCGATAAAATACGCCCTAAGCCAAATATAAGCAAGACACCCGGTGAATAGTAGTTTAAATAAGAAAACCAACGTTACAATCAAATTTCATGTCTTTACACCTTAAAGACCGGACCTTAACATCGACATGAAGTCAACGCCTCCTGCAAAGCGTATTTAGTTTGTTCACCCACATGTTAAGTTATTTTAACGCGCAGTGTTGGCTTGTCATTCATATTTTACTGCCAATGACAATAAGTTTTTCGAAATGTTTGAGAATAAATAGACTCTACGCTTTATGGCTGATCAGTGTTTTTTAACCTTTAAAGTCTCGGACTATTTCTTTCATGGCACAATCAATGCCGGACTTTAGATAATCGTGAAGTAAATGAAAACAGTACGAAAAAACTTATTATTTGGGTTTTTATGTAAAAAAAGCTATTTATATGACAAAAAATTAGGTAACCGAAACCTTTTGCAAGCTATAATAAGAGCTGTTTTCAGCATTAGGAAAACAATGTTGGTTTGTATATTAATAAAATCTTGAGATTTCGTGACTACGATGGTATATTGCCAAAATCTGAACACATTTGCCATAATCAACGTGCTTAAATTGAAGGTATAAGCTTGTCAGAGAAAATATGAAAAAGCAAGCAATTAAAATAAACATTTGAAAGGCTGGATTTTTTTCTGCTCCGAATGTTTGAAACTAAAATTATACACCTACCATACGTTGTTACTGTCAAGCCTTTTTCCGATGGAGCCACTCCGCGTTCAGAGAATGGAACGTTATGGACAACATCTGCTTGGTCGATAAGGCCCCCGATGTACTGTTTCTTTTTGCGCGCCTGAAACAATAAGATAAATGAACACGCACCATGCAACTTAGTAGGGATGGCCCAAAACTCCAATTGTTCTGTTTGGTCGAGCACCGAGCATCTCATGTTGATGCAAGATTTTGTGACAAATACATAAAAAAAATTAAAACTGAAATCACTGTTAACTCTTGCACTTACCTCTGGGACACAGAAAGGCAAGTTAATGATCTTCCGTAAATATTTTTGTGCGCTAATGCTGGCCTGGTCCGCAGCGATTCCAAAAGCATGCTCGATACTCTCTATCGCCACCCGCGAGTTGACGGAAATTAGACAGACAAAAGGGGAATACCGGTCACTGAGAAGAATGCTCACTGCGTCCAACACCGCTTTCACCTAAAAAGCATTGTCTTAATTTAGCCATTGTGGTAAAACTATTTTGCGTACCGATATTTTAACGTTCCATATACAGGTAGTCTTATTCGGGGTAAAGGCGCAAATCTAAGTCAATACAAGCGCGCAAAACCTAACCTTTTTAGATACAAATTTATAGTACGTAGTAAAATATTTATATTATGCACAGTTGTACGCAACAAACCAACGCACACCCTGTGCACAAATATGGCACAAAATAATATTCAGGACCATTTAATCTGAAATCTAACCACGAAACAGAACCCAAAAGCGCTTATATAATCTGCCTTAAACGGTTATGCTCAGTCAAAACAGTTCAATACTTAAAAAACTACAGTATCTCCGTGTAACAACCACTGGACAGGTTTTAAGGACGTTGTTACCTTTGAAAGAACGATTTTATCCAGGTCATCGATTACTATCACGATTTTGTATTTCTTCTTGTGGGAGAGTTGGGCGCACTGAACGAGTTTGGTGATGTGCGTGATCTGTTGAAACACAAGACCATGTTAGGCCGGTTAAGTAAGTAATCACCGTACCGAGTAATAGGACTTTGATTTTTTCGAAACATTCCAGGAAAAAGCTGCGCAATGCACACTAGGGAGTTGTAAACGGGCCTAAAACAGGAGCCCGAACCCGAATCGATTTTGAGAAGCCCGTTTAGGCCCGAAAGTTTGATAGACAGGCCTATACATTAAAACCTCAGGAAAGACCAAGACAACAAACACAATAGACAATTGGTCTTGGATAAGGCGTTTTAGGCCTGTTTGACATTAGGTCAGCAACTGGCTACTTAGCTGGTTTATTTTATTCCAACAAAATACTGACACAGAGCGTAAATTTAGGCCCGAATCAAGCCCGCTTTTTTGAAGAAACCTAAGCCCGAACCCGGCCCGACTTACAACTCTGGCACACTGTATAGATCTGTAATTGTTCAATCATATCCAGGCTTCCACATTCTAGTTTATTGGGAGTAAAAGGCTAAAAAACATGCCTCACCAAATCTGTACGATGCCACAAACGGGCATAAACCACAGAGGAAACTGGCTCACAATGGCAAAAACTTAACAGGTCGAAACAGTGTGCAATATCTGCATCTCATACTTATCATCGTAATGGTTCAATACATATATTTTATAATTTTGGCCAAATTTAGACCTCACCTCATACTTTATCTGGTTCATGACACCCAGTTGGGCTTGTAAAGTAGCGCGGGTTCCCTTTAAAGCGGCATTGATTCGCGAATTTTGCGAGTTCCACATCGCATAAGTAAATCTACCGACGCCTAAAATGGCAGCAGCTACACCAGGAAGCCAAGCGACTACTTGTACAGCGGCCGGTATAGATGCAGTCGTCTGTTGAAAATAAATATCATTTAAGCCGAAGAAATTTGAGATGTTTTAATCACGGAAAGTACCTAGGCCCCTATGTAAAAAGTAAAATACTGTAAATGTGTAAAAGAAATACTGCAGAAGATCTGCTATAACGTAAATATTTGAAAGGACTTTGCGTTATTCGGAAAACGACGAGGATTGGGTCATTGAGATTTATAGCCTACTTACATAAATATTAATTATGCAGATGGTTTTAGTTTATCGCAAATCGGTTACTCATATATTTCACTTATTTGCACGTCTTAAGCCGCGGTTTATTGCAAATCGGGTGATTATATAGTTGCGATAATATACTGGATTTTTTTTCCAACTAAAAAGCTTGGCATGATACAATGCAATTAAGTATGAGCGTATACAATCCTGTTTTTGGCAATAAAAGAGAAATTAAAGTTGACTTACCACATTTGCATAGACAGTCAACGGAATAGGGATGAGAAGTAAAAATACAAGCAGTACAAGCCACAATCCAAGAGCTACGTTGCACGACTTCTTTGAGTAATTCTTCAGCAAGAAGCCAAAGCTGTAAATCTGAACAGCTGACTTTTGGGGCTCCTCATCTTTCTTCTTTACAAGCAACGTACTCTCATCATCAGCAGCGTCCGGAGTTTCTTTATCGGACTTCGCGAACGGATCAATGTAAGACATTGGGATTTGCAGGTTTTTAAGATAACGAAAAGCAGCGCTTGCTTGAAGGGTGCTTGTATACGTCACAACCCACCATTGTGACGCATCCGCAGCTGAAAGGTCATTCGAGTTCATACACTCTTCGTAACCTACAAACTTCGTCACCACACCAAGACTTTTTACAATTGATTCAGCACATTCTTTGTCCGTGCCAAGTCGGGCAAAGATGTGTTTCTGATTAAGGTAAAAGGAGGTTCGGTCAGGAACGGTGGCAATTTCAAGCAAACGAGTCAATCGTGTAGTGATTTTGCCAAACTCTGCCTCCACTGCTGCCACGAGAGCAGTAGCGATTCCCGCCCATAGATTGTCAGCTCCTTCACATGCCCAGGCGTTGAAGTTCACGAACAAATATCTACAGGAAGGTAATTAGAAATTTAGCAACATTTTATAAGTTCAAGAAAAATTGCGTAGTTGCCACGATTTTAAGTTCACATTAATCACAAAAACAAATTAAAAAAACACTTTTTACCGGTTCCGTTCTATTTGAGGTAACCCGTGCGTTTTATTTTTCAGAAAATCGGCAAAGCGGTGCCCTTTTTACGCCGAAAATTTGCTATTTAATTCCTTGAAGTGTTGAGAAAATGTTTAATTTCAAAGTTGTTGCAAAGATCAAATCCAACCGAAAACAAACAAAATATTCTTCATAGAAAAAAAATAAGAGAATATAGTTTCGCTTTGTCGCACAAAAATTGTTTGGAGGGCCGGCTTAATTTAATAGTAGACCTAAGGTTCTAAATAGACTATATGAGAGTACCTTTATTGTTTGAACATAAATTTTTCCACAGCAACTCCGACGCACATACTCTTACATAGAATTTAAACCAGGAATACTTTTTTTCTAACCTGTTTTCGACCTGGTCCACATCACAAGTATCTTCAGCGTTTGCGTCCAACTGCAACTTAAACTCCTGTAGGTCGCCTCTAGTGGTTTGTTCGTCATTTCCGCGAACTGGCATCTTGGACAAAGCGCACATCGCCAACAATCGCAAGTTTTCGATGCTCGGAGTGCGTGGGAAGAAGTTGTTGAAGTAAACGAGGATGAAAACCGCCATGACAAGCACACCGGCTACCACTAGAGTCGCTATGGAGAGGGCCTGTCTGAGTGTAAGGACATGGGTTGTCCTGGCAACGGTGGTAGTAGACTCGATGGCTGATCTGCTGAAAATGTACGTGCCACTTTATTGGAACCTACGACCCAAGTAGATAAAGTAAATACTGTAGTACAATAACATATTATCGTTTTAATCGTTGTACTTTTAATACTGCCATATTAGGCTACTAAGTAATAATAGGTTTATTCAATAAAAATTACACAAAGATAGCCACTACTCCCATCATATTCGCTTTTTCCATTGAAGGTTTTTTTTTCGAAGTGTAACTAACAATACTAAACACAAACAGATTTCGAATTAATAAATTGACTTAACACACTAATGGATATAGTCTTTACGGGCACGGCCAATGTACACATTCAACCTTTTTTGTTCTACACTTTCGCCTGTTTTTGCGACTACTACAAAATGTAGAAACGCTTATTCCGAAAAAAACTGCACAGACAGGTAAAAATTGTTTTAGTTAATACAAATTACCCACTGATTAAACAAATAACACCTAAAAATCATAAATGCGTTACTCAATTTACATGCAAAACCCCTAAAAAACAAGTAGGTCTATAGGCTATAAATAGCACTATATACAGTATTTTTATCGTTACCTAACCATAGTTGCAGGTGTAGTAACGTTAGACACGTTTTTAGGAGCGGCAGTGGGTTTCGCAAATACTTGTGGAATAAGCAGAACTATTCCTGCCACCATCAATAAGAGAGCGATTGTCAAAAGGAAAAAAACACGAAACGAACATTTTCCACCGACACAGTGCTTTGCCTCTGTCTGTGTGGTGACGTCAGCAATCTGTTGGCCTTGTCGTCGTTTCAGTATGTCTGAAATAGAATGTTGCTTTTTATTTCTCACTGGCATAGTTTTTCTCCTAGCAGAAAGTATATGCTTTTATACATCCTCAGTTGGCGTTTAAGAGCATGTCTTTTCAGGTCTAAAAGTTTTTGCAACGCTACACTACATAGTGAAGAGCGGTATATGGACACGAAATCTGTACATACACCCTAATTTTTAAAGAAAGCCCGAAGTTGGCCTCAAAGTTGATGAATTTTCGGCACAAATCATGCCAAATGAAGTCAGGCCTGAATTAATCGTTTAATTTGAAGGTAGGTCCGAAACCGTTCGAAATGTAGCCTATGTTTTGGGAATATTTTTTTCTCACAGCAAATACCTTTAGTGATGCAAAGTGGCGAAATAACTGTTTGCAATCACGGCAGCAGCGCACACAGTTAAACAAAAGCTTAAGTAACAATACTGCAGTAACGTCGTATAAAATGTAGCAATTCCAAAAACACGATTGTCATCTATACAGAATAGCACTTTAAAATGTATTGCAACGGTTTAAAATATATTTTAGGAGATATTTTTCGTTCGCTGTAGCGATAATCTCATCGGCTCTCAAAACTTTTTATTCTCGCTGCAAACAAACAGTTTTTTCGTGGCACATTTTGTCGCTACAGCGAACCATAAACATCTCCTATAACATCAATATTTTAAACCGTACATTTATATACAAACTTGTTCAAATAAATTAATTTCGTAACATCGCTCTGCCAGTACTACTTACTGCAAATATCTTTGATCAGGAAAGTCTTTCCACTTCCCCATCTGCCGAACACACCGATAGTGATTGGAGACGCAACGTTGACGATAGTTTGGGCGATTGCTTCAGCGTACAATGAATGACCGAGGTAGTCGACACCGCTGTCATTATCGTTGATGATCCGTTCTATAGAATGTATATTACAAACAATTACAATGTAGGCATTTTAGACATGGACGTTGGACAACGTTCAGGCTGAAAAAAGCTTTTGGCTGATCGTAACCGGTTTAAAACTTCGGCTAAAATAAGTGGCGTAATTAGTCAAAAGTTTTAAGGGGGATAAAATCTTTGGCCTTTTAGTTAGTTGACTTTAAATTAAACTCTACTGACTACTGCATGTGCAAACTAGATCTATTTGCTGGACTGTACCATGCAAAGTTGTAAATCGGGTTCGGGCTTGATTCAGGCCTGACTTTACCCTCTGTGTCAGTATTTTTTTAGAATAAATTTAACCAACTAAGTAGCCAGTTGCTGGACCTGAACCAACTTCAAACAGCCGTAAAACGCCTTGTTCGAGACCAATTATCCATTGTGTTTGTTGTCTTGGTCTTTTCTAGGGCTTCAATGTATAGGCCTGTCAATCAAAATTTCAGGCCTAAACGGGCGTTCAAAAACGATTCGGGTTTCGGGCTTGGCATACTGATATTTTTAATGTGTCAAAAAGCAACAGTTTAAAAAGCGACACCAAGGAGCTATATCATAAAAAGCGATTACGTGGTATTTTACAATAATAGTCTTCTACAGTTAGGCATGTAATCTTTGCGGTTTTATTTATACACAACACCCGAGTCACGTTTAAGAAAGTTACGGGAAACAACAAACTTCCTGAGCAGCACAGCACTGATAGGAAGTAAGACAAAAACGATATGCATGTCCCTTGCTTTGAAACTGCTTAATGTACCACAATGCAAATATTGGTTTTGGCCACGCCTGTTAAACCTGCCATCGTTATGTTGCCTAAACACTACTATTATTTTAACGATTGAAACTATGTACCTTTCGGTTGAACATTTTTTAGCATCCCAAGGCCAGTAGCGGAAGTTGAAGCCATATTTATTAAACAACACCGTTACCTTTGCTATTTATCAACAACACCGTTACCTTTGCATTGCTTAAGTATAACAAAACTGAAAGCAATCCTAGAAAACTAAAGTATTTTATAAACTACACAAACGCCTTAAAGTTGCAAAACTGTCACTTTGGTCAACGACAAAAATTAGCTAATCCTCTTTGCAATAAGAAATGTAAATACAAACGAATTTAATGCGCGAACACAGTATTTTACAATAAGTATTTTGCAACCTTTTAAACAGAACATTTACAAATGCAGCTATGGCGGTACAAACATTGCGAGTCTTTTTTTCGAAAGGAAACAGTTGGTTTGTCCAAAGGAAGCCTTGCCACTGCCAATGAATAGACTGTCTAGTCCAGCGGTTCTCAACCAGTGGGCCATAGAAGCATTTTGATTAGGCCACAGACCAATCAAATAGAAAGCTGTTTTTAGGAATTTACTTTCATTTGTGTCGCTACACTCAGTTTTACAAAAATAATGGCTTGGGGAGAAGTTGAGAAGGGATGTAAGATAATTTGAATTTAACTATTTACGGCATAAAGTTACTTTGAGTTTCTGCAACACTTTATGTTTATGATGTAATAAACTACTTTGGGATTACAATAAAGCCAGATAGCAGCATATTCATTGTCCAATTACTCGGTCATAACTGAAAGTGCTTGATTAAAGAAGGGAAACTGCTATTTTATGAACTTTTTTTTCGCATTAAGTTATATTGAACTTATATTCTGTTTGAAATATGTTCTGCTTTTTTTCTGAACCTGTTTCATAGTTGTCTTTTTCTTTCATAAAAATTTACTGGGCCACAGAATTTTTGAGCAATGAAAATGGGCCACGAAAGAAAACAGGTTGAGAACCGCTGGTCTAGTCTAACGTATACAACTATCCTAAACATATATGTATTGCACATTAACCATGAACGCACTTATGTCCTGCACAATTATGGGAAAATTCCTGACTTTTTTACGATCGATAGTTTCTCACGATTGACTGAAAGACTTGTGCGCATGCGCAGTACTTCCTATGCAATGCAACCGCGCAAGTAAAAAACAGCGAATATTTGTTCGCTGATATAACGCACGTTCCGTGTCTAACAAATTACCAACGTTTATGCTTGCTAAAAGCGTGTTCAGACATGCTAGACATTAGGGCGATTTTCAGTAAGCCATTGTCGTGGTTTTTATTACTTTGTGATTGCATAAAACCAAATTTTTACTTTGAATTTAAATGTAAAGTAATCAAAGTTGAACAGGCATTATGCAAAGAGGTTGGGCACTTCAAATACACACTATTTTACCTATACAAGTGGGCACCAATGTTTTAAAACCTTAAAAGACAAAATGACACACAAATCAACACAAACCTTCTTATATTAGATGCATTCAATGTACAAACTACAAAGAAAAATCCTTTATTTAATTTTATCAAAACGAACATTTTTGGCCCAAAAAACGCTGTGAGTAGGAAAAGTTTTATACAAAGCATAATCTTACCTGTTGTCGAAAATCGTATCCAATTACTTCTTTTTCAAACAATCTTCAGCTTGCTTAAAAAACAATAAAAAATAATAATAATGCCATCTGAAGTGTACTGGATGAGAGAAGCGTATTTTTGTGTGAAAAGTTTTATTCTGTGTAACACAATTAATACATGTAATTAAGCAAAATAATCTTTACATGTTAAAAATTGGATTATTTTTGTCATATTTGCAAAATATGTTTAATAACTTATTTACATTTACCTAATTGTACTGTTTACGTTTCTTTACGTATAGCTAATCCATTATAGTTTAGGGGATTTTTGTAACTTTTTTGGCAACGAGGTTTTTAATGTTTTGAGTTTTTGTTAAGTCTTTTATGCAATAAGCAGTAAAAAGGCTTTTTCGATTAGCATTGTCGTAATATTTATTTTGCGCTTTTTACTAAGTCAAGCAGTAAACATCATAAAACACAAAATATATTGTTTTGTGTGTTTTATAGAATTTCTCGACGCAAAAATGAATGCAATCGAAAATTACTTCAAACAATTTGATGATGTTACGAAGTTACCTGCACCGTATTTAAACGGGGATGCCGACATTTCTAATCAGTTTATAAAAATCACTGCAAACATTTACAAACTCGCAAAGCTGTTGGGAAAAACGGTTGACAATGACCCATTTCCACAACTTTTATTTGACGGCTTTGATGAAGAGCAAATTTGGCAGCAGGTGGAACTTTTTAACAGTGACGCACTAATGCAACTCCGTAAACAAGTGTTCCAGTTCGAAAAAGAAGATGATTTAAGTTTACTAAAGGACGAAGTAGAAGAAAATGGTTCATTACTGGTCGATGATTTATCTGATGACGACAAACAAGAGTCGACTGAAAATAGTGAAAGTGTTGATGAGGGTGAAAATATGTCACATTCTGCTGAGGAGGAATTTTATGAAAAAACTATAGTTGATGATGACTTTTTTAGTTTAAGACAGATGGAGAAATTTCTTGACACACAGGAGACAGTGCCATCTGGTGGCGGAGAGGGAAATAACATTGATTATTTCGATGACATACCATCTACCGATGATGAAGGGGACTTATCAGCCGGTGAAATGAGTGATGATGAAAATAATAAACTTGACGAGTCGGAAGAAGACCATGTTTCTGCACGCCAGTTAAAATATCAAGACTTTTTCCATGATGCAATTGAGCCAGTTGAGATGGAAGAATCAAAGACTGTGGAGACAAAACCATCGCGCAATGTGGGCAAACAGAATGACCGCCTTGTGCAAAAAATTGAAAAGCTTGAGGAGAAAGCCTTGGCAGAGCCTGATTGGCAAATGAAGGGTGAAACAAGTGGTAGTAAACGTCCTGTAAACAGTTTGCTAGAGGAGGTATTGCAGTTTGATCAAACTGAGCGCACCGCCCCTGAAATCACAGATGAACACACACATGACTTAGAAACCATCATTTGCCAAAGAATCAAGGAAAGGTTGTTTGACGACGTGCAGCGGAAAATCAAAGAGGTCAAAAATCCACATGAGTTTAAACAAAAGATCATTCTCAACTCTGAGCAGTCCAAGCTGTCCTTGCATGAGATATATGAAAAAGAGTATTTGAACAAAATCTCTGTCCAACCGCAAGAAGAAAAGGAAAATCCATCTCACGCTGAACTAAAGTCACTAATGAAAGACTTGTTTCGAAAACTTGATGCCTTATCCAATTTCCATTTTAGGGCCGCACAGCCTGAACCTGAGATTAAGGTCATTAAAAACCTTCCCTCAATCGCAATGGAGGAAGTACAACCAATAGCCCATGCAGATTCCAACATGCTCGCACCCGAAGAAGTTCTTGGTCACAACGACACAAAAGCTGATGCCGAAAAAACGACTACAGACAAAAAACGGGAAAGAAGAAAAAAGAAAACAAAACAAAAAGTGAGTTATGGTCTATACCTGGGGTGGGCCACAGCCCGCAGCCCTATTAAACAGTTGTAATTTTTTTCATCGGCTGGGTGCAATGTTCTATTTTAAGTGCCAAATAGTTTTTTGAATTAAATGCTGATAGTTATTAGTTTATTACTAAGAATAGGCATTTGTTACGTACTAAGACACATTTTAAATGGGCTTGGAGACTGAGTCTGTATGAGTTTGCCTACACTCCTGTGTTATTGCATTACCTTCTTTGCAGCTTGTTTTTTTGCAATATTGCTACTTTTTGGGCTGCTCAAGCAAAAAGGTTGCCCACCTTTGGTCTATACCAGTGGTTCTCAACCTTTCGTGGACCGTGGCCCCCTAAAATTAACTTTTGGACCTCGCGGCCCCCTTAAAAAATGTAAATGGCAATCTCATGTTGGAATTCGGTTTACCCCATTGTAACCATCTTTTACATGGGGCGCTTTAAATTTGGATGATAAGAAATAAACATTTTATGTATTTGAAAGCTTAATAAGAATTTTAATACAGTAAAAACATATATGCCTTTTTTTCTAGGCTCGAGCAAAAGCACGAAGCGATAAGTTACAAGCACTTGCTCAAACCAATGAAAAGTTGAAGTCGCTGCAAGCAATTCACAAACTTGAACAGCAAGCAAAGCTACCAGGAAGCCAAACAACCATTGTTAAGGTAGAAGACACAAATATTGTTTTTATGGTAACCCAACAGAATTCAGCCAATCTGGGCATACTTAAATCCATTTAAACATATTCTGGGCAAAAAACAGTTTTCTATTTTTGAAAACTGATGCACGAGAGACTATTTTCCTGTGAGGTAAAAAGGTTGAAAAGCCCACACCTTGTTTGTGAAGTAAAGACTAATGATTGTCATGAAACATAAGCATTTTTTACACAAGCATACAACAAGTTACAGCAAATGTTATAGTATAAGGTTTTTTTCTTCTTTTTTACGGTTAGAAAGCTTGATCCATTTAACACTATGAGACGTTAACAACTATTACTATTTAGGCTGCATCGAAGAAGAGAGAAAATTTGACATCATCTAAAGCGTTTTTCAACAGATTAGAGGAAACAAAATTACAAACACCTGTCAATCGGAAAAAGAATGTGAAATCAAATTAAATGTTGGTTGTGTAGATGATATAAATAAAACAAAACACAATGAAAAAGTTTTTTTTGTGTGCAAAAGTCACAAATATGTGAATATGTTCTAAACTTCTTGAAAGGTTTCATTTCTCTGTTCATTAGCTCAAAACAGGCAAGTATCATGCTTTCATATTGTTTGATGCTGGTAAGTTTTGCTTATTTGGTAATTGATGGGTAATTTTTTACCAGTCCAACAATATATACAATTGTATTTAGGTCACGGACGGAAGTGCACATATTTTAATATACGTGTTCACGGCCGCAGGTTGTGCACTCCTGCCTTCTATCGTTTCGTTGACACCCTTTGATAAGAAATTTATTCCATAAGCGGAATGCCCTGCAGTGTTCGATCTCGTCTGCATCCTAATGAATAGTTAATTAAGCATGACGTACATCCCAACGTGCTAAAAGCCAATTCAGTGAGTCAAGGTTGCTGTCTAGTTACGGTCGAGCGTAAAGTCACGTTTACCAGCTAAAGGGAGCGTTTTTTCATATTTTAAGCAAAAATCAAAGTGTCAGGTAAAAAATTAGGCGTTATAAAGAGGCAAGAAAATTATGTTAAATATTATGATACATTTCCCACAAAACAAAAACATTCGGAAAACTTTATATATTTCGCCTAAAATTGACACTGTCAGCTCCTGTAAAAGCATGGAGCAAATTAATAACAATAAAAAGTCTGTTTTTTGACTAGCTTTTGACTCAAAGAATAGTGGACCACATATGGTTGGCTTAATCAATATTTTTCCTTTGTCGTAAGCTACTTAGAGATAGACAAATCTTTCATGGAATAAATATTTGATAGATTGCACAATGCTGTGACCAGTGGCCCCCAAAGATAAATAGGCTTCTGCGAGCTAATAACATTTCGTTAATTGTTTTTCTACCGTGTGCTTTTAGCATTTTTTCTGTGGCCCATAGTGTACTCCAAGGTAGTGTTAATAAACAGCATAGGTCAGGCTATGAGTCCGTTTTCCCCAGTGAAAATAGATGGCTAGCGTTTTGTGCATACATGCGACCACAGCGCGACTGACGGCATTATAAAGGTAGTCGTATTTTTCCTGTTAAATTCACCTTGATTAGGATAAGGGTGCGAATAAATTCACCTCAGTTACAACGTGGAACCGTTCGTTTGTTTTAGGCATTTGACGTAGTGCGGTGAGAGGAAAACCGCTGACCTAAACTATTTTTCCAACTTATTGTCTCGGCAGCAAAATTCTTCACGATTTTAGAGCCCTGTACTGTCTTATTGAATATGGTTGATTCTGGTAACGCCGTTAAATTGCCGCTATGTGACAGCAACCCTTAAAATGGATTCCACATTTTTAACCACCACAAAAAACTATTTTTATGGGGTAGGCTGAGGGCGTTTTACTCTCGCCCCCTGACTTATTGTTACGTCGTGAGTTCGCGTTACAAAACTCGCAGTACAAGCTTCTTGGGCGGAGCAGTTAGGTAAGCGGATAGCGGAAAAGTATCGCTGGAGACAATGGACTAACAACCAGTTTTGTATCGATTCTAGTACAGGCGCGCGAATGCTGAAGAATGATTTGTCACTGGGTAACAGTGTGCCGAAAAGACACAAAGTATTGATTGTGTACCGGCTCCTATAAGGCTGTTTCACGCTACTGAACGCGTTAATTTTGTGGCCGCTATTAGCTGCGTATTAGCGAATTGATTTTAGCGAAATTGGCTTTAGGGGAAGCAGAAAAACGTGTAGGCCAATAAACACAACGGCAGACTTGTGACTAGACCTTGAAGCAACTGGAAATGGCAGTCAAAAAATAATAGTTTTGGTAGACAGAAAATGACAAACTCAGTTTTAATAGAGATTTGTTGAATTTGTAGTTTCATTTTATTTATAAGTTTAAACAGCGAGGCTAAATTTGAAATATTTGTGTGCACCTTTTTCTTTGTATAGCGCGAAGCAAAGTCATATGTTTCGAAAACTGTTGATATTTTAGCCCCTTTTAGTTTCTTTTTGGGTGTAGGAATTATGACAATTTGTATTTTTATAAAGAATATAAGTTTTTAACCTAACAAAATCATTAGAATTTTATTTTAGACTAAATACACAAGCTGTGGATAATGTTCATAAGTTTAAGGCGCAAAACTAAAAAAAACGCTTCAAAGATATTCTCAGTTTAAATCAATAAAGTTGAGTAAGTTATAAGTTTGCGCAAATAGTAGGTTACCGAATTTTGAAACAAAACATGACATTTCTCTCTTTAAATTTTGTACAAACTAAATCTGTAAACTAGACCTGATCATTATTATCAACACTTTAAAACAGGGGTGGGCAACCTTTGTTACTGTAGGACCAATTATGAATGTCAAACTTGGATCGAGGGCCGCGCATGTGCATCACACAAAGTAATTTTGCTTTATTTCTTACCAAATATGCTGAACTACAAGTATAATTCGTATTTGATTCTAGCCACATTTTGCCAGATCGCAGAAAACTAGCATAAGGCGCATTAATCAGCTCAAAAATGTGTAATAATTGGACTCGTTTGCCAGCACTTTTGAAATCCAAGCGTCTCTGCGGGCCGCACAAGCTTTAATGAAGGGCCGCAGGCTGCCCACCCCTGCTTTAAAATAACGATACAGGGCCAAACAAGCTTACACATGATAAAAATGATATATTATGTATAAACTACAGCTTGGCACTATCTATCTTATCTTATTCACTATCTATAATTGTACTTAATCTACTTTATTAAAATTCAGGTGTATATCCAAACGTCCGTGTATATTTTCCTTTTTTTGGTAAGGAAAATAGAGACTATAACTAAGTTGCTTGTAATTTAACGAAACTACAAATATAATGTAACAAAGATGGTATCACCACCCTTTGCAATACAGTAAGAAAAAAGACATCGCAAGAAAAACTGCTGGTTCAACATTCAACACTCTAATGTCAAAAACAAAACAAGCTGTATTGTCGTCACGCATGAATGAACAAAGTCGTGGACTGTTTGAAGAAGTTTTAATCAAAGTTTGTGCTTCAAATATTTCACGTTTGTATTTGCTTGTAAATGTCACAAACTTTTGCAGAACGTTGATACCCCGGTTCCACGTGACAAGACGACGTCAGCGTTTCGACGTCACCAGTTTGTTACGCAACAAAAGCAATTTCTCAATCAGAAAAATCGCACAGGTACAAAATAAATCAATTTACTTCATTGTTCATTAAAAAACTTAATTAAATAGAAATTAAATGAATTTTACTTTTCCTCAGGGAAAAGCTAAAAAATACGTTTCTCTACTGTTTAATCTACATACACTCATAACTTACATCAGAAATGCGCACTAAATTTTATCTATATTAACTTACAACAAATTTTTCGATACCATCCATAACTTATTTTTGTATGTTTTGTGGCCCTTGCTTTTGAAAAAAAATTACTTCTGTTTTCAATACTATTCTTGGCATGTTGGCCTAGCGACCGTTGCCATGGAGATGTAGACATTGCCAGTTAGATCATTCTCTTTTAAAATACTAAACGCGACTACTTTACTTTATCAGTGAGCACTACAGGTTGCGAAAATGTGATGCATACCTAAATTATTTTAAAAAAACAACAACACAGATATACTTCGCTTGAAAGACCGTTTTCCTAAATTATTTTTGATGTACAGACCGACAAGTCCCAAACGGTGTTGCAAACATCAAGCACCGCGTAACGTCCAACATGGAGTTGGACATAACGTTGCCCAGGACTTTGGCAACAGCCCAGGCGCCCCATTACCCATTTGAAACACCAGGAAAGGTGGCACTTCAGAGAGCACGGTATGACTGTAACACGAATAGTTAAACAAAAACCACTCCGACTGCCCTAAACCGGTTTAGACCGGAATAGAAAACCTTGGATTTTGATTCAATTTAAAAAAATGAAACAACGACAAATAAATGTCCTTTATATTTTGTGCTCGAAAAATTACGTTTTTTAAAGTTTTGCGTAAATCTGTTGGTTTGGGTCGAATTTCACCACCTAACTGGTTTAAACCCAACTTGGAAACCTGAAATTTCGAAAAGTTACCTTCTTTTTCATTTAATGGGCTTAAAATTGACGAGAAGTACGGTTTTTGTACAACTTATTTTCACGGATTATACGAACCACTGATTGGTGGATCCAAAATGCTGTTTTGCCTTTCAGAAGTTCCACTAGCAAAACTTCCCTACGCACCTTGCAAGGACTGAAATACCACGGCAGCCGGATAAGCAACTATAGCCAACCTCCAGTTATCAGCAGCACAAATGACAAACTTCTTAGTCTTACCCCGAACAAAGTACCTGATAAACCCATTGTGAACCGAACCTCCCGATCCGCCAACTCACAAACCACGAAGCCGCAAAGACAGTTAATGCGCTATATGGAATTCCAGGGTCATCAAACGCCACGTGTGCAGTCCCGAAACGCCACTGGTGCAGATAGCGCCACACCCACGCCGTGTTTGACGCCACGCAGTATTCCTGTTATGCGTCCACACATACATTACAAACACGGCGGTGGGAGTGTTGTGGTAACTTCGGCGCTTCAGCCACGCCCAGTAAAACGCGAAACGCCAAAATCCGCGTTAAAAAGCGACCACTTGCAGCTGTACAGGGCGCAATTGGAGTCTTACCTCGGTCCGCGAAAAAAAGACACAAGTTTTCTTGCTCGCCGGATGGCGCCAGTGCTCCGGGTCGTGCCTGCGTCGCGCGTATGGGTCCACGGCCACAGCGTACCCCAGGCGACCCCGAAGCCACCGCCCAAGTCCGGGGACGGTTCCGAGGGGGCGTCGCAGAAACGAGTTCGTTTCAGTGACCAGATGGGGCTTCCACTAACACGCAACATGACACCGACTTACAGAAAAAAGCATTCCTACATACTCAGATGGCTGGAATCGGCGGGAAGGCCTGCGCCGCCTTTAGCTTGAACGTTTTTCGTTTTCCTTATTGTTAGATTCAATTTACTCAAGTCCGAAATACCACTGGAACGTGGTTTGGTTTGTTTTATTCGTTCTCAGAGTGGTTTTGGCCATTTCCACCACATATTTTCGTGTCGTCTAGCACAGGGTTTTATTCATTGTTTCAAACATTTTTTGAAAAAGTTAGCTCAGGAATATAAAGCTAAGCTCGAGGTTTTACTTAACAACGTTATTTTGCAAAAACTGTTGCAAAACGTCCGGATATAAGTTATTGACCTTGTTATTTGGCGTTGCGCCACATTGTAAAAACAGTTTGTACCAAAACAGCAAAATCATTTTCCACTTTGATAGAGATTCTAAAACATTATTTTTAACCCCAAGCCATGCACAAAATACCCTACAATAGCAAATTTCTTCTTGATTGACAATCTAACATACAATCATTTTCAACCTTGGGTTTTTTCAGAGAGTGTCAGGGAGGCCTCTGCAAGATTTTATTACTTAATTTTATTGACGCATATTTAATTTATGACACACGGGGTTATATTGTGTAATTTTTATGTCGCTGGTATCATATGTCTGTCAGATAGCCAGTACATCATTGAACCTTCACTGTGTATTTTTTACAGTACTGTATTATTGCTGATAACCAGCAGCCCTTGCCCTTAAGTAACATAAGATAAAGAAACATTCAAGTACTTTGGCATACACTGTACTTTTTTGTAGGTATACACAGTGTTTTTTTAACGTGTTTTCAAATTTCTCTAGCGGTTTCCCAAAATTTCCCAAAAAATTCGTTTAAGCAAATATGGCTATTTTTTGGTATTTAAATGAAACACTTGCGTTCTCTTAAAACTACTTAGCGGTCACCCAAACCAAACCTTAAAAAAACCCTGGGTATACATTACATTAGGCCACAAAGTGTCATTAAAAAAACGTGTTTTGTTGGTTGGGCCCCGCGAAATTTTGCCATTATGAAAAGGTTATAAATGAAATTTCTGCATTTGGGAACCATCCGATTATTTCCAGTAATATATGTTTATAAATACATGTTTTTAGCTGAAATATAAAGCCTCTGTTTTTAGCCTGTTAAAAAATGACAACCTCGTTCTTTGAATTTTTTGCTGCAAATTGGAAAAGTGTTGTTTATGACCTTGACACACGACGACGGTAATTCAAGGTCAAATTGCCGCGGGCGCCGCATATTTAGGGTTTAACGTAGCAGGCAAGTAGCACACGTGCCAGATACCAATCATAAACGACTTTGCAGCAGGCAAAACTAGCTGCTGTAATAGTTGCCTACAAGTTCAAACAACGGTGGTTTCGTTAAAACTGTAGTCTGAATGTCAAACTAGGGCCTGTAGTAAAAATACAGCACAGTGTATAGCTGCTATCACACCAAGTTCGAAATTTAGGCGTAGCTTTCAGTTCGAGAAAGGCGTACGTATTGTAAAGTAAACGGAAAAGTTACCTCTTATTCGTTAGGTAACATACTGGAGCTCCAGCATTAAATTACAGTTTACCAGAGTTTCTGTTTTTTAAGGGAAATTCTATGGCAATATAATGTTATATTTGTAACGTTGGCAGCGAAATAACACACATAATAAAGGTTGTGTTATTTTCGTAAAACGCTTGCTGGAGTTTGTTAATCTTTTCATTACTGACTTGTCGAAAAAACAAGAATGCGTTCTTAAATAAAATAAAATCCCTAGGGTTTCAATTTAACCCCGGTTGAAAAGTTATCGTGAACTATTCAATTATGGTAACATATTATTTCATTGCGCCAAAAAAAATAAGCGGAAAAAAACGAGGCCAAATTTCAAGTCTTTAGCAGCCAAATCGTACAAACGCGTTTCAGTAGTTTTTTTAATTAATCCTTATGCGATGTGTAGAGTCCCTATCTTACCCCAACAAAGAACGACACGCCGACAAAAAGCAATGATTTGAAAGTCAGCAAAACCTTTTTGCTATGACACATTCACGTATCAAATTCAGGTTCGTGACAAAGCTAAACAAGGGTTCAGTGTAGAAGACATTGCTTGTGGGCGTCGCCCCGCGTCGGCGTTCGTGATTGGCTATCGTTGGATGACGCGACACTAGTATTGTGTTGGGTCACAATGGTGCGCAGATATAACATAACTGTGACTGATGTCCGTCGGTCAGATAATGATATCGGGGAAAGTGTTTCATAGCAAGGATATTGTACATTTATGTTTTTATTCGTCAAAATGTGTCATAGATATGTAGAGGTCAGCAACTGGTTAATTTTTAATTTTAAAGCATAGAGAAGAAACGATTAAAACAAAACTAGTTGGCATTTTTGGGTTATTTTGTTGTAGTCAGCGTACAGACAACATAGTTAATTGCTATCCTTCGGAAAAGTTTTTTTTAAACAGGAAATACACCATGTTTTGGGTATAGAATACTTCCGTGCAGGACTTACGATATTTGTAACATTGCAATGTTCTATTTTACATTTAATCCCTAAAGCGACTGTCCAAAATGCTTACCGGGACTTTGTAATTAGATTAAACAGTTACAAAATTAGCTCTCGAAATTAGCAAGTTCAGCAAATCCGTGAAAATTTTGGTGCTTGCATTTGCAAGAAACAGGCCATATTTCTGAATCGGGCCCACGTCTAAAATATAAGCAATTAGTTGCTTCAAGTCTGAACGAAATCAAAACATTAGGATTAATAAATCAAAACGTACTCTACTTTTCAAAAAGAATGTTTTTTGTGCATTTTTTAATTATGACGTGGAGCCACAATAACCAAACAGTTTGCTGTAAGTTATTTGCATCAGTAATTTTAAAAGCTTACAGTACATCAGTTTAAATTTTGATGGCCATAAAATACGACAAATCCAGCCCATTTTTCTTGAAATATGAACAATATTACGTAACAGAAACAGTTAATTGATAGCTGTATGTAGCGGAAAGAAGCCGTTTTTGATTGCAAACAAAACAGTCAGTCTTTTATGTTACAAGATTATCATGCAGACTGCTGGCCAGTAGAAAAGACTGATGGTGACGTCATAACTAGCGCTCACGCTTTTATTCACCGGAAATACGTGTCAATGACAACTTATCACTGCGCCTGTGTGACGTCACAAAAGCCTCGCGTGTTGTAAACCCACCAACAAGGTGCGGAAAAAAAACAAATGTTAAAGGCTTCTGCTTATTTTTTGAGCTTATTTTTTTGGGACTAAAATAATATTTATTGCGTCCTTTAATGCAACAAATAGCCACCCTGCTGAAGAAACGTTAAATGCTTCGTCTTAACATTTGCCAAAGCAAGTATTTTCTGTCAGGCTAAGTACAGAAAAAATGATTCCGATTTATAACTTATTTATGTTCATAATATTCGGTTTAGCAAACCAACAGAGCAAACGTTAATCTTTTTGGTGTCTACCAACAGCAAGTGTTATTGTTGTACGTTGGCCAGGCTAATTGATAGGGGAAAACAGCTGGAATCTTATTTTATAATACAGGGTATTTTATTTTCCTTTTTTACACTATTTTTTCGATGTGTTAAAGCTTCATAAAATACAATTGTATTCTAAGGTGTACGTGAAAAGAATAACAATATTAGCGCTTTTGTACAATGTCTTTGACGGTCAAAACATTCAGATCTTTAACTCGGAATTGCGCGTGCGCTCCAATTGTGACATCACAGACGAGAACAAAGATCCAGACTCGTCGACAAAGTAGTAAGAATGTCGCCGTCAACGAAAATACACGCGTTGTGATAACAGGTAACAAGGATCTCTTTTCATAACTTCGTAGCCTGATCTTGTAACACGTTGTCCTTGTTGGCGTTCAGAACATACTAACCCAGCAAAATGGGACTAAACCAGTGGTGGGATTAAGCCGGTTCGCACAGGTTTTATAGAACCGTCTCACGAAAAAGAGATCAGCAAACCGGTTAGCATTAGTGGTTACGGTCAATGTTTGTTTTTGTAGCAGAACCGGCTGAAAAATATAACTTTTGTGATAGAACCGGCTGACAAAAAATTTTAATCTCACCACTGGACTAAACGCATTTTTAGGCTCGGTTTAACACATATTGTCTTTGATTTCATTTTCTATCGTATTGTGCAGGTGGCTTGGGACAGCTTGGTCAAAACTTGGCATCAAAGTTGCGACGAAAATTTGGACGTGAAAATGTTTTGCTTACTGATATTAAGAAACCGCCTAGCAGTGTTCTTGCAAATGGTAAGCTGGTTAAAAACTGATGAATACTTTGTGGGTTCGAATCCCACCCAAGCATAGATATTTAAACTTACAAGGCCAAAACAAGTCAATTAAAAGGTGTTACGCTTTTTTACAAAAACATTATAGTATCGACCTTTTTTGACAAATTACTCAAAATCTCATCTTTACAAAACAATTCTATCGTGGGTTCGAATCCCACCGCCCCTTCTCAAACTTTTCAAGCATGTGGCGCAATAACAGGCTGTTTTATTTCGCGGCACCCTTTGCAGGCCAACGACACAAAAGTTGTTTTTAAAAGTTAATTTGCAACTTAATTGCTGTTAATTAATTGCAGTGGACAACATTGCCTTTCCTGGCACATAAGTAAAAAACTGATCAGCAAATATCATTCACGTTATAAATCAACATGTAATGTCTGCACTTTAACATAGAAAATATTTTGAGGCACACTTTGAAATTTGATTGGGCGCACTATTGTGTCGCGGCAGACAGTTTGAGAATCACCGATCTAACGTTTATGTATTGAAGCTTGCTTTGGTATAACCCTCTTACAGACACAGCGTAGTTTACGTACTGCGTGTCAAATTATGACTAACACGAATTTTGTCACATACACCCAGCTATTGTTGTTTTGCTCAGGTCCGTTCGCGTACGCCGACATACTCGATTATGACGCAATAAAACAGCTGACTGTCAATCACGGCGCTGATTGGCTGATTCATTTTAGCGCTTTACTCAGTGCTGTGGGTGAAGCCAATGTTCCACTGGCCATCAAAATCAACATAGAGGGGCTGCACAATGTTTTGAATGTTGGTAAGTTTACGTTTTGTAAATAGTTTTGACGTTGGTTGTATATCAGAGACCTACATTATCGGCATTGGAGCCCCAACCAGCCCGAACCCGAATCGTTTTTGAGAAGCCCGTTTAGGCCCGAAAGTTTGATTGACAGGCCTTTTCATAGAAGCCTCGGGAAAGACCAAGACAACAAACACAATAGACAATTGGTCTTGAACAAGGCGTTTTAGGGCTGTTTGACATTAGGTCAGGTCCAGCAACTGGCTACTTAGATAGATAAATTTATTCCAAAAAATACTGACACAGAGTGTAAAGTCACGCCCGAATCAAGCCTGTTTTTTTAAAAAAAAACATAGCCTGAATCCGGCTCGAAAAGCCAGGCCCGACTCTGCGATGCCAGGTATGAAGTTTTCAATGCCCATTAAACTGTTTGTCGTTGCAGCAACGGAATTCGGACTCAAACTCTTTGTACCGAGCACGATCGGAGCTTTTGGAGTCGACTCGCCCAAAGATCCTACTCCTGATTTATGCATACAACGACCCAACACTATATACGGCGTGTCAAAAGTGCACGCTGAGTTAATGGGAGAGGTGACGAAATAATACGAGTAAATGTTTAAAGTTAAGGCCATCCTGAACCACCGAGGGATTTTTTCTCTTGGAAATTAAAGTAATTTGATGTCTTATTGAAAAAGTTCCTGACTGGAAATGTCTTAGTTTCAACCTCTCGCTTTGGGTGCCAGATCAGTCTGATGAGCAGTTTAAAACGTAACAAATAATCAATTCAATCCCTTAAAAAATAACACCTTTGGCCTGTGACATATTTTAACTCAACACCACACATACCTAACGGGAAATTTAATGCAACAAAACATGGTTAACGCTTTTAATTGTTTCAAATATTTGCTGCGCGACTGCTTATATAGGTATTTTTGTCTATTTAAACAAATATATATTGATATTAAAACCCGGTATGAGTGTTCGAAATAGAGTTGTATACTGGTCTGAAATTAGGGCACAATCACGAAAGTACAAGACCTAAACCCATGGGTTCAGGCTGCAGCCTGGACTCGAACTTTTTAACTATTAAAGCCGAAACTTGGCCCAAAAGTTTGTGAGATTGCGGCAGAAATTAGGCCTGACTTACGACTCTGGTTTGAATTCCGTTCAAACATTGAAAACACCAAACAATTCGTCTTGCAATTCTTATCAATAAACGATCTTTGCACTTAACGCCTGGAGGCGACACAAGTTGCAGCCATCGCATCTAATCGAACTTTAGCACAGAAAGAACGCGCCTGATTGGTCGAAGTCGGGGGGCGGCGCAGTCACGTGATTTGGCTGCAATAAAATCTTCTGTTGGCAAAACAAAAAGATAAATCGGTCAAAAACAAGTTTAAAGCAGCTTGTATGACTCCGCAACATTATTAAATCTGCAATTCTCTTTCAAACAAACATTAGTTGACGTTTTTTTATCTTAAAAAATATGCTTTTTGCACAAATGATTACTAGAGCGTTTGTGAGAAATGTTCCCACTCTGACATAAATGTTTTTTTAATTTTGTTTTATCAATTTTTAAAGTTAGTCTAGCATATAGTGAACACGGTTTTTGGACAAATAATAACAACAAAAAATGAAAAATGGATCTCACATATAAGCTTATACAAGTTCTAATCTAATCCCATCTCGGTTGCTTGTGTTTTCTTCAGCAAGAAACTTGAGAGGCATTGCTCCGGGAACCAATTGGTTAAACTAAATTGTGGTCACCAACTATTTCAAAATAATCAAATAAAAACTAATTTAACGGACTTGGCAATAAAATAGGCAGCTCGACGGCGGAATCATTGTGAGCATAACGCATTCAGGCGTTCCCCGCCCACCGAGGATAAAAATATAACAAACAAGCAAGTTCTTCGGTAAATAAACTTTCCAAGCTAAAAGTTTTGCCAAGATGTTTAATTTATCTTGCAATGTTCTTTTAATCACGTACACATGTTTATATCTCAGTATTATCATCAACGATTTGGTCTCGATTTTCGATCTTTACGATTCCCAGGGATTTTGTCTCCTGAAAAACCTGGAGGAGGCACAACTGGTAATTATGCTCGGAAAACTACTTTGCTATGATTTATTCTTTTATTCCTCTAAAAGCTTCCTTTAAGTTGCCTTTCTGTTAATAACTTATTAGGTTTTTGTCAACCGTTTTATAGATTATCATGAAGTAATTTAAAAACGTTAAACGTACATTTAAACCATTTTTATTAGTAATTACCATTTTAAATATTAATAAAAGATGGAAAATGTCATTAATCACTTAAAAAGAATTTTCAGTAACGCATAACAAATCTTTTACATCATTTTTTGATTCAAAAATCATTTAACAATCTCGAACAATCGATCGCTGCGAGCATTTTTCATTACTAGCACTGCATTTAATCAATAACTTAGAAGAAGTGGAACAATTTACTTGACACTTTCCTGTTTCAGATTATGCGATAGAAATTTTCTACAGCGCGTTGACAGGTAGAAAGTTTGTTTGTGGTTTGAAGCCGGACACCAGGCTTCCTATGATGCATATTGACGATAGTTTGAATGCGACGATACAGGTACAATATTCAGTTTATTATAGGCTTCACTCAATCTTGGGATTAATATGACGAAACGTAATTAAAACTGTCGTATGTTTGCCACCCGTATAGTAAAAAAGAGTACAAATACAGTTAATGTAGAATACAGCGCCTATTGAGTTGTATGTTATACAAGGATGCTAGGGGTTATATATCAGTTTAAGTTGAATTTATTTTCGCGTAAAAGAACACATAGCAACACAATTGCACCGAACAATTAAGCAGCCCAAAAATACTTGCGTTAAAACGTTATGTGGCGCAAAACAGTAAAGGGCACAATTAGTGGATTAATTATTAATAAAAGGGCAGGAATTCGGCCGAATGGTCCAGCGCGCCTGACCCATATACAGACATAAAAAACCTGATCGGGATTCGTCCCCGGGAGTGTCCTGGGTTCGAACCCCGTAAAAAAAATGTACGCGCTGTAGCGATTATATAAAGCCAATCAACTACTTTTTTTCTCAATTTTTAAATCTTTTCTTCACTCTACCAACACACAATTCCTTGTTATGTTCATTGTAAAGCGATTGTTGTATATTAGCACCAACTTGTTTAAACTTCAAGCAGTCTTTAAAAAAAAAACACTAGGTATTTTCTTTGAAAAAAAGGACGGTTTAATGGTGAAAATAACGGCCCAAATAGACGTAAAAAGCGACATGCTTGATTCGGCAAATGCTCATGCCATCATCAGTGAGCATTTGCCGAAACGTTTGAACAATAAAGCATGTCGCTTTTTACGTCTATTTGGGCCGTTGTTTTCACCATTAAACTTATGAACAGATCCGTATATAGTGTTCCAAAGGATGTTTTTTTCTGTGATTTGTACATCTTGTTTACTTTGCCCGATATCAGACGTGAAAATTAGGTGTAAAAAATTTGCACAAACTTTAAGGAATGAATTTAAACACTACCAACAATATGTGTGCTAAGCATCAATTTTACTTTGAGGACTTCTTTTGTCAGTTTATGGAAACGCCGGATGAGATTCTGAAGCAAAGAACTTACAACATTAATTCGATGAGTTTTACGCCAGAGGAGATCAGCGCAGAAATCAAAAAACACATCCCAGATTTTCAAATTAGCTATGAAGTTAATCCGCTGCTACAAAATATAGGTAAGAAAAATACTGTGCTGTATTGTATGTGAACACTGTTGGTACAAACTGCGCCAAAAGTTATAACAACTGGATGTTTCGGTTTCAACAAGTTTGTATCATTAAGCAAAGTGTCGACTACACCCCCATTCCCTAACACAGTGGTTCCCAAACTTTATCTACTCGCGTACCATTTTTTGGTTCATGCAGCGTTTTCGTACCACCTACAATAATTGTTAGAATTTTGTGAATAAAAATGTTACTAAACTTTACTAACTAACTTTACCTTAGTAACTTTAGCCTTTAGTAACCAAAGGCTCGTAAATATTAAACAAAAATTAGTCAAACTTTTACCGCCTTCGCTACAGTGCTACTGTCAACACAACTAGTGGACTTATTACGTCGTAATAACAGATTCATTACGTCATAATAAACCTATTTCGTCACAATGAAACCCTGCTTAACAGATCAATGCACCAAGGAATTAGAATTTAGTAGGAAATATAGTATGAAATTTCACGCTCTACGTAACCTGTGTGAATTAAAATATTGCTTACGATAATCACTAGAAGATCATTTGCGATCGTTTGGTGTGAACTTAATAAGTTGCTCGCGTACCACCTTGGAGACCTTCGCGTACCACTAGTGGTACGCGTACCATAGTTTGGGAACCACTGCCCTAACACCCTTGTTTTTGTTACCCACAATGCGCCAAACGCACTAACGCAAAATGTGTTTTTTTTTTCAACGCAGAATTATAAGTCAACGCGGGCTATTCAGTTCGGGTTTGAACTTGAATTTCAATTAAACCGACTTGATTCGGACTTGACTTTGTACCGAATTTTTTTGCCGCATTTTCACTAATTTTCGGGCCTGATTAGGGCTTCGTTTTTTGTAATTTGGGTTCCGCACGGGTTTCGGGCTTGTAATTTGGGGTTTGTGATAAGTTCGGACATTTGCTGACTGCCATGTTTTAATTTGCAATCAAAAAGTTTTGTTTCTTGGTTGACATATATATGTGAGATTCCTATGGATAAATGGGTTGCACAGTCACATTTTCGACAATATGGAACCAGAGTTAAAATAGGAGCCCGAACCCGAATCGTTTTTGAGTCCGTTTTGGCCTGAAAGTTTGATTGACAAGCCTATATATTAAAGCCTCAGGAAAGACAAAGGCAACAAACATAATAGACAATTGATCTCGAACAATGCGTTTTAGGACTGTTTGACATTAGGTCAGGTCCAGCAACATGCTACTTAACTAATTAAAATTTATTCAAAAAAATACTGACACAGAGTGTAAAGTGAGGCCCGAATCAAGCCCGAATCAGTGCATTTTTTTTGAAGAAACCTAAGCCCGATAAGCATGACCCGACTTACAACTCTGTGGTGAACATAGTTTGGTTGTTTAGGAGTCACATTCGATCTAAATTCTGTATTAGCACTCTCCAAGGACAGTGTAGCTGCAGCGCGTTCAGCCTAATTCCTGAATTAGTTAGTGTCCTTTACTTGCACATATTCCATAACGCTCCTTTACTAAGCGAAATAAAATCAACTAATGGTATCTTTGTTTCCCTCTAGCGGACAGCTGGCCGAAGCGTTTTGACGATACAAACGCGCGAAGAGATTGGGGATTAAAACACGAGTACGATCTCCCTAACCTGGTCGAAGCAATGCTGGAAAACATTAAATTTCAGTTGAATGCCGAGGCAGCAACAGCTTAACTTTAACATATAATAACGATAAACTTGCAGCATGACAGCTGTTTTAGTTATCCGTATCTCAGGTAGTTTGCGTTCAAAAAGTCAACAGCCTATTTGTCGCTATTAGTATCATGCATTGCACTTTTTTACTCTAATGTTTTCACGAGTTACACCAGTACCTTTAACTTTTGAAAAGAATCATACACCAAAAACCTTATTTAATTTAGGGAAATTGAATCAGGACACTCAAATTTCCTTCCCTTATTAATACACAAATACTTGACACACTATTCACATGCTACTCACACGACGAGTTGCTGCAAGGCTACGTTTTGTCTTGTGTTTCTTTTGTGCATCTTTAGCTTCATTATAAAAGTGACTTATTCGCCTATGTTATCTGTTTTGTTGGAACTGAAATAAACATTTACCCAATTAATGGGCTTTGCCCGAATAAATTAAAAAACGTAATAGGCTAGTATCCAAGCTACTTGGACAAACCACAACTTTGTAGGCCTATCCCTATACGTATTACTGTCAAGTAGCAGAAGGACCGGTTTAACTAGGCAATATTTAACAGAACGGTTTTCAATTTAATGCCTGTCTTTCGATGTATCCTAACTTACTATCTATCAGCCAAATCTGGCTAAGTTACTTCTATAGTAAGCTCGATGCCATCTACCTTTGAGACAATGCAAGACGTGCAACCGTAACCAACGATCTTTTAGAAAGACTTTTGAAAGTTTCAACGTTTTCAACGTTTCAACTTGAAACGTTAACGATAATCGCCAACTACTATAGCTGTGTAAAGTAAAACTAACACAAACATCTGGTTGAGATAGTAGCCTTCGAATCAAAAAAGTTTTTGGATATCCTTATATTGCCTCTTAGATTTTAGTTTGATGTGTGCTGTTTTCGTTTCAAGGTTTGTAAACGTGGAATAAGTAAGCACAGGTTGCGAAACATTATAATCGCATTCTAGCATGATGTTATCACAACAAACAACACGCAACGCTTAAAACTATTGCTGGTCGATTTGTGACCAAGCCATAATGTTAATAAAGGTACCAGAAATAAATAAGACGTAGAATCGTGACGGGCCGGGTGACGGACGAACACTATTTTAACACAGGCTCAAACAAAGAGTTGTAACCTAGAACCAAATTTGGTGCGTGAATCCGACTCCGACCCTAAAGTAGGCTACAAACCCCCAAAACGGCAAGCTGACTTATAAAAGGATAAATTTTCTGTCTTGCGTCTACCTGTTTATTATTTTATATATTTTTTAACTTATTTAAAGTATTTTTATCAATTCGACATAGAATTCCATTCATGCGAAACGAAAATAAACAAATTTTGTTCAAAAAATGGCGGCTTCAAAGGACCGGGAGGGAAAATGTAGCAAACTGTTTGCTGGAATATTGTGCGTTGGCTGCTTATTTTAATGCTTTTTGAGCAGAACATTATATAAAAGTTTGACGTAGCTTCACCAACGCTATGGTATGGCATTTATCCTTTTTTACAAGTTCCAAGATTTTTTGATGTCATTCACTAACCTATGTACGTAAAATTATACTGTAGGCTTGATGATTTTTATTTTTACATGAGAAATAAGTGATCCAGCTAGAAAAAATAAAGTGTGCAGTTTTGTAAAGTTACAAAATGTTCTTGCTTTATCTTCTGTTCTTGTAGTACTGTGTGTTTAAGAAAATAAGAATGCATTTCTTATGTCAAAATGCATTTCCAAATGTCATTTTACATCTGGACAAATGTGACGGTTTTTATTTTCATTGGTTTGTGAAGTATGTCAGTAAGATGAAGTATATTTATGATTTTGGTTAATTCAGTAATATACTTTACATAAAATCATGTCTTAATTGGACAATTTTCGGCTTATCTCTTGTGGGATAATGTAGACTGAAACTTTGGTCCAAAACAATTGTGAACAGTCTGCATTATTATCAATTTTCTCTATACAAGCTCATTGGGAGTTTTGTTTTTGATCAATCCTGCCAAAAGTCTGATTAACAAACAAACTTTAAGTTGATGAAATAAAACCAATCATGTCTAATCATGTTTAAATGTTTTAAAAAATCTGTTTTATTATCTTAATCATCATAATTTTGCCACTCATTTTAAAAAACACATTATTAACAATATAGCTTTTCAGATTCCAATTTGCAAAACATGGAAGTTTCCTACAATATCTCTGGCATGCAGAACCGGTATGTTGAGATTTATCAAGATGTTTTTTTTACCATTTTTTTGTTTTTTAACCATTTTTTTTGTTTTATATAGCTTGCCCAAGGTTCTTATTTTGCATCTTACTGAAAGTTCCATTTGGCATTGCCACAATCCAGTGCACCAGCAACATTTTTTTTCAAACAGTTGAGTAAAAGATGGGAGCATAACTAATGAGGATGACTACAGGTGGGTTTCATTTGGTGTATTTGAAAGGGAATTTTTAAAAAAAAATTGGCTGGTCACGCCAATTTGAATACGCCTTTTCAAAGTCCTTAGCCTTCTTTAATTTTTTACTGTTAGCTACTAAACAAATTTTGAAATATTTGCTGACTGCTATGTTTAAATTTGCAAACCTAAAGTGTTATTTATTGTTTAAATATATTTGTGTGTCACATTCTCAATGTTTGTTTGTTTAGAAGCCACATTTATAGTTTCTCATTGTTTTTTTGTTAAAAATCTACTGATATTACTTTACACTGTCCCTATTTATATATCATACTAATGTGTGGGGCACCATGAGTTTCTGCTTGCAGAAACAACCTAGGTTATAAAACACAGTGGATGACATGGATATAAAATAAGTGTAGGAAATATATTAATGTTTTAAAATGCGCTAGTGTATATGCAAGGGCAATATGTGCTAAGCCACCTTCTAGTTCCAGTTGTGTAGGTACACGTTATTTTAATTGTGGTGATCAAGCCTGGTTTAATGTGTCTCTGGGTGTGAACAATGCTGCACATTTTCTTGCTCAGTAAAACACATAAATTTGCATTGTAGTTGTACGACAACTCACAACCACTAGCAGTTGTTGTACAATTGAGTCCAGCCAGTTCAGTTATTTGGTTCAATTTAAACCAGCGGAATGCCACCTTAACTCCTGTTGGGCCAAACACAATTCAAATGTTGCACTTTCAAATAACATGTTGACTTTACTTTATTGCACTCCTAACGCGCTTATATTGATTTACAAAAAATGTGATTCTAGTTGCTGCGTTGTAAGGTCACATAAAATTAGCTCTAGACGCATTGGTCCGCTCAGAAACAACATGAGAACCAGTACATAGGCTACATAGTCTTTATTAAATGTACCGCATTTGGCCACAGGTTGCAGGTTGTGCACAGCTCCGGTGTTGAAGGCCGAACAAGAAAAAGCTAACTATTGTTTGCAATGTCAAAACGGCAACAAAATGACACATAAACTTTTCAGTAATCTACCAGCAAAAAAAGACACGATTCCAATTTCGTCTTCTGTATCGCGTCTTGCGAGAGTAGAGACGAATGACGCGAAGTAATGATTTCAACTTGGTTTTTCTGTGGCAAAATAAGACACTTGGCATTGAATAGAGCCCAAACTGGGCTTGGTTGTTTCACCTTTAACTTCTGCGCGGCTTGATCCCGTTTCATCCACGAGACTCATTTGCATAAAACCCGCTCAAAATTTTCCATCTGTTCTGCTTGACAAAGTCTGTTTTCGGCCGAATTTGATCAGACGATGACGTCACATGTTGTTGTTGCTGCAGCAAAAAATCTTTTATTGGTATTCGCTGAAGTCTGAAATTTTCTTGAATCCGGGAATTTAATAACATGCAGTATCAGTGTATAAGTTAGTGTGGTGTTTCGTGTTTCTCCACTTATGCTTTACTCATCGTATTTTTTATAGGTTGAACAAGCGAAGTCATGTCGTAACCTCGATTTTGTTCACTTCTTTTTGGTTCAACATAGCAAGCTTGTTAAACGATCTGTTCTCAAACAACCAGGCTCTAATGGTGTTTTGTAGCTACAAGTTAGTATAAGATTTGTCGCAGATTTCTAACAAAACCTTGTGAATCCTTATCATATGATATTGTGATGTTTTAGCCGTTATAGGCCTGGACAGTATTTTTGGTGGCTTATAATGGTGTAGTGATTTGCGTGACTGCTGTATGCCTTCAAGGTTTGAGCTTCCAACCCTGCCTCGGCAGCAGTATGTACAACATCGCTTTAACCAACGTGAACATGATAAGTTAAAGCGCACTTGGGAGTAACCACACGGTTTCACAACAAGTGTTGGAACCGAAACGAATTTTTTGGCCGAAAACCAAACCGTTGATTGCGAACCTTTGGCAACAGAAACTCCTCAAAAGTAGAAAGTATTTAAAGATGCCTAGTAAATGGTATTTAAAACTTTAATGTACGTTAATGGTGCGAAATAGAGAAACTTTTTTTTTTATTACTTTACTATCTAGAAAGGCGCAACAACAAAACGCTTTGTCAACCAGGTTGTAAAACTATAAATATACAGCCGCTAAAATTTGCTAGTAACTGTTTGCACACAACCACAGACCCTAATAAATGACGTTTTCGAGGTGAGGAGATCTAATTTTACAGCTATTTTGTTTGCAAGTAAACATAATAAAACTTTAATGTCCGCATTAAGGCATTATACGTATCTTTTTTTATTTTTGAGTTTAAAGTACAATGTATCGCATTAAAAATTTATTTTCAAAATAAGATGTAGTATTTGTTGCATGCTGATTAAAGCGCGGTTCGTATTTTACTTCTAAGGTGAAAATACTAGAACGGTGTGTATTAATTCGCATCAACCACCTACCGGAACCGATGATGTCACATAGGCTGAAATATATATTCCTTTATTTGAACCGACCGATTCTGTTTTACCAAGGATTTTATAGTCTATTGGTTTTACTGTATTATAGTTCAAAAGGCAAGCAGTGATCGTCAGTTTAAGTCAGGCTGTTTATGGTTTTGATCCATTACTAAAGTTGTCATTTTAACCACCTACTGCGTATGCGCATTACCGACAATCGCCTTTGTAACATTATCACTGCAATTTTGTTTTAGGGTGAGTTTGTTCCACAAGTTTTAAATTTTCCTTTGTGTGTTCAGAGTCTTTGTGGCGGTTCGACCAAACTCAGCCAAGCAGCAAGTATTCGCGTACGAACGTAAATTGGGGGCTTAAAACCATCTAAGTGCGGCAGGTTACCAAGAAAAAACGTAAACGACGAATGCAGTTTTGCGTAAGTTTCCAAATTAGTTTACGACAGTTCCTAAAGCAGTCAAGCGTGTTTTTAAGTGATGTCAAGAAATGATGTTAAGTTTTTTGCCTGGATGTCGGTAAGTTTGAAGCAATTTTTATGCAAGCAGCGCAAAACTCGTTTGTAACCCGCTTTAAACTTGACTGGAATAAGGAAACCATAATAACTCGTGTTACATTGCCGATTTTTGGCACCTGTGTTGTGATTCTGATACTGTTACGTAGCATTTTTTTGTCCGGTTTCAAAATTAAAACTATGCGAATGAAGCACTTTTTTAATTTGCGCTTTGGGTAAGAAATGGTTTGCTTCGGCTGTATTCTGCTTTAAAGACATTTAATTTTAATCGAATGGTTTTCGCAGCAAACGAATTCGTCAAACTCAATTTGTCACTTTGGAATGTTGTGGCTTAACATGCCGAGTTCCCGGTTCAGTAACATTCTGTTCAGTTGACTTGGAAGCGCATTTTTTTACAAAAGCGACTCATTTGGCTCCCAGCTCTTGCGAGGAATTGACCAAGGTTTTTCCGGGTTTATATTTACGTAGTTGCAGCTCCAGGCTGCCCCCCAACGTACAAGTTGTATCAGGGTCTTTAAGATCGTTCTTGGTGGGAGGCCACTGAAACTCTATTTGACACAAATAAGTTTTTCTTTTATGTGACTTCATGTGTTTGAACATGTCAGTAACTGTTTGAAAAATCCCCATAGGCTGTTCATAGAATCACTGTTTGAAGAGCAGCTACTTACTTCTGCACAAGTTACATAGTTTAGCTTTATTTATATGGTATTTTATGACTGTCTTTTATTACTAGATAGTCACAACTCAACGATCACTGCAAATCACATATCTTTGTGGTATTTATTATCCATGGAAACAAAGGGAACAAAAACCATTTGAAACATGTCGGAATTTTGCTGAAGTGTCATCACCTTGGTCGTTTGCCGCCGAAAGTTGAATAATAATGTTTGGAAACACACTTGGACCAGCGATGCAAAAAGGCTTCACCAAATTTGGCATACCACCTGCAAAACATGATTTTGTGCTTAATATTAAACACTTGTCATTTTTGTGGTGATTGACAATAAAGCTACAGTAGGAATTAACTATTGAACATTTTACATCAATACAATTGTTGTTGTTTTCTCAGGTGATTTAAATACACACATATTTTCACTGACTTATCATGTATTGTACTTTAGACATTTAATGCAGGTTTGTATTTTATAATTTTGCAACTGTAGAATTATGATGCCATATTTGCCCATAAAATAAACTTACAATCCATACAGAACACCTCCTAAATGGCCAGCATGGTCTAGAATGAAATAGCTCCATCCAGTTGCGAAGCCAAGCAACAGGCCGAAGGTATCGAAAAGCAGAACTGCTTTAAGTCCTGAAGCAGCGGTGAAGGACCAAGTGGGCAGAAATACGATGCTAAGTCTACTGTCTGGTGACTTTGTACACATGTATGCCAGTAGCCCAAGGACAGCACCTGCAAATATTATGTTTAAGTGCTGTCATTTTGAAAGAAAACTGTTGGAGTCAGCCACATTGGTATCTACCAAATTAAACAATAAATGGTACAATACAAAAGTTTATTGTGCATACAAAATAGAAAACAGATAAGTGGACTTTTTGTGTACTTACAACATTTACAAGTTTGGCCTTCAAACAGTTTTATTTTGTGCAGCGATATTCAAGTAATCAACAACAAAATGACAAACTTTACACACCTGAAGCACCAAGTGATGGTATTTTCATTCCACCCAAGATCTTGACACTGTGGCTTGCAAGACCTGCTACTGTCCCAGCAGTTAGATAGAATGCTGAAAACTTGTTGGGGCTCATGTATCCCTAAATAAATCATCATTTGTGTTGTGGTATGTTACTATTTAGGCCAGTGGTTCTCAAACTTTTCAAGCATGTGTCGCTTTTGCAAACGACTTTTTCATTCTGCAACACACTTTGCAGGACAGCATAACAAAACTCGTCCCAAATAAGTTTGTTTACAACTACGACCAATTAAAGCTTGTAATCTTTTGCAAGAACCCCAAGTACACTAGTTTTAAAGAATTCTAGCAATTGAGTACATATAAATATATATTTACTAGTTCAACCCTTGTGCTGGGGTCCGAACACCCAGAATATATTGACAAGTATTTTTTTATATGTTCGCTCCACAATAATCATTACAACAAGTTTATAATAGTCTTTCAAGGTACCTCTGGCTTGGACTGCTGGTATCTGTATGCATACATTGTCCAGGCTTTAGCGAACGAGTTGAAGACATACATGTTCACCAATAGATGGAAAAATCCCTGGTGACTGAATGCAGACAAAACATAACTTCCAAAAGCGCGGGGACCTGTTCAACAAAATTTGTGTTATTAGTGTTATAAGTTATTAGTAACATTTTCACGTGAAAATCATTTTTTTACAATTTCAATAGACTGCCTATTTAACACATTTAAGTGTGATACTAGACAAAATACTAGTTGTTTTTTAGAACTTGGTTGTATTCACTTCAGTGCTCTGAAAAAGTCATATCTTTTTTGTGGGTGAAACAGCAGCAGAATTATAAGTTCTTGAAAATAACTAGTATTTTGTTTAGCATTACAACAGTTAAGGAAGATTGGCTAACAAAGCTACTTGGATAAAACGGTTGTTCAATATTTTTATTTGCCTAATTGGGCATTTAGAAAATATAATGAACACTAAGTCTACGGGGGTGCATTTACATTTGTAAAATTCAAGGCATAGTTGTAACTTTTGCCTATTTCTAGTTGTGCAGCAGCAAACCGAAATACATCTCACCAATCGTGGGGTTTATTAAAAAGGAACTTGTCATCACAGTCTGCAATCCTTTTACTTTCCATAACAAGTATATTAAGACATTAGCCCCGATGATCATAGCAGTTGTCAAATCGTACATGTTGATGTTGCCTTTGACCTACACAAAACATGGCCAACAACCTTTTTAATGCAGCATGCCAATTTAGTGTTTTGTGCAAAATGGTAATGACTTTGAATGTCAACATATCTTTGTGTGATAGGACATAATCTATGCAATGTTATCGTGCATGTTTTTGCAGGTTGTTAACCCCAGTTTTTTATACAACTCAGCGATAAAAACTATTAATGGCTCTGCCACAACAAACTCTTGGAGAAAAACTAATCACAATGCTGTGATTTTAACAGAAAAATACTTAAGTCTAAACCAGAACAGCAACTCAGTCAATAATGTTTGACATATTTTATTAAACCAATTTAAATACTGTTGAGGGCCGAATGCAGCACACAGGCCATAGTTTGGTGACTCCTGAGCTAGTACATAAACCACCAAGTACACATTTTGGGTTTAGAAACAAACCTTCACTTGAGAGTCAGCAATGGCTTTTTCATATTGCCAAAACAGGTTCGCAAAATAATCAAACTTGGGTCCAATATCAGAAATCCCAAAGCACAGAGCAACAAACTGCAAAAGAGACACCAACAAAGTCAATTTAAGTATGTTAAGGGTTTAGAGTCTGCACGTTAAATTTCTATACCATAGCAGTTAGCACTCCATTCTTCAGAAGATGTGCAATTTTGTTGGGACCTTGGTCTGAATGGTCATCTGTTTTCCTCTTCTTGTTCCGGTGAACATGTTGTGAAGTTGCAGGAACTTCACCACTATTAGCATGAAAACCTCGACTTGTTTCTTGAAAATGGGGTAACTGTTTTGGGGTCAAAGGACGTCCAATCAAGAACATATTTCCATTGATAGAATTTACACATGAAACAGTTGGGAAAATTGTTTTGGAAAAGTTTTGTTGAAAATTCTGGTGTAACGCTATTTTGGTGGGCGAAGTTGCTCGTAACCTTCTAAAAGAGCTTCTTTGTATCTGGGATTGTTGGCCATGTAATCCATATGACGCTTCTCTGCAATAAAAAATTGTTAAAATAGAAATGCAAATTTCTAATTATAGGGTTAAATTTATTTCTTACTTGCTAATTGATCTCAAAAGCTATCTTGGAAATATAAATTATGCACCACAGGGATTTTAATAATTACTATTATGCACAACTCAACTTCAGTTAACAACCTACCACCATGTCCTGTGTGCAAGACCAATTTCAGCATGCGCAAAGCAGGCAGGACAATTAAATGCCTTTTCTGCAAAATTTTTACGTACAAACCAAAAAAATGGCATGCAAACTTTTTAACAAAAAACTTGTGGGCAACTTCCATACTCTGCTGGAATTAACTTACCGCGGTCTGCAACGGACTGTTTTATCACATGATTGTGATACAGTGGAATAGCATCTCGAACGTACACGAATCCAACCCAACCAACTGCCAAAGCTGCTCCCAGTTTTACAGCTGGCCAAGCAAATTTTTTGCCCAAAAAGATAAACCATTCTCCTCGTCTTGATACTTTTTTCAATGGAGTGTCAAGAAAGTCAATAAACGGAAAACCATAGTACTTTGTTTTCCCTCCCATTATGACATTTCCTAAGCCCCAGAGGCTAACAAAATGGATTGGAACTAATTGGATTGCAAAAAAATTAGTAACCAATTAAAAGCCATAATTATGTTTTATCAATATTTAGTACAGTAGCTTTTCATTGGATTAGTTTCCTTCCTTACAGATTTCAGCAAAAGTTTTTTGCACCAAAGTCTCAAAAATAGCTATGGAAAATACATGTTTTTAAATGATATCAGTTTATTACAAATTTTGCAATAACCTTGTCTAATTTGTATGGGTTAATTTTCTTACATAAGCATTTGCAAACTTATGGGAAATAAAATATACTAGCCTGCCTGACACAGAAATCGCGACAACTTATCATTTTCACAATAGTTATTTAATCAAAACCGTGTTTACAAAACGTAGCAACCTTAGAAAACAACTCAAAGTTAAACAAAGTATTTTCACTGATCGAAATTAATCGACAATTTTTTTCACCTCCACGCATATTCGTCGGATGAGAGATCGCAAAAAAATCCCCGTTGCACAGAATATTTCCACAAAATATGGTATTAAAGGACTCGTTAAGCATTTGCAAAAACTTATGAATTATCATATCATTCCAAAATATTACACCATGTGTTTCAATAATCTTACAACAGCTCAAAGTTAACCACTGATAGACTACATTTTAATAATTAGAACGTGACTTTAGGCGCACACAAACTGCGCAACGCTAGGTTGAACCCACAAACACAAAGTGTAGCCGATTCTTTCACAAGATGGGTCTGATGCTTCTTTCGATGTGGGAAACTGCGAATAGAAACCTGCAATCGACTAGTTTGCTATTGGGAATTAACCCGTGGTGAGCCCACAAACACGAAGTTTCGCGCTAGCAGGCAGTCTTCGACGTCTAAAAATTGCCCAAACCTATTACCCAACTTCTGTTTGTGGTTTTTTAGAACCTACTGCAATTGGTCGGACATAAAACGTTTTATTCCGTCAGAAAATGAAAGGAAACGAGACATGCATCGACGTGGCATTTAGTGGTAGTGTAACGACTATGAGATGTCGCAATTGCGCGGGCGCGCTCTCTTGCACGCCCAACGCAAACCGTCGCCACAACTAGACATCGTCCCCACACGACCGTCTAGCGGGCATTGGTCCTTCCGTTTGCGGCGTCATCGGTCAAGACGACTTAGCACCGAAGCACAAGTCGCGGCCAAGGACGCCCAACAAACGGGAGAGTTCCTCGACGTCCGGCCTTGGTTTGAGAGCTGAACATCGGCGAAAGCATCGGCTGGACGTCGAAGGCCACCCGCTTGCGCGACACTTTGTGTTTGTGGGTGGTGTGGGTTCACCACAAACACTCAAAAATGCGACTTGGCATGGCAAACAGATCGACTTCCAGCAACCTCGCGCTCCTCTTAACCCAGAAGAGGAGTGGGAGGAGCAAGACGAGCGACGTAACAGGTCGAATCGAGCGACTTTGTCCCGTCCAGCAGTCTTGTGGTGCGCGAACTGCTTATCGATTGTGGGTTTCCACATGACAGCTTCCCACATCGAGGCAAGCACCAGACCCATGCTTTGCCACACCTCTATGTAGCTCACGTGACTGCCAACTGTTCGACCATGTCAAACGTTGTGACCACGTGATCGCATTGCAATGTACCCACACACACGAAACCCACAAACGAAAGTTGGGTGCATCTATTGAAATAGCCCAAATTTCAGGGCTCGAGTGAAGCTCGTTCTGGGTGTTTCGACACACGGAACGTTGGCTCGTCCCCAGCTCCGTCACAGGTGACGTCAGAGCTCGGGAATCGGTTTCACCGCCGGTTTCCCGAGCAATGGCGGCATTTTGTTTCGGCGGTAGCAACGGGGACAAGTCGAGTTGGCTTCTGTTTGCAGCGTCGGCCTCTCGCCTTGCTCGAGAGGATCGGTGCTAGGCCTTGTGCCCGGCACCGCTCCTCTCTTGTCGCAAGTCGAGGAGTTCGCGTTGCCCGTGCCCAGGTGGGCGTGGAGAGAAGGATTAAAGATATACGGGCGCTTTTTTGCCCACTGCTGCCGCTGCGCTGCTGCTGCGCTGCTGCTGCACCGCTGCTCCATCGACGACGACGACGATCAGTAGTAATTTTTTCACAGGTAGCAGCGAATGATAAATAAAAGAGATAAGTGAAAAAGAGCCCAAAGCTCTTTTTTTCCAAACCGAGCCCGCTCAAAGCCAGCCATTGCGGGAGCGAAAGCATCCCGCAAGGCGGCAGCTTCTCAAACAAGAGAGGGGGGAGCAACGCTGGAGCAAAAAGCCCCAGCAATGCGCCCTCTCTCGTCTAAGAGGAGCGGAACTGGTCCTTAGCTGATAAGGAGGCGATGGTACTTGCGCATCGAAAGCTCTACGTCACCGCTAAGCAAAGTGCGAAGCACCTGATCAGCAGTGACGCGTCGAGCCCGCCTGAAGCAGCAAGACTACAGCTCCTGAAGCTAACAGAAGACTAAAAATTGCCTCTTTTCAATCCCTTTACCCAACTTCTGTTTGTGGTTTTTTAGAACCTACTGCAATTGGTCGTACATAAAACGTTTTATTCCGTCAGAAAATAAAAGGAAACAAGACATGCAGCGACGTGGCATTTAGTGGTAGTGTAACGACTACGAGATGTCGCAATTGCGCGGGCGGGCGGGCGGGCGCGCGCTCTTGCACGCCCAACGCAAACCGTCGCCACAACTAGACATCGTCCCCACACGACCGTCTAGCGGGCATTGGTCCTTCCGTTTGCGGCGTCATCGGTCAAGACGACTTAGCACCGAAGCACAAGTCGCGGCCAAGGACGCCCAACAAACGGGAGAGTTCCTCGACGTCCGGCCTTGGTTTGAGAGCTGAACATCGGCGAAAGCATCGGCTGGACGTCGAAGGCCACCCGCTTGCGCGACACTTTGTGTTTGTGGGTGGTGTGGGTTCACCACAAACACTCAAAAATGCGACTTGGCATGGCAAACAGATCGACTTCCAGCAACCTCGCGCTCCTCTTAACCCAGAAGAGGAGTGGGAGGAGCAAGACGAGCGACGTAACAGGTCGAATCGAGCGACTTTGTCCCGTCCAGCAGTCTTGTGGTGCGCGAACTGCTGATCGATTGTGGGTTTCCACATGACAGCTTCCCACATCGAGGCAAGCACCAGACCCATGCTTTGCCACACCTCTATGTAGCTCACGTGACTGCCAACTGTTCGACCATGTCAAACGTTGTGACCACGTGATCGCATTGCAATGTACCCACACACACGAAACCCACAAACGAAAGTTGGGTGCATCTATTGAAATAGCCCAAATTTCAGGGCTCGAGTGAAGCTCGTTCTGGGTGTTTCGACACACGGAACGTTGGCTCGTCCCCAGCTCCGTCACAGGTGACGTCAGAGCTCGGGAATCGGTTTCACCGCCGGTTTCCCGAGCAATGGCGGCATTTTGTTTCGGCGGTAGCAACGGGGACAAGTCGAGTTGGCTTCTGTTTGCAGCGTCGGCCTCTCGCCTTGCTCGAGAGGATCGGTGCTAGGCCTTGTGCCCGGCACCGCTCCTCTCTTGTCGCAAGTCGAGGAGTTCGCGTTGCCCGTGCCCAGGTGGGCGTGGAGAGAAGGATTAAAGATATACGGGCGCTTTTTTGCCCACTGCTGCCGCTGCGCTGCCGCTGCACCGCTGCTCCATCGACGACGACGACGACGACGACGATCAGTAGTAATTTTTTCACAGGTAGCAGCGAATGATAAATAAAAGAGATAAGTGAAAAAGAGCCCAAAGCTCTTTTTTTCCAAACCGAGCCCGCTCAAAGCCAGCCAATGCGGGAGCGAAAGCATCCCGCAAGGCGGCAGCTTCTCAAACAAGAGAGGGGGGAGCAACGCTGGAGCAAAAAGCCCCAGCAATGCGCCCTCTCTCGTCTAAGAGGAGCGGAACTGGTCCTTAGCTGATAAGGAGGCGATGGTACTTGCGCATCGAAAGCTCTACGTCACCGCTAAGCAAAGTGCGAAGCACCTGATCAGCAGTGACGCGTCGAGCCCGCCTGAAGCAGCAAGACTACAGCTCCTGAAGCTAACAGAAGACTAAAAATTGCCTCTTTTCAATCCCTTTACCCAACTTCTGTTTGTGGTTTTTTAGAACCTACTGCAATTGGTCGTACATAAAACGTTTTATTCCGTCAGAAAATAAAAGGAAACAAGACATGCAGCGACGTGGCATTTAGTGGTAGTGTAACGACTACGAGATGTCGCAATTGCGCGGGCGGGCGGGCGGGCGCGCGCTCTTGCACGCCCAACGCAAACCGTCGCCACAACTAGACATCGTCCCCACACGACCGTCTAGCGGGCATTGGTCCTTCCGTTTGCGGCGTCATCGGTCAAGACGACTTAGCACCGAAGCACAAGTCGCGGCCAAGGACGCCCAACAAACGGGAGAGTTCCTCGACGTCCGGCCTTGGTTTGAGAGCTGAACATCGGCGAAAGCATCGGCTGGACGTCGAAGGCCACCCGCTTGCGCGACACTTTGTGTTTGTGGGTGGTGTGGGTTCACCACAAACACTCAAAAATGCGACTTGGCATGGCAAACAGATCGACTTCCAGCAACCTCGCGCTCCTCTTAACCCAGAAGAGGAGTGGGAGGAGCAAGACGAGCGACGTAACAGGTCGAATCGAGCGACTTTGTCCTGTCCAGCAGTCTTGTGGTGCGCGAACTGCTTATCGATTGTGGGTTTCCACATGACAGCTTCCCACATCGAGGCAAGCACCAGACCCATGCTTTGCCACACCTCTATGTAGCTCACGTGACTGCCAACTGTTCGACCATGTCAAACGTTGTGACCACGTGATCGCATTGCAATGTACCCACACACACGAAACCCACAAACGAAAGTTGGGTGCATCTATTGAAATAGCCCAAATTTCAGGGCTCGAGTGAAGCTCGTTCTGGGTGTTTCGACACACGGAACGTTGGCTCGTCCCCAGCTCCGTCACAGGTGACGTCAGAGCTCGGGAATCGGTTTCACCGCCGGTTTCCCGAGCAATGGCGGCATTTTGTTTCGGCGGTAGCAACGGGGACAAGTCGAGTTGGCTTCTGTTTGCAGCGTCGGCCTCTCGCCTTGCTCGAGAGGATCGGTGCTAGGCCTTGTGCCCGGCACCGCTCCTCTCTTGTCGCAAGTCGAGGAGTTCGCGTTGCCCGTGCCCAGGTGGGCGTGGAGAGAAGGATTAAAGATATACGGGCGCTTTTTTGCCCACTGCTGCCGCTCGACGACGACGACTATCAGTAGTAATTTTTTCACAGGTAGCAGCGAATGATAAATAAAAGAGATAAGTGAAAAAGAGCCCAAAGCTCTTTTTTTCCAAACCGAGCCCGCTCAAAGCCAGCCAATGCGGGAGCGAAAGCATCCCGCAAGGCGGCAGCTTCTCAAACAAGAGAGGGGGGAGCAACGCTGGAGCAAAAAGCCCCAGCAATGCGCCCTCTCTCGTCTAAGAGGAGCGGAACTGGTCCTTAGCTGATAAGGAGGCGATGGTACTTGCGCATCGAAAGCTCTACGTCACCGCTAAGCAAAGTGCGAAGCACCTGATCAGCAGTGACGCGTCGAGCCCGCCTGAAGCAGCAAGACTACAGCTCCTGAAGCTAACAGAAGACTAAAAATTGCCTCTTTTCAATCCCTTTACCCAACTTCTGTTTGTGGTTTTTTAGAACCTACTGCAATTGGTCGTACATAAAACGTTTTATTTCGTCAGAAAATTAAAGGAAACGAGACATGCAGCGACGTGGCGTTTAGTGGTAGTGTAACGACTACGAGATGTCGCAATTGCGCGGGCGCGCGCTCTTGCACGCCCAACGCAAACCGTCGCCACAACTAGACATCGTCCCCACACGACCGTCTAGCGGGCATTGGTCCTTCCGTTTGCGGCGTCATCGGTCAAGACGACTTAGCACCGAAGCACAAGTCGCGGCCAAGGACGCCCAACAAACGGGAGAGTTCCTCGACGTCCGGCCTTGGTTTGAGAGCTGAACATCGGCGAAAGCATCGGCTGGACGTCGAAGGCCACCCGCTTGCGCGACACTTTGTGTTTGTGGGTGGTGTGGGTTCACCACAAACACTCAAAAATGCGACTTGGCATGGCAAACAGATCGACTTCCAGCAACCTCGCGCTCCTCTTAACCCAGAAGAGGAGTGGGAGGAGCAAGACGAGCGACGTAACAGGTCGAATCGAGCGACTTTGTCCCGTCCAGCAGTCTTGTGGTGCGCGAACTGCTTATCGATTGTGGGTTTCCACATGACAGCTTCCCACATCGAGGCAAGCACCAGACCCATGCTTTGCCACACCTCTATGTAGCTCACGTGACTGCCAACTGTTCGACCATGTCAAACGTTGTGACCACGTGATCGCATTGCAATGTACCCACACACACGAAACCCACAAACGAAAGTTGGGTGCATCTATTGAAATAGCCCAAATTTCAGGGCTCGAGTGAAGCTCGTTCTGGGTGTTTCGACACACGGAACGTTGGCTCGTCCCCAGCTCCGTCACAGGTGACGTCAGAGCTCGGGAATCGGTTTCACCGCCGGTTTCCCGAGCAATGGCGGCATTTTGTTTCGGCGGTAGCAACGGGGACAAGTCGAGTTGGCTTCTGTTTGCAGCGTCGGCCTCTCGCCTTGCTCGAGAGGATCGGTGCTAGGCCTTGTGCCCGGCACCGCTCCTCTCTTGTCGCAAGTCGAGGAGTTCGCGTTGCCCGTGCCCAGGTGGGCGTGGAGAGAAGGATTAAAGATATACGGGCGCTTTTTTGCCCACTGCTGCCGCTCGACGACGACGACTATCAGTAGTAATTTTTTCACAGGTAGCAGCGAATGATAAATAAAAGAGATAAGTGAAAAAGAGCCCAAAGCTCTTTTTTTCCAAACCGAGCCCGCTCAAAGCCAGCCAATGCGGGAGCGAAAGCATCCCGCAAGGCGGCAGCTTCTCAAACAAGAGAGGGGGGAGCAACGCTGGAGCAAAAAGCCCCAGCAATGCGCCCTCTCTCGTCTAAGAGGAGCGGAACTGGTCCTTAGCTGATAAGGAGGCGATGGTACTTGCGCATCGAAAGCTCTACGTCACCGCTAAGCAAAGTGCGAAGCACCTGATCAGCAGTGACGCGTCGAGCCCGCCTGAAGCAGCAAGACTACAGCTCCTGAAGCTAACAGAAGACTAAAAATTGCCTCTTTTCAATCCCTTTACCCAACTTCTGTTTGTGGTTTTTTAGAACCTACTGCAATTGGTCGTACATAAAACGTTTTATTTCGTCAGAAAATTAAAGGAAACGAGACATGCAGCGACGTGGCGTTTAGTGGTAGTGTAACGACTACGAGATGTCGCAATTGCGCGGGCGCGCGCTCTTGCACGCCCAACGCAAACCGTCGCCACAACTAGACATCGTCCCCACACGACCGTCTAGCGGGCATTGGTCCTTCCGTTTGCGGCGTCATCGGTCAAGACGACTTAGCACCGAAGCACAAGTCGCGGCCAAGGACGCCCAACAAACGGGAGAGTTCCTCGACGTCCGGCCTTGGTTTGAGAGCTGAACATCGGCGAAAGCATCGGCTGGACGTCGAAGGCCACCCGCTTGCGCGACACTTTGTGTTTGTGGGTGGTGTGGGTTCACCACAAACACTCAAAAATGCGACTTGGCATGGCAAACAGATCGACTTCCAGCAACCTCGCGCTCCTCTTAACCCAGAAGAGGAGTGGGAGGAGCAAGACGAGCGACGTAACAGGTCGAATCGAGCGACTTTGTCCCGTCCAGCAGTCTTGTGGTGCGCGAACTGCTTATCGATTGTGGGTTTCCACATGACAGCTTCCCACATCGAGGCAAGCACCAGACCCATGCTTTGCCACACCTCTATGTAGCTCACGTGACTGCCAACTGTTCGACCATGTCAAACGTTGTGACCACGTGATCGCATTGCAATGTACCCACACACACGAAACCCACAAACGAAAGTTGGGTGCATCTATTGAAATAGCCCAAATTTCAGGGCTCGAGTGAAGCTCGTTCTGGGTGTTTCGACACACGGAACGTTGGCTCGTCCCCAGCTCCGTCACAGGTGACGTCAGAGCTCGGGAATCGGTTTCACCGCCGGTTTCCCGAGCAATGGCGGCATTTTGTTTCGGCGGTAGCAACGGGGACAAGTCGAGTTGGCTTCTGTTTGCAGCGTCGGCCTCTCGCCTTGCTCGAGAGGATCGGTGCTAGGCCTTGTGCCCGGCACCGCTCCTCTCTTGTCGCAAGTCGAGGAGTTCGCGTTGCCCGTGCCCAGGTGGGCGTGGAGAGAAGGATTAAAGATATACGGGCGCTTTTTTGCCCACTGCTGCCGCTCGACGACGACGACTATCAGTAGTAATTTTTTCACAGGTAGCAGCGAATGATAAATAAAAGAGATAAGTGAAAAAGAGCCCAAAGCTCTTTTTTTCCAAACCGAGCCCGCTCAAAGCCAGCCAATGCGGGAGCGAAAGCATCCCGCAAGGCGGCAGCTTCTCAAACAAGAGAGGGGGGAGCAACGCTGGAGCAAAAAGCCCCAGCAATGCGCCCTCTCTCGTCTAAGAGGAGCGGAACTGGTCCTTAGCTGATAAGGAGGCGATGGTACTTGCGCATCGAAAGCTCTACGTCACCGCTAAGCAAAGTGCGAAGCACCTGATCAGCAGTGACGCGTCGAGCCCGCCTGAAGCAGCAAGACTACAGCTCCTGAAGCTAACAGAAGACTAAAAATTGCCTCTTTTCAATCCCTTTACCCAACTTCTGTTTGTGGTTTTTTAGAACCTACTGCAATTGGTCGTACATAAAACGTTTTATTTCGTCAGAAAATTAAAGGAAACGAGACATGCAGCGACGTGGCGTTTAGTGGTAGTGTAACGACTACGAGATGTCGCAATTGCGCGGGCGCGCGCTCTTGCACGCCCAACGCAAACCGTCGCCACAACTAGACATCGTCCCCACACGACCGTCTAGCGGGCATTGGTCCTTCCGTTTGCGGCGTCATCGGTCAAGACGACTTAGCACCGAAGCACAAGTCGCGGCCAAGGACGCCCAACAAACGGGAGAGTTCCTCGACGTCCGGCCTTGGTTTGAGAGCTGAACATCGGCGAAAGCATCGGCTGGACGTCGAAGGCCACCCGCTTGCGCGACACTTTGTGTTTGTGGGTGGTGTGGGTTCACCACAAACACTCAAAAATGCGACTTGGCATGGCAAACAGATCGACTTCCAGCAACCTCGCGCTCCTCTTAACCCAGAAGAGGAGTGGGAGGAGCAAGACGAGCGACGTAACAGGTCGAATCGAGCGACTTTGTCCCGTCCAGCAGTCTTGTGGTGCGCGAACTGCTTATCGATTGTGGGTTTCCACATGACAGCTTCCCACATCGAGGCAAGCACCAGACCCATGCTTTGCCACACCTCTATGTAGCTCACGTGACTGCCAACTGTTCGACCATGTCAAACGTTGTGACCACGTGATCGCATTGCAATGTACCCACACACACGAAACCCACAAACGAAAGTTGGGTGCATCTATTGAAATAGCCCAAATTTCAGGGCTCGAGTGAAGCTCGTTCTGGGTGTTTCGACACACGGAACGTTGGCTCGTCCCCAGCTCCGTCACAGGTGACGTCAGAGCTCGGGAATCGGTTTCACCGCCGGTTTCCCGAGCAATGGCGGCATTTTGTTTCGGCGGTAGCAACGGGGACAAGTCGAGTTGGCTTCTGTTTGCAGCGTCGGCCTCTCGCCTTGCTCGAGAGGATCGGTGCTAGGCCTTGTGCCCGGCACCGCTCCTCTCTTGTCGCAAGTCGAGGAGTTCGCGTTGCCCGTGCCCAGGTGGGCGTGGAGAGAAGGATTAAAGATATACGGGCGCTTTTTTGCCCACTGCTGCCGCTCGACGACGACGACTATCAGTAGTAATTTTTTCACAGGTAGCAGCGAATGATAAATAAAAGAGATAAGTGAAAAAGAGCCCAAAGCTCTTTTTTTCCAAACCGAGCCCGCTCAAAGCCAGCCAATGCGGGAGCGAAAGCATCCCGCAAGGCGGCAGCTTCTCAAACAAGAGAGGGGGGAGCAACGCTGGAGCAAAAAGCCCCAGCAATGCGCCCTCTCTCGTCTAAGAGGAGCGGAACTGGTCCTTAGCTGATAAGGAGGCGATGGTACTTGCGCATCGAAAGCTCAAGTCACCGCTAAGCAAAGTGCGAAGCACCTGATCAGCAGTGACGCGTCGAGCCCGCCTGAAGCAGCAAGACTACAGCTCCTGAAGCTAACAGAAGACTAAAAATTGCCTCTTTTCAATCCCTTTACCCAACTTCTGTTTGTGGTTTTTTAGAACCTACTGCAATTGGTCGTACATAAAACGTTTTATTTCGTCAGAAAATTAAAGGAAACGAGACATGCAGCGACGTGGCGTTTAGTGGTAGTGTAACGACTACGAGATGTCGCAATTGCGCGGGCGCGCGCTCTTGCACGCCCAACGCAAACCGTCGCCACAACTAGACATCGTCCCCACACGACCGTCTAGCGGGCATTGGTCCTTCCGTTTGCGGCGTCATCGGTCAAGACGACTTAGCACCGAAGCACAAGTCGCGGCCAAGGACGCCCAACAAACGGGAGAGTTCCTCGACGTCCGGCCTTGGTTTGAGAGCTGAACATCGGCGAAAGCATCGGCTGGACGTCGAAGGCCACCCGCTTGCGCGACACTTTGTGTTTGTGGGTGGTGTGGGTTCACCACAAACACTCAAAAATGCGACTTGGCATGGCAAACAGATCGACTTCCAGCAACCTCGCGCTCCTCTTAACCCAGAAGAGGAGTGGGAGGAGCAAGACGAGCGACGTAACAGGTCGAATCGAGCGACTTTGTCCCGTCCAGCAGTCTTGTGGTGCGCGAACTGCTTATCGATTGTGGGTTTCCACATGACAGCTTCCCACATCGAGGCAAGCACCAGACCCATGCTTTGCCACACCTCTATGTAGCTCACGTGACTGCCAACTGTTCGACCATGTCAAACGTTGTGACCACGTGATCGCATTGCAATGTACCCACACACACGAAACCCACAAACGAAAGTTGGGTGCATCTATTGAAATAGCCCAAATTTCAGGGCTCGAGTGAAGCTCGTTCTGGGTGTTTCGACACACGGAACGTTGGCTCGTCCCCAGCTCCGTCACAGGTGACGTCAGAGCTCGGGAATCGGTTTCACCGCCGGTTTCCCGAGCAATGGCGGCATTTTGTTTCGGCGGTAGCAACGGGGACAAGTCGAGTTGGCTTCTGTTTGCAGCGTCGGCCTCTCGCCTTGCTCGAGAGGATCGGTGCTAGGCCTTGTGCCCGGCACCGCTCCTCTCTTGTCGCAAGTCGAGGAGTTCGCGTTGCCCGTGCCCAGGTGGGCGTGGAGAGAAGGATTAAAGATATACGGGCGCTTTTTTGCCCACTGCTGCCGCTCGACGACGACGACTATCAGTAGTAATTTTTTCACAGGTAGCAGCGAATGATAAATAAAAGAGATAAGTGAAAAAGAGCCCAAAGCTCTTTTTTTCCAAACCGAGCCCGCTCAAAGCCAGCCAATGCGGGAGCGAAAGCATCCCGCAAGGCGGCAGCTTCTCAAACAAGAGAGGGGGGAGCAACGCTGGAGCAAAAAGCCCCAGCAATGCGCCCTCTCTCGTCTAAGAGGAGCGGAACTGGTCCTTAGCTGATAAGGAGGCGATGGTACTTGCGCATCGAAAGCTCTACGTCACCGCTAAGCAAAGTGCGAAGCACCTGATCAGCAGTGACGCGTCGAGCCCGCCTGAAGCAGCAAGACTACAGCTCCTGAAGCTAACAGAAGACTAAAAATTGCCTCTTTTCAATCCCTTTACCCAACTTCTGTTTGTGGTTTTTTAGAACCTACTGCAATTGGTCGTACATAAAACGTTTTATTTCGTCAGAAAATTAAAGGAAACGAGACATGCAGCGACGTGGCGTTTAGTGGTAGTGTAACGACTACGAGATGTCGCAATTGCGCGGGCGCGCGCTCTTGCACGCCCAACGCAAACCGTCGCCACAACTAGACATCGTCCCCACACGACCGTCTAGCGGGCATTGGTCCTTCCGTTTGCGGCGTCATCGGTCAAGACGACTTAGCACCGAAGCACAAGTCGCGGCCAAGGACGCCCAACAAACGGGAGAGTTCCTCGACGTCCGGCCTTGGTTTGAGAGCTGAACATCGGCGAAAGCATCGGCTGGACGTCGAAGGCCACCCGCTTGCGCGACACTTTGTGTTTGTGGGTGGTGTGGGTTCACCACAAACACTCAAAAATGCGACTTGGCATGGCAAACAGATCGACTTCCAGCAACCTCGCGCTCCTCTTAACCCAGAAGAGGAGTGGGAGGAGCAAGACGAGCGACGTAACAGGTCGAATCGAGCGACTTTGTCCCGTCCAGCAGTCTTGTGGTGCGCGAACTGCTTATCGATTGTGGGTTTCCACATGACAGCTTCCCACATCGAGGCAAGCACCAGACCCATGCTTTGCCACACCTCTATGTAGCTCACGTGACTGCCAACTGTTCGACCATGTCAAACGTTGTGACCACGTGATCGCATTGCAATGTACCCACACACACGAAACCCACAAACGAAAGTTGGGTGCATCTATTGAAATAGCCCAAATTTCAGGGCTCGAGTGAAGCTCGTTCTGGGTGTTTCGACACACGGAACGTTGGCTCGTCCCCAGCTCCGTCACAGGTGACGTCAGAGCTCGGGAATCGGTTTCACCGCCGGTTTCCCGAGCAATGGCGGCATTTTGTTTCGGCGGTAGCAACGGGGACAAGTCGAGTTGGCTTCTGTTTGCAGCGTCGGCCTCTCGCCTTGCTCGAGAGGATCGGTGCTAGGCCTTGTGCCCGGCACCGCTCCTCTCTTGTCGCAAGTCGAGGAGTTCGCGTTGCCCGTGCCCAGGTGGGCGTGGAGAGAAGGATTAAAGATATACGGGCGCTTTTTTGCCCACTGCTGCCGCTCGACGACGACGACTATCAGTAGTAATTTTTTCACAGGTAGCAGCGAATGATAAATAAAAGAGATAAGTGAAAAAGAGCCCAAAGCTCTTTTTTTCCAAACCGAGCCCGCTCAAAGCCAGCCAATGCGGGAGCGAAAGCATCCCGCAAGGCGGCAGCTTCTCAAACAAGAGAGGGGGGAGCAACGCTGGAGCAAAAAGCCCCAGCAATGCGCCCTCTCTCGTCTAAGAGGAGCGGAACTGGTCCTTAGCTGATAAGGAGGCGATGGTACTTGCGCATCGAAAGCTCTACGTCACCGCTAAGCAAAGTGCGAAGCACCTGATCAGCAGTGACGCGTCGAGCCCGCCTGAAGCAGCAAGACTACAGCTCCTGAAGCTAACAGAAGACTAAAAATTGCCTCTTTTCAATCCCTTTACCCAACTTCTGTTTGTGGTTTTTTAGAACCTACTGCAATTGGTCGTACATAAAACGTTTTATTTCGTCAGAAAATTAAAGGAAACGAGACATGCAGCGACGTGGCGTTTAGTGGTAGTGTAACGACTACGAGATGTCGCAATTGCGCGGGCGCGCGCTCTTGCACGCCCAACGCAAACCGTCGCCACAACTAGACATCGTCCCCACACGACCGTCTAGCGGGCATTGGTCCTTCCGTTTGCGGCGTCATCGGTCAAGACGACTTAGCACCGAAGCACAAGTCGCGGCCAAGGACGCCCAACAAACGGGAGAGTTCCTCGACGTCCGGCCTTGGTTTGAGAGCTGAACATCGGCGAAAGCATCGGCTGGACGTCGAAGGCCACCCGCTTGCGCGACACTTTGTGTTTGTGGGTGGTGTGGGTTCACCACAAACACTCAAAAATGCGACTTGGCATGGCAAACAGATCGACTTCCAGCAACCTCGCGCTCCTCTTAACCCAGAAGAGGAGTGGGAGGAGCAAGACGAGCGACGTAACAGGTCGAATCGAGCGACTTTGTCCCGTCCAGCAGTCTTGTGGTGCGCGAACTGCTTATCGATTGTGGGTTTCCACATGACAGCTTCCCACATCGAGGCAAGCACCAGACCCATGCTTTGCCACACCTCTATGTAGCTCACGTGACTGCCAACTGTTCGACCATGTCAAACGTTGTGACCACGTGATCGCATTGCAATGTACCCACACACACGAAACCCACAAACGAAAGTTGGGTGCATCTATTGAAATAGCCCAAATTTCAGGGCTCGAGTGAAGCTCGTTCTGGGTGTTTCGACACACGGAACGTTGGCTCGTCCCCAGCTCCGTCACAGGTGACGTCAGAGCTCGGGAATCGGTTTCACCGCCGGTTTCCCGAGCAATGGCGGCATTTTGTTTCGGCGGTAGCAACGGGGACAAGTCGAGTTGGCTTCTGTTTGCAGCGTCGGCCTCTCGCCTTGCTCGAGAGGATCGGTGCTAGGCCTTGTGCCCGGCACCGCTCCTCTCTTGTCGCAAGTCGAGGAGTTCGCGTTGCCCGTGCCCAGGTGGGCGTGGAGAGAAGGATTAAAGATATACGGGCGCTTTTTTGCCCACTGCTGCCGCTGCGCTGCTGCTGCGCTGCTGCTGCACCGCTGCTCCATCGACGACGACGACGATCAGTAGTAATTTTTTCACAGGTAGCAGCGAATGATAAATAAAAGAGATAAGTGAAAAAGAGCCCAAAGCTCTTTTTTTCCAAACCGAGCCCGCTCAAAGCCAGCCAATGCGGGAGCGAAAGCATCCCGCAAGGCGGCAGCTTCTCAAACAAGAGAGGGGGGAGCAACGCTGGAGCAAAAAGCCCCAGCAATGCGCCCTCTCTCGTCTAAGAGGAGCGGAACTGGTCCTTAGCTGATAAGGAGGCGATGGTACTTGCGCATCGAAAGCTCTACGTCACCGCTAAGCAAAGTGCGAAGCACCTGATCAGCAGTGACGCGTCGAGCCCGCCTGAAGCAGCAAGACTACAGCTCCTGAAGCTAACAGAAGACTAAAAATTGCCTCTTTTCAATCCCTTTACCCAACTTCTGTTTGTGGTTTTTTAGAACCTACTGCAATTGGTCGTACATAAAACGTTTTATTTCGTCAGAAAATTAAAGGAAACGAGACATGCAGCGACGTGGCGTTTAGTGGTAGTGTAACGACTACGAGATGTCGCAATTGCGCGGGCGCGCGCTCTTGCACGCCCAACGCAAACCGTCGCCACAACTAGACATCGTCCCCACACGACCGTCTAGCGGGCATTGGTCCTTCCGTTTGCGGCGTCATCGGTCAAGACGACTTAGCACCGAAGCACAAGTCGCGGCCAAGGACGCCCAACAAACGGGAGAGTTCCTCGACGTCCGGCCTTGGTTTGAGAGCTGAACATCGGCGAAAGCATCGGCTGGACGTCGAAGGCCACCCGCTTGCGCGACACTTTGTGTTTGTGGGTGGTGTGGGTTCACCACAAACACTCAAAAATGCGACTTGGCATGGCAAACAGATCGACTTCCAGCAACCTCGCGCTCCTCTTAACCCAGAAGAGGAGTGGGAGGAGCAAGACGAGCGACGTAACAGGTCGAATCGAGCGACTTTGTCCCGTCCAGCAGTCTTGTGGTGCGCGAACTGCTTATCGATTGTGGGTTTCCACATGACAGCTTCCCACATCGAGGCAAGCACCAGACCCATGCTTTGCCACACCTCTATGTAGCTCACGTGACTGCCAACTGTTCGACCATGTCAAACGTTGTGACCACGTGATCGCATTGCAATGTACCCACACACACGAAACCCACAAACGAAAGTTGGGTGCATCTATTGAAATAGCCCAAATTTCAGGGCTCGAGTGAAGCTCGTTCTGGGTGTTTCGACACACGGAACGTTGGCTCGTCCCCAGCTCCGTCACAGGTGACGTCAGAGCTCGGGAATCGGTTTCACCGCCGGTTTCCCGAGCAATGGCGGCATTTTGTTTCGGCGGTAGCAACGGGGACAAGTCGAGTTGGCTTCTGTTTGCAGCGTCGGCCTCTCGCCTTGCTCGAGAGGATCGGTGCTAGGCCTTGTGCCCGGCACCGCTCCTCTCTTGTCGCAAGTCGAGGAGTTCGCGTTGCCCGTGCCCAGGTGGGCGTGGAGAGAAGGATTAAAGATATACGGGCGCTTTTTTGCCCACTGCTGCCGCTCGACGACGACGACTATCAGTAGTAATTTTTTCACAGGTAGCAGCGAATGATAAATAAAAGAGATAAGTGAAAAAGAGCCCAAAGCTCTTTTTTTCCAAACCGAGCCCGCTCAAAGCCAGCCAATGCGGGAGCGAAAGCATCCCGCAAGGCGGCAGCTTCTCAAACAAGAGAGGGGGGAGCAACGCTGGAGCAAAAAGCCCCAGCAATGCGCCCTCTCTCGTCTAAGAGGAGCGGAACTGGTCCTTAGCTGATAAGGAGGCGATGGTACTTGCGCATCGAAAGCTCTACGTCACCGCTAAGCAAAGTGCGAAGCACCTGATCAGCAGTGACGCGTCGAGCCCGCCTGAAGCAGCAAGACTACAGCTCCTGAAGCTAACAGAAGACTAAAAATTGCCTCTTTTCAATCCCTTTACCCAACTTCTGTTTGTGGTTTTTTAGAACCTACTGCAATTGGTCGTACATAAAACGTTTTATTTCGTCAGAAAATTAAAGGAAACGAGACATGCAGCGACGTGGCGTTTAGTGGTAGTGTAACGACTACGAGATGTCGCAATTGCGCGGGCGCGCGCTCTTGCACGCCCAACGCAAACCGTCGCCACAACTAGACATCGTCCCCACACGACCGTCTAGCGGGCATTGGTCCTTCCGTTTGCGGCGTCATCGGTCAAGACGACTTAGCACCGAAGCACAAGTCGCGGCCAAGGACGCCCAACAAACGGGAGAGTTCCTCGACGTCCGGCCTTGGTTTGAGAGCTGAACATCGGCGAAAGCATCGGCTGGACGTCGAAGGCCACCCGCTTGCGCGACACTTTGTGTTTGTGGGTGGTGTGGGTTCACCACAAACACTCAAAAATGCGACTTGGCATGGCAAACAGATCGACTTCCAGCAACCTCGCGCTCCTCTTAACCCAGAAGAGGAGTGGGAGGAGCAAGACGAGCGACGTAACAGGTCGAATCGAGCGACTTTGTCCCGTCCAGCAGTCTTGTGGTGCGCGAACTGCTTATCGATTGTGGGTTTCCACATGACAGCTTCCCACATCGAGGCAAGCACCAGACCCATGCTTTGCCACACCTCTATGTAGCTCACGTGACTGCCAACTGTTCGACCATGTCAAACGTTGTGACCACGTGATCGCATTGCAATGTACCCACACACACGAAACCCACAAACGAAAGTTGGGTGCATCTATTGAAATAGCCCAAATTTCAGGGCTCGAGTGAAGCTCGTTCTGGGTGTTTCGACACACGGAACGTTGGCTCGTCCCCAGCTCCGTCACAGGTGACGTCAGAGCTCGGGAATCGGTTTCACCGCCGGTTTCCCGAGCAATGGCGGCATTTTGTTTCGGCGGTAGCAACGGGGACAAGTCGAGTTGGCTTCTGTTTGCAGCGTCGGCCTCTCGCCTTGCTCGAGAGGATCGGTGCTAGGCCTTGTGCCCGGCACCGCTCCTCTCTTGTCGCAAGTCGAGGAGTTCGCGTTGCCCGTGCCCAGGTGGGCGTGGAGAGAAGGATTAAAGATATACGGGCGCTTTTTTGCCCACTGCTGCCGCTCGACGACGACGACTATCAGTAGTAATTTTTTCACAGGTAGCAGCGAATGATAAATAAAAGAGATAAGTGAAAAAGAGCCCAAAGCTCTTTTTTTCCAAACCGAGCCCGCTCAAAGCCAGCCAATGCGGGAGCGAAAGCATCCCGCAAGGCGGCAGCTTCTCAAACAAGAGAGGGGGGAGCAACGCTGGAGCAAAAAGCCCCAGCAATGCGCCCTCTCTCGTCTAAGAGGAGCGGAACTGGTCCTTAGCTGATAAGGAGGCGATGGTACTTGCGCATCGAAAGCTCTACGTCACCGCTAAGCAAAGTGCGAAGCACCTGATCAGCAGTGACGCGTCGAGCCCGCCTGAAGCAGCAAGACTACAGCTCCTGAAGCTAACAGAAGACTAAAAATTGCCTCTTTTCAATCCCTTTACCCAACTTCTGTTTGTGGTTTTTTAGAACCTACTGCAATTGGTCGTACATAAAACGTTTTATTTCGTCAGAAAATTAAAGGAAACGAGACATGCAGCGACGTGGCGTTTAGTGGTAGTGTAACGACTACGAGATGTCGCAATTGCGCGGGCGCGCGCTCTTGCACGCCCAACGCAAACCGTCGCCACAACTAGACATCGTCCCCACACGACCGTCTAGCGGGCATTGGTCCTTCCGTTTGCGGCGTCATCGGTCAAGACGACTTAGCACCGAAGCACAAGTCGCGGCCAAGGACGCCCAACAAACGGGAGAGTTCCTCGACGTCCGGCCTTGGTTTGAGAGCTGAACATCGGCGAAAGCATCGGCTGGACGTCGAAGGCCACCCGCTTGCGCGACACTTTGTGTTTGTGGGTGGTGTGGGTTCACCACAAACACTCAAAAATGCGACTTGGCATGGCAAACAGATCGACTTCCAGCAACCTCGCGCTCCTCTTAACCCAGAAGAGGAGTGGGAGGAGCAAGACGAGCGACGTAACAGGTCGAATCGAGCGACTTTGTCCCGTCCAGCAGTCTTGTGGTGCGCGAACTGCTTATCGATTGTGGGTTTCCACATGACAGCTTCCCACATCGAGGCAAGCACCAGACCCATGCTTTGCCACACCTCTATGTAGCTCACGTGACTGCCAACTGTTCGACCATGTCAAACGTTGTGACCACGTGATCGCATTGCAATGTACCCACACACACGAAACCCACAAACGAAAGTTGGGTGCATCTATTGAAATAGCCCAAATTTCAGGGCTCGAGTGAAGCTCGTTCTGGGTGTTTCGACACACGGAACGTTGGCTCGTCCCCAGCTCCGTCACAGGTGACGTCAGAGCTCGGGAATCGGTTTCACCGCCGGTTTCCCGAGCAATGGCGGCATTTTGTTTCGGCGGTAGCAACGGGGACAAGTCGAGTTGGCTTCTGTTTGCAGCGTCGGCCTCTCGCCTTGCTCGAGAGGATCGGTGCTAGGCCTTGTGCCCGGCACCGCTCCTCTCTTGTCGCAAGTCGAGGAGTTCGCGTTGCCCGTGCCCAGGTGGGCGTGGAGAGAAGGATTAAAGATATACGGGCGCTTTTTTGCCCACTGCTGCCGCTCGACGACGACGACTATCAGTAGTAATTTTTTCACAGGTAGCAGCGAATGATAAATAAAAGAGATAAGTGAAAAAGAGCCCAAAGCTCTTTTTTTCCAAACCGAGCCCGCTCAAAGCCAGCCAATGCGGGAGCGAAAGCATCCCGCAAGGCGGCAGCTTCTCAAACAAGAGAGGGGGGAGCAACGCTGGAGCAAAAAGCCCCAGCAATGCGCCCTCTCTCGTCTAAGAGGAGCGGAACTGGTCCTTAGCTGATAAGGAGGCGATGGTACTTGCGCATCGAAAGCTCTACGTCACCGCTAAGCAAAGTGCGAAGCACCTGATCAGCAGTGACGCGTCGAGCCCGCCTGAAGCAGCAAGACTACAGCTCCTGAAGCTAACAGAAGACTAAAAATTGCCTCTTTTCAATCCCTTTACCCAACTTCTGTTTGTGGTTTTTTAGAACCTACTGCAATTGGTCGTACATAAAACGTTTTATTTCGTCAGAAAATTAAAGGAAACGAGACATGCAGCGACGTGGCGTTTAGTGGTAGTGTAACGACTACGAGATGTCGCAATTGCGCGGGCGCGCGCTCTTGCACGCCCAACGCAAACCGTCGCCACAACTAGACATCGTCCCCACACGACCGTCTAGCGGGCATTGGTCCTTCCGTTTGCGGCGTCATCGGTCAAGACGACTTAGCACCGAAGCACAAGTCGCGGCCAAGGACGCCCAACAAACGGGAGAGTTCCTCGACGTCCGGCCTTGGTTTGAGAGCTGAACATCGGCGAAAGCATCGGCTGGACGTCGAAGGCCACCCGCTTGCGCGACACTTTGTGTTTGTGGGTGGTGTGGGTTCACCACAAACACTCAAAAATGCGACTTGGCATGGCAAACAGATCGACTTCCAGCAACCTCGCGCTCCTCTTAACCCAGAAGAGGAGTGGGAGGAGCAAGACGAGCGACGTAACAGGTCGAATCGAGCGACTTTGTCCCGTCCAGCAGTCTTGTGGTGCGCGAACTGCTTATCGATTGTGGGTTTCCACATGACAGCTTCCCACATCGAGGCAAGCACCAGACCCATGCTTTGCCACACCTCTATGTAGCTCACGTGACTGCCAACTGTTCGACCATGTCAAACGTTGTGACCACGTGATCGCATTGCAATGTACCCACACACACGAAACCCACAAACGAAAGTTGGGTGCATCTATTGAAATAGCCCAAATTTCAGGGCTCGAGTGAAGCTCGTTCTGGGTGTTTCGACACACGGAACGTTGGCTCGTCCCCAGCTCCGTCACAGGTGACGTCAGAGCTCGGGAATCGGTTTCACCGCCGGTTTCCCGAGCAATGGCGGCATTTTGTTTCGGCGGTAGCAACGGGGACAAGTCGAGTTGGCTTCTGTTTGCAGCGTCGGCCTCTCGCCTTGCTCGAGAGGATCGGTGCTAGGCCTTGTGCCCGGCACCGCTCCTCTCTTGTCGCAAGTCGAGGAGTTCGCGTTGCCCGTGCCCAGGTGGGCGTGGAGAGAAGGATTAAAGATATACGGGCGCTTTTTTGCCCACTGCTGCCGCTCGACGACGACGACTATCAGTAGTAATTTTTTCACAGGTAGCAGCGAATGATAAATAAAAGAGATAAGTGAAAAAGAGCCCAAAGCTCTTTTTTTCCAAACCGAGCCCGCTCAAAGCCAGCCAATGCGGGAGCGAAAGCATCCCGCAAGGCGGCAGCTTCTCAAACAAGAGAGGGGGGAGCAACGCTGGAGCAAAAAGCCCCAGCAATGCGCCCTCTCTCGTCTAAGAGGAGCGGAACTGGTCCTTAGCTGATAAGGAGGCGATGGTACTTGCGCATCGAAAGCTCTACGTCACCGCTAAGCAAAGTGCGAAGCACCTGATCAGCAGTGACGCGTCGAGCCCGCCTGAAGCAGCAAGACTACAGCTCCTGAAGCTAACAGAAGACTAAAAATTGCCTCTTTTCAATCCCTTTACCCAACTTCTGTTTGTGGTTTTTTAGAACCTACTGCAATTGGTCGTACATAAAACGTTTTATTTCGTCAGAAAATTAAAGGAAACGAGACATGCAGCGACGTGGCGTTTAGTGGTAGTGTAACGACTACGAGATGTCGCAATTGCGCGGGCGCGCGCTCTTGCACGCCCAACGCAAACCGTCGCCACAACTAGACATCGTCCCCACACGACCGTCTAGCGGGCATTGGTCCTTCCGTTTGCGGCGTCATCGGTCAAGACGACTTAGCACCGAAGCACAAGTCGCGGCCAAGGACGCCCAACAAACGGGAGAGTTCCTCGACGTCCGGCCTTGGTTTGAGAGCTGAACATCGGCGAAAGCATCGGCTGGACGTCGAAGGCCACCCGCTTGCGCGACACTTTGTGTTTGTGGGTGGTGTGGGTTCACCACAAACACTCAAAAATGCGACTTGGCATGGCAAACAGATCGACTTCCAGCAACCTCGCGCTCCTCTTAACCCAGAAGAGGAGTGGGAGGAGCAAGACGAGCGACGTAACAGGTCGAATCGAGCGACTTTGTCCCGTCCAGCAGTCTTGTGGTGCGCGAACTGCTTATCGATTGTGGGTTTCCACATGACAGCTTCCCACATCGAGGCAAGCACCAGACCCATGCTTTGCCACACCTCTATGTAGCTCACGTGACTGCCAACTGTTCGACCATGTCAAACGTTGTGACCACGTGATCGCATTGCAATGTACCCACACACACGAAACCCACAAACGAAAGTTGGGTGCATCTATTGAAATAGCCCAAATTTCAGGGCTCGAGTGAAGCTCGTTCTGGGTGTTTCGACACACGGAACGTTGGCTCGTCCCCAGCTCCGTCACAGGTGACGTCAGAGCTCGGGAATCGGTTTCACCGCCGGTTTCCCGAGCAATGGCGGCATTTTGTTTCGGCGGTAGCAACGGGGACAAGTCGAGTTGGCTTCTGTTTGCAGCGTCGGCCTCTCGCCTTGCTCGAGAGGATCGGTGCTAGGCCTTGTGCCCGGCACCGCTCCTCTCTTGTCGCAAGTCGAGGAGTTCGCGTTGCCCGTGCCCAGGTGGGCGTGGAGAGAAGGATTAAAGATATACGGGCGCTTTTTTGCCCACTGCTGCCGCTCGACGACGACGACTATCAGTAGTAATTTTTTCACAGGTAGCAGCGAATGATAAATAAAAGAGATAAGTGAAAAAGAGCCCAAAGCTCTTTTTTTCCAAACCGAGCCCGCTCAAAGCCAGCCAATGCGGGAGCGAAAGCATCCCGCAAGGCGGCAGCTTCTCAAACAAGAGAGGGGGGAGCAACGCTGGAGCAAAAAGCCCCAGCAATGCGCCCTCTCTCGTCTAAGAGGAGCGGAACTGGTCCTTAGCTGATAAGGAGGCGATGGTACTTGCGCATCGAAAGCTCTACGTCACCGCTAAGCAAAGTGCGAAGCACCTGATCAGCAGTGACGCGTCGAGCCCGCCTGAAGCAGCAAGACTACAGCTCCTGAAGCTAACAGAAGACTAAAAATTGCCTCTTTTCAATCCCTTTACCCAACTTCTGTTTGTGGTTTTTTAGAACCTACTGCAATTGGTCGTACATAAAACGTTTTATTTCGTCAGAAAATTAAAGGAAACGAGACATGCAGCGACGTGGCGTTTAGTGGTAGTGTAACGACTACGAGATGTCGCAATTGCGCGGGCGCGCGCTCTTGCACGCCCAACGCAAACCGTCGCCACAACTAGACATCGTCCCCACACGACCGTCTAGCGGGCATTGGTCCTTCCGTTTGCGGCGTCATCGGTCAAGACGACTTAGCACCGAAGCACAAGTCGCGGCCAAGGACGCCCAACAAACGGGAGAGTTCCTCGACGTCCGGCCTTGGTTTGAGAGCTGAACATCGGCGAAAGCATCGGCTGGACGTCGAAGGCCACCCGCTTGCGCGACACTTTGTGTTTGTGGGTGGTGTGGGTTCACCACAAACACTCAAAAATGCGACTTGGCATGGCAAACAGATCGACTTCCAGCAACCTCGCGCTCCTCTTAACCCAGAAGAGGAGTGGGAGGAGCAAGACGAGCGACGTAACAGGTCGAATCGAGCGACTTTGTCCCGTCCAGCAGTCTTGTGGTGCGCGAACTGCTTATCGATTGTGGGTTTCCACATGACAGCTTCCCACATCGAGGCAAGCACCAGACCCATGCTTTGCCACACCTCTATGTAGCTCACGTGACTGCCAACTGTTCGACCATGTCAAACGTTGTGACCACGTGATCGCATTGCAATGTACCCACACACACGAAACCCACAAACGAAAGTTGGGTGCATCTATTGAAATAGCCCAAATTTCAGGGCTCGAGTGAAGCTCGTTCTGGGTGTTTCGACACACGGAACGTTGGCTCGTCCCCAGCTCCGTCACAGGTGACGTCAGAGCTCGGGAATCGGTTTCACCGCCGGTTTCCCGAGCAATGGCGGCATTTTGTTTCGGCGGTAGCAACGGGGACAAGTCGAGTTGGCTTCTGTTTGCAGCGTCGGCCTCTCGCCTTGCTCGAGAGGATCGGTGCTAGGCCTTGTGCCCGGCACCGCTCCTCTCTTGTCGCAAGTCGAGGAGTTCGCGTTGCCCGTGCCCAGGTGGGCGTGGAGAGAAGGATTAAAGATATACGGGCGCTTTTTTGCCCACTGCTGCCGCTCGACGACGACGACTATCAGTAGTAATTTTTTCACAGGTAGCAGCGAATGATAAATAAAAGAGATAAGTGAAAAAGAGCCCAAAGCTCTTTTTTTCCAAACCGAGCCCGCTCAAAGCCAGCCAATGCGGGAGCGAAAGCATCCCGCAAGGCGGCAGCTTCTCAAACAAGAGAGGGGGGAGCAACGCTGGAGCAAAAAGCCCCAGCAATGCGCCCTCTCTCGTCTAAGAGGAGCGGAACTGGTCCTTAGCTGATAAGGAGGCGATGGTACTTGCGCATCGAAAGCTCTACGTCACCGCTAAGCAAAGTGCGAAGCACCTGATCAGCAGTGACGCGTCGAGCCCGCCTGAAGCAGCAAGACTACAGCTCCTGAAGCTAACAGAAGACTAAAAATTGCCTCTTTTCAATCCCTTTACCCAACTTCTGTTTGTGGTTTTTTAGAACCTACTGCAATTGGTCGTACATAAAACGTTTTATTTCGTCAGAAAATTAAAGGAAACGAGACATGCAGCGACGTGGCGTTTAGTGGTAGTGTAACGACTACGAGATGTCGCAATTGCGCGGGCGCGCGCTCTTGCACGCCCAACGCAAACCGTCGCCACAACTAGACATCGTCCCCACACGACCGTCTAGCGGGCATTGGTCCTTCCGTTTGCGGCGTCATCGGTCAAGACGACTTAGCACCGAAGCACAAGTCGCGGCCAAGGACGCCCAACAAACGGGAGAGTTCCTCGACGTCCGGCCTTGGTTTGAGAGCTGAACATCGGCGAAAGCATCGGCTGGACGTCGAAGGCCACCCGCTTGCGCGACACTTTGTGTTTGTGGGTGGTGTGGGTTCACCACAAACACTCAAAAATGCGACTTGGCATGGCAAACAGATCGACTTCCAGCAACCTCGCGCTCCTCTTAACCCAGAAGAGGAGTGGGAGGAGCAAGACGAGCGACGTAACAGGTCGAATCGAGCGACTTTGTCCCGTCCAGCAGTCTTGTGGTGCGCGAACTGCTTATCGATTGTGGGTTTCCACATGACAGCTTCCCACATCGAGGCAAGCACCAGACCCATGCTTTGCCACACCTCTATGTAGCTCACGTGACTGCCAACTGTTCGACCATGTCAAACGTTGTGACCACGTGATCGCATTGCAATGTACCCACACACACGAAACCCACAAACGAAAGTTGGGTGCATCTATTGAAATAGCCCAAATTTCAGGGCTCGAGTGAAGCTCGTTCTGGGTGTTTCGACACACGGAACGTTGGCTCGTCCCCAGCTCCGTCACAGGTGACGTCAGAGCTCGGGAATCGGTTTCACCGCCGGTTTCCCGAGCAATGGCGGCATTTTGTTTCGGCGGTAGCAACGGGGACAAGTCGAGTTGGCTTCTGTTTGCAGCGTCGGCCTCTCGCCTTGCTCGAGAGGATCGGTGCTAGGCCTTGTGCCCGGCACCGCTCCTCTCTTGTCGCAAGTCGAGGAGTTCGCGTTGCCCGTGCCCAGGTGGGCGTGGAGAGAAGGATTAAAGATATACGGGCGCTTTTTTGCCCACTGCTGCCGCTCGACGACGACGACTATCAGTAGTAATTTTTTCACAGGTAGCAGCGAATGATAAATAAAAGAGATAAGTGAAAAAGAGCCCAAAGCTCTTTTTTTCCAAACCGAGCCCGCTCAAAGCCAGCCAATGCGGGAGCGAAAGCATCCCGCAAGGCGGCAGCTTCTCAAACAAGAGAGGGGGGAGCAACGCTGGAGCAAAAAGCCCCAGCAATGCGCCCTCTCTCGTCTAAGAGGAGCGGAACTGGTCCTTAGCTGATAAGGAGGCGATGGTACTTGCGCATCGAAAGCTCTACGTCACCGCTAAGCAAAGTGCGAAGCACCTGATCAGCAGTGACGCGTCGAGCCCGCCTGAAGCAGCAAGACTACAGCTCCTGAAGCTAACAGAAGACTAAAAATTGCCTCTTTTCAATCCCTTTACCCAACTTCTGTTTGTGGTTTTTTAGAACCTACTGCAATTGGTCGTACATAAAACGTTTTATTTCGTCAGAAAATTAAAGGAAACGAGACATGCAGCGACGTGGCGTTTAGTGGTAGTGTAACGACTACGAGATGTCGCAATTGCGCGGGCGCGCGCTCTTGCACGCCCAACGCAAACCGTCGCCACAACTAGACATCGTCCCCACACGACCGTCTAGCGGGCATTGGTCCTTCCGTTTGCGGCGTCATCGGTCAAGACGACTTAGCACCGAAGCACAAGTCGCGGCCAAGGACGCCCAACAAACGGGAGAGTTCCTCGACGTCCGGCCTTGGTTTGAGAGCTGAACATCGGCGAAAGCATCGGCTGGACGTCGAAGGCCACCCGCTTGCGCGACACTTTGTGTTTGTGGGTGGTGTGGGTTCACCACAAACACTCAAAAATGCGACTTGGCATGGCAAACAGATCGACTTCCAGCAACCTCGCGCTCCTCTTAACCCAGAAGAGGAGTGGGAGGAGCAAGACGAGCGACGTAACAACAAAACGCGGTTTTTGTTCCACCTTAATTGGACTTATTTCTGCTGATTGCCTCATACTCTGCCGCTGATTGATAGGTAATAGCACCGAACGGTGTTTTCCCTATTTTGAGAACATTAAAAGAACCCAATATCGTCATAATTCTGTGCTTATAGAAATGATACATGTTTAAAATTCATTACCGACGAGTTTTTGTTTCAAAAAATTCTTTGTTTTCGTTTAGGTATTGATATATTTGATAAAATTCCATCTGTATCGTCCATTTTCTAGTTTCGGTTTAACTTTTTGATTTTTGATTTTTTTTTCCGATTTTGAGTGGCTTGTTGCTGGAATGTTCAATTTTCACAGGTTTTGCCTCCTACCTCATCTTCAAATCACGTTTAATCAAAATCGTAAAAATATAACGTTGATAGGATATTTCAAATGTAGGCTTACATCGGTCATTTATTTAAGTGCAACTAGCGATTTAAGCGGTTGACCATAAAAGTATTATACTGTATGTACAACAAGATTTTAGATAATTGGTTGCTTTGCGGAGGAACAGGAGTGTAAATTTTAAAATGCTTGCCTTTGATTTAGTTTTGTGATTACAATATACGGAACAACAGACAATTATTCAGTTCTATTTGGAGCTTTGTATTTTGGACAACGAAGACAGAAACAACAGTAAAAGTTCAAGAGAGAAAACGGTTAAAGAGCAAATTAGCGCAAGATACGAAGTAGATGGGAGAGATATACAGGAAACAATTTACTCCTGGCACTGACATCGACATATAGCAAGATTTTTTTTCATTTTTAAATAATATTGCCCTGAAAAGGTTGCTAAAAATAAATATTGTATTTGTCAATTTGTTCTGGGGAGATTTAAGACAAAAAATATAGAGCTCTTTCAAATCGTCTCGCGCCCCGTTATCTTTGTAACCCCCTTTTTTCCGTTGCCCTGGAAACAAAGGGTAAAACGTGGTTTCTCTCTCGGTCGTCATGGCAACGGAGGTGGCGCGTGTGCTGTGATTGACTTCCGTACATTGTTGCGCGGATCGAAGTAGCACTTGTGCGATGGTTTGCGGTGGTGAGCTTTTGGGCTGAGCGAATCGGGAAAGCTGTTCCAAAACGGGACTTAAAATTCTCCGGCTTTTGTTTATCGTCGTATCTATGACGTAATCGAGCTTCATGGGGGGATGGACCGCTATCGGTGAGATATTACCCATAATGCAATGGTCTGTTGTACTTCCGATGGCCTGGTCTTTGTGGATCGATGTGTTTCGGGATTTTCTTGAGGTACTAAATCTGCGTTGTTCAATGATGTGGTTTACGATTAGGCAGCATGTGCAATTAAATATGTTACAGCTTAAAAACATACTCTAACGAAAAACAAATAAGATAATGTAACAAAAATATGTTTTGTTTCGGATTAGCATTAAATGAAATGTATGAAACGACCTTAATCGTGAAGATATTTTCATTACTGGGATCAGCCATGAAGTATTGGTGAAGACCAGTGATCACACCCTAGGGAAATGACTGGCTTGATTCGGCATAACCACTTCAACATCACTGAAGTTCTATGATTTAAAATGTAGAAACGTTCGCACATAAATCTTAGTATACCAGATCTATTGAAGGAGTTATACCTAATCAAGCCTTTCTTCTTTGCATATCATGTTGTGCAACAGTTTAAATGTAACAGACACTTAAAAACCATCTGGAATATTTGGGCTTGGATCCTAATTCTTAAGATTATGAGCAACTATGTGTTTTCTGTTCCTACAACCATGCAATATACTATTCTAGAATAGATAGATTAAATTCGGAAAACCGAATTCTCGTTTGTTTTTTTAGACCTAAGATTTTCTCAGTATTGGTATTTTTTAATAATGTACTTAAAACATTACCATAAGTTTTTTTATGCTGAACTTCTAATTGTACAATGGTGGCTCACAAAATGTTTACAATAAAAAATACGTAAATGAGATTGTAAGCATTATGCAAACAAAATCCTCTTTATTACGATCTCTTTGGAATCAGATAGTTAAAAGAAGCTCAAGTGCCAATCCCACTTACCCAGTTGAATCGAGCCCCACTATTCCACTTTCCATACTGGTTCCACGAGCTGCTTTGTTATTCTATTCATCAGGGAATGATGAATCACTGAGGAAATAACATGAGTTATTAGTTTATTGGCTAATTTTAAACCGGTCTATACTGCCAATGAAAATCTGACATTTTTGCCTGATTTCCTAATAAAACCAAAGGCTATAGCCTTGGCGTTTTTTCGATTTAGGAGGGATAGTATTAAGTATTTTGGCAAAACGCAGTCATAAGTCTGTTCTCGTGGAAATATTCCAGTTTTAGACTGGTTTTAGTGGATTTCTAAACCGATTTGATCAGAATTTGGAAACCTAAAATTGTAGCGTGATATTTGAAATAACCCAATGGCTTTCATGTTTTCGTGTTTCCATTTTATGGGTAAAATAGAAGTCGTAAATATCGCTGTGTATATTAACTTTAGTTACATGTTTTGATAAATGTTATATTGTGTACCGGCGAGTTGACGTCCTACAGTTTGCCTTTATCAGGGTAAACAGCACTTAAATATAGCTGTACAATATTTTCGGATGTTCGCATATGCCATATTGGGAATGTGGGAGATTTTAGCATGCAACAGAGTTTATAGGGTGAAGATTACGTTGCGATGTTGGTACAGAAAATCTTAGTGACCCGAACACAGCGGCAATTTTGTGCAATTGGTATTGTGGTATTGTATAGTTAATAGGCAAGGTTGTCAGGACAATTAAACTCAATAAAACATACCAAACTTCACATCGAAGATCAAGACTTTGTAGAAAATCACCAGCTCATTTCGACCAATTGAAACTCAGCCAAAAAGTTTTCCTGTAATGTAAAAAAACAAACGGTTTGATGTGACTGGTTCCAAGACGTATGCAAAGTAGTTGTACCGCAAACTAATGACTAAAATGTTATTTGATGTGTAGCAAAAGTACAAAAAGTTTAAAAAATGCACTAAGTTTTGAAAGTTGAAATTCAACTGTTTAAATAAAATCAATGTGTAGCACAATATCACACTTCGAACATGTAAAAACACGAATGTATGTGACCACAACGCTATTGTGAGATCAATAAACAAAGTGGAACCCTGCTCTGATACTTGCAAAGCAATAAAGTGCTAGTTAAGCAAGTGGAATGAATAAATAAGCTTAGCATGGTGAAAAACAAGCCAGAAACAGAGGTAGATTTGGTAAACCAGCAGTCAAAGTTTCATCCAAATCCTACAAGATTTCAAGCCAAAAGTACATGGAACTAAAAATGTATGTTCCTGGGTCATTTTTGCATCAGGTACTAATGCTTTTACACCGTACCTAACTAATTACAACATGAAGGGTAGCTTAGCACATTTTCTTATTGCACATACACTACACCTTTTTAAAACCTTACTATATTTTCATAATAATCCCTGTTTATTAAAACTTCAGTATATTTCTAAAGGCAAAACCAATGGGTTTCCACTAGGGATGGGCCAAAAGTGCAAATGTTCTGTCCAGACGAACACCCAAGCATCTCATATTAATGATCGGCGTAAAATTAACAGGGCATGAATATACAAATTTAATGCTCGGGTCAGTTTGTGCAACTGCTCGGCCGAGCACTGAGAAAAACAGCGATTACAGAGTACTCGGGCAGCGCGGTCCATCCCTACGGATCCATCCGTGCTCGGTCCGGCACAGTAAATTAGGCATTTAAAAGTGTAAAAACGTTAAAAGTTGATATAATGCTTGTTGCTGCATTGTTTCAGCAATGTGGACATAGTGTGGTTTTAACTGGTTTTTAAACACCCTCCCTCATTAACAAATCAATGCCAAGCATCAAGTTTAGTTTGGTTAACTTGATCTCAACAAGACTGAAAGATCCATCAGTACCAAGTTATTAATGACCTTTTGTGTGATATTTTGACATAAAAACTACCAATGTTTAATGTAAAAAGAAAAACGTCCAACAGTAAATTCAGACAAGTGCATATGTGTCTATCAGCATGTGTCTATTGCTTCCTAATAATTTGCAGCGCCTTCATATATCATTCAGTTGTATACCCTAGTTGTAATACAACATACCTGGTTAATGAGCATTAAACATTTAAATGTAAATATGAAACTTTTCTGCCAACTAATGAAACTTTAAACCAACCTTCAAACTGGTCTGTTGCAAATACACTTGTAGTGGTGGTTTGGATGTTCGGCAAATCTGGTGGCAAAATTGGTCTTTGACTGGCAGCTGGTTCCATGTGACCATTCCATGATCCTTCCATTGGATGCGGAAGTTGTTTAGACAGTCCTCTTCAAGTCTCCACTAGAGGGATGGAGCAGCTGGGATAAAAATAAAATGTTAGCACACAGTCAACTGGGGGTGAACAAAAGTAGCAAAAAGTTTTTAGTTGAGCGTAATAAGTGTGTAAGTAAGTCTGCGACAGTAAAACAGAGAAAATACCTCTGTGTTTGCATGATACATCCCTTATTATATTTTATTTTGACCAAAGTGTTACTTCAACTTTCAAGTAGAAAACTTACACTTCTCAATGACAACAAAACTGTAAGCTGGCTCTCTGAATCAATTCCATACAAACCTTGCTTCACTAAACTGGAATCAAATTTCTATTGTCTGCATTCTCTCCTACCATCCAATTTGTTGGAAGTTCATCGTTCATGACAACAAACTTGATTCAGCGGCATTTAAACATGCATTTCATACCTGCACAAAAGTAGCTAACAACATTATCTCATAATAGTAGTGATTTACAAAAATGCACAAAACACAATTTACAATCAGACAAGAAACCACATGTAAAAACTTTGTCTTCAAGCAGAATCTATTATAGCAGCTAAAATAGGATTTTTTCCCTTTTTTAAGATTCTCACTGCCATCAGTTGCAGGCATTTATCCCTCATGTAGTGGGTGTAAAAGTAAAGATAGGAATTGCATTACATTACAGCACCACATAGTGCAGGGGTCGGCAACCCACGGCCCGGCCCGCCAAGCAAAATTATCCGGCCCGCAGCCAGTTTTAAAAGTTGCTGCCTATGAAAAAAATCTGTGAGAACAAAGCTACCATTTACCATTTCTGCTTTGTGAATGAGAAAGTCTACATAAAACATAACCGTTGGTTAAATGTAATGAAACGTTTATGTTACATCATAATCGTGCGTCTGACATCACAGACAACTCACAGATGTAAATTCAAGCAACTAGCAATTAGCATTGTGCTAAGTTTCACTTAGGTTGTGTTACGTTAGTTGGCAATCCGAATCTTTGTCACATTTTAGTTAAAATCATGGCAAAACGTTGAAAAGTTAATGCTGAGTGCAGAGGTTTTAATGACGAATGGGAAAACAAGTATCTTTTCGTTTACCATTTTGGTAAACCGGTGTCTTTGATTTGCAACGTTTCTGTTGCTGTAAACAAGTAATTTAACATAAAGCGCCACTATGACACCAAGCATGCAAGTTTTTTAAAACGCAGAACTCATGAGTTTTGACACCATACAAAACAGTTAAGGAAACGAAACTAAACGTGGAAGATTAGTGCAGCCTGCTGCTATACTATTTAATTTTGAATGTGGCCCGCGGCATGCAAAAGGTTGCCGATAATGTGTGATTATTGCATATAAACCAGTTTCTGTTTCATATTTCAAAGATTAACACAAATTGATCTAATCATTTTTAGACCATTTATCATTTGAAAAAGTCAAGTTTATTTTTTAATCTTCATGTTGATCAACAAAGTTTTGCTTGAAATATACGAAATCGAAGCACATTTATCGAGTTTTAATCATATCTTAGGTGTGAAACCTTCGCCAAAACTGAAAATGCGCGTGACAACTTAATAAAATGACATGGCATTGCTGCGCAAATACAGCTAATTTCTAATCACCAAAACGACTGTCTCGTGAAACATCTGTCAGATGTCAAGCTGAGCTATCCTGCTCTGCATTAAACCGCCTTAATCGTAAACCAGTGAGTTACTCCCTTGGGACTTCTATCTGACTGACAGTGTACACATATTATAGGCTGTAAAGGTAACTATTTGGCCGATTAAGGCAAAATTGTAAATACTTAACAAGTTACCTACTCCAAAAAATTGATGATAATTTCAGCACATTAGGGGTTATATTTCTGGCCTAAAACTAAAACCAATTATTTCAGGGTTTAAAGCGTGAATCCAATAAAAAGTTACAAAATTGGTTAGAATACCTTACATTGCACCAACCAACAAAGCATGAAACTCCTAGATCATGTACTTTAGTCAGTACAGCCGTTGCAAAAAAATACATTTTGGGGGCCTGTGGGTGGGTCATTCGGGGTCAAACTTCAGGAGGATCAAATTTGGATTAATAACTAACGTTTGTCCAAATTTGAATAAATCTTGACCAAACGTGTATAACAAACCAGTGTTAAACAGAAAAAAAAAAGTATGGACAAAAACAATGTCAAAATTTGCCAGAACATGGATCAATAAAGGGCTAAACTTCGGGTTGGAAACCACACCAATAAATGACTTTTCATCAAAATGCATGTGTCAGTTTATTGACTGGCCTTCAGCATCATTATGTACGTAAATCTCATTGTGATAAACAGTTGCACGCCCCTGCCTTATATATTTGTTGTATGTTTCAATAAATATAAGCAATACATTCAATCATACAGACCCTTAGTTTATCCAAGTGCTAAAAGTGTTAACACCAAACAACTAGAATAGTGGTTTTCCTATATATTGCCAGTTTATATATACTACATCATATTTAACGATGTATCACATATACCATTTACTATATTTATAATGGATATATATTTGGCACCTACATTTCATTGGGTCCCTATCTTTTTCCTGGCACTTTATAACATAATTGTTTCTGCAAGCATAATCTAATGGGTCCCCACACATGTGCACATGCGATTTGGTAACAGTAAAAATAGGGCACAATCATTGTTAAACTGGCATAGTGCATCGATTTTTCATGGTTTCATTTCCGTTAGTGATCATTGTCTTTCGGCATGCGAATGTTTTTAGATAAAGATATGGCGCCGATCACGGCAGGAGGGGCCTGTCGTTAACCGCCATAAGACGCAAAACTGTGTGATACAACAATTGCTTAACTAACGTTTTTAAATGGTCTACAAACATATCTTAATTGCACAGTGCAAAAAGACTGCCTGATAGCACGTCCAGTTATGTGCGAGGCTGAGATATTCGCTTTTCAGTGGGCAGGTTTGCGCTTTTTGCGCCCAATGGGGCTTTTTTTCGACATGGAGTTGCGCGTTGTTTTCACGAGGTGGAAAATGGATAGAGTCCAACTATTTAAAGTTTTAACAAAGTTTCAACATTTTTTTTTCTTAATAGCCGTTTGTCTGTTGAATTATGATTTTTAATCTGCACATAGCGTTTCCTGGCGCCGTTAAGTTTCTACATACCAACAATACGATTGCTTAGCTGGGCTTTTTATGTCCAAAACCTGTTCTGAAACAGTTTTATTAACGCTTTCAGTTTGAGAAGTCACGTTACACAGGTGTAACAAATCGTGCTGTGTTGTCGCTCTGCGTTTCGAAACATGAATAAGTTGACCAACATTAACGTTTAAGGCCCGTTTACACTATGCTTAGCGGCGCCTAACCTAACCTTGCGACCACTTCCGTTTACCAGTGTTTCATACCGGAACAAAATAAATAATTTTTGACTCAAATACCGGAACGAAATATCCAAATAAAAAACATTCAAAATACCGGAACAAAATACTTTAAAATACGCTGCAATGTACCAATCAAAAAAGTATGAAACTCCAGAATCTTCTGCTTTAGCAAGTATAGCAGTTTTAAAAATTTCACGTTTTGGGGGGCTGTGGGTGAACCGAGGGATCAATCGGGGTCAAAATTCACATGGACCATCTTTAGACTAATAATGTGTGTAAATTTGAAAAAGTTTTAACCATTATCATTTGTTGAACCATTATCACTGAGACATGCATCCCAAAAGGAATGAGGTGCCATTTAGAGATGGGCTAAAACTGCAAGTGTTCTGTTTGGTCGAGCACCTAGCATCTCATGTTAATGCTCGGTGCTCGGCCAGGCATGCTTGGGTGCATTGTGATGTCACAAACATTCCCTATTCACCAGTGGTGAATTAACGCTGTACAGGCCCTGAAAGTACATGATTTTTTACAATCATAATGCATTTAAATAAACTGTCATTTTTGTTCTTGTGTACCTTTTCAACAACAAAATCGCATGTCAGCATGATTATGCAAATTTAATGTTTGGGTCAGTTAGTGAAACTGCTCGGCCGAGCACCGAGCATAAAAAACAGCGATGCTTGGTACCGAGTACTCGGGTTCTGGCTCGGCTCGGCCCATCCCTAGTGGCATTATGTTTCTAACTTCTAAACAGAGGTTGCCAAACCACGACATGCATGTCAAGGTTGACAAAGGAACAACTTACCGATCTAAAGGTTTTGGCATGTTCCTCTCTGGCTGCAGATTTCACTTCATATTCCAAGAAATCTCTTCTTTTGAAAACATAATCCAGTTGCAAACAAAAAACTCTGATCACCGACAAGAAGTTTCCAATCATCAAACAAAAAACCTTTGCAACAAAAACAATTAATCAACAGGTATCAAATAGTGGTACATATATTGGTTTGGCCAGAATTCATCGAAAAACGACTTGTTTTAAAAACTACCTGAAAAACTTGCATAAAGTAAACACTGTTTATCAATGAACAAGATGATTAAATGTCAGTTTTACAGGAAATAGTTAGTCACATAAGCACTGTAACTATTTGGTCGACAAAAAACCACAAAAAACTAGAAAAGTGGCTTTCTGATATACTTCCATTTTATATATTCTATACGACATTTACCAACTTACTACACTATACACAATTTATCTATATGTATGATTGTTTTTGCAAGCAAAAACGAATGGGTCCCCACACGCGCGTTTATGCGGATTTACGGTAAACCTATGTTGCGGTTATTTTTAGATTTTGTAGATAAAAGCATTAACTTAACTTTAAAAGTTTTTGTCCATATTCTTTTTGCATCATTACTGTCATATAATTACAATAAAACTGTGAAAAAAGAACGGGAAAAATACTTTCAATTTAATCTCTTGCTTTGACCTTGATATTGTCGTTCAAGTTCAGTATTTAAACATAAATTTTCCTAGAAAGCCTTAACTGTCATATTAGACACTATGTAAAAAAGTCGTTTGCTACAAAGGTATACATAACAACTTGTTTTTCACTTAACTTTGTTTCGCAAAAACGACCGTTTAATAACTCTTTTACACTGCTTTTAACAACATGCAGTCTTCAGTGTTCAACAATACCGTTTAGCCTAATTTATACATGACTTAAGTACTGATTCTTGAATTGATTTGTCAAAAATAAAGAAGATACGTTATGACGAAAAATTCGTAACTGTGTTCTAATGCCTACAAGTTGACCTTCAGTGACCCGTGGTTATGCGACGGCCAAGCTGACAACGAGAATTTAAAGACCATTTATCGCGGCGTTCTAAAAAGTTAAGTTTATTTTTTTCATATTTATGTTGATCAACAACGTTTTGTCCGACATAAACGAAACCAAAGTACGTTTATTGAGATAAAATTACGTCTTAGGTGTGAAACCTTCGCCAAAACTGAAAATGCGCGTAGTAACTCAATAAAACGACACAGCATTGCTGCACACAAAAACAGCTGATTTCTAATCACCCAAACGACTGTCTCGTAAAACATGTCTGTCCGGACGTCAAGCTGAGCACTCCGGCTCTGCGGCCTTAATCGTAAACCAGTGAATTCCTCCCTTGGGACTTATATCTGACTGATAGCGTACACATATTATGGGTTGTAAAGGTAACTGGCAAAATTTTAAATACTAAACGAATAGCCTGCTTAAACAATTGTTAAAATGTTCAAATATCTCTGCACCATTCTGCTTTAGCAAGTATAGCCGATTTAAAAAATTCACGTTTTGGGGGGCTGTGGGTGAACCGAGGGATCAAACGGGGTCAAAATTCACATGGACCATCTTTAGACCAATATCTGTAATGTGTGTAAATTTGAAAAAGTTTGAACCATTCTTTCTTGACCAAAACGTGGGAACAATAGCCGCGCTAAAAATTTCATGTTTTGGGGGGCTGTGGGTGAACCGAGGGATCAAACGGGGTCAAAACTCACATGGACCATCTTTAGACCAATAACTGTAATGTGTGTAAATTTGAAAAAGTTTGAACCATTCTTTCTTGACCAAAACGTGGGAACAAATCTGCGTTAGACGGAAAAAAAAATACGGAAAAAAACAATATGTGTCCCCTTCAGGGAAGGGGACCCATAACAATAAAGTAACAAATATGTTTAAAATGAGATTTTAGGGTTGACATGCCCTCCCACACTTTGGCACTGGGCTATACAACAAGAGATAATAGTTATGCTCTTTAAACTGAACAATTTTGTGGCACATTAAAAAAATATACTGTGGTTGTGGAAATGTTTTGTAACACAGTAAAGACACCGAAAACACATAGGTTATTGAGTCAAGTGCAAAAACATTATTGCACTTACCTGGTATTTCAAATACTTGCAATCTGGGTGCAAAGTGTGTGGCAAGTCGACACAACAAGTTCGCGTCCCAGTCGAAATGCGACCACATCTCCAAATTCACAGTGAAGCTCCCGTAAATATTCGTGTAAGGAGCCTGACCTTTCAAAGTCACTCAGGTTACCCTCCCTGCAGATAAAAGATATATATACCTAATCTCAAACTAAAAAGTTCCATAACAAAAGCTACAGTTTGTAAAGATTAAATACAAAAATTAGTGGTTTTCATGATCAGCATTTGACATGAGGTAAAAATAAGTGTATGTTTTTTAATACAAAAGTTGTAGCAAGTTTACGGAATGGAAACATATAAAGTCCTATTGTGACTTTAGTGATACTTGGATGGCGACTTCAACAACAAGGATTTTTATGAATCATCTTTTAGCCATATTATATTGAATCCGACTGCTGGAGGTTGTCAAACCAGTTTCAAAACTAACTTGTTGATGAAACATATATTTCTATTTATAACATGTAACTGTTTACGACAAGATTGAAATTAAGTGTCTGTTACGAGAAAAAGTGTCACAATTTAGATACAAGCGTGAAGCCAGTCTGCAGAACATGTCAGTTCCCGACAAGATCTCGGTGTGCAGGACCAACATGTCCTGTTTCTGCTTGTCAAGATGTCACTGTTTACAACGATAATGGACTAAGTGTCTGTTACAAGTAAAGTAGTAACAATTATTGGTGTATTCGTGAAGCATACTGAAAACTGGTCATCTAATATTGAAAGAGTCCTAATCCTAATTGGATTGCTTCTATGAATTTGAGAACAAAGTTTTGCAAAAGTCAAATTTATGCTTTCAGCAAGTCGTTACAAGTATGCAAGCAGAAAAGTTTGGAAACTACTGTGTTAAAGAATTTGAACTTTTAGATAGCAAACGCTTAACAACGAACTTTAAATGAATGCAACAAAGCAAATGTCCAGGAAAATTTTTCTTACTTTGCATCTGAAGCATCGAATCTAATCTAAACTGAGTTTCGACCAGTGGTGGAATTCAGCCGGTTCGAACTGGTTCTATAGAACCGTCTCACGAAATTTTATGAAATCAGCGAACCGGTTAGCACTACTGGTTACTGTCAATGGACTTTTTGTAACAGAACCGGCTGAAAAATATGACTTTTTTGATAGAACTGGCTGACAAAAAAATTGAATCTCACCACTGGTTTCGACCTGACCATAAAGAGTTAAATTTCTGACTTGGTCAACAATTTGGCGAAGTTGTGTTGCTATGAATATTTTTTACTGGAGAATTTTACCAAATATCGTACAAAAACATAAAACAAACAAGTATTCAATGGTTTTTTTGCGAGCAGAATAATTTAACTAAACATAAAATGTCGACGCGACGTATTCCCCATTATTTCCAATGAGCAAATGCAATTTTTCGTGAACTCAACTTCGGGGTTTTTCCCAAGGTAAATCCCCTGCAGTAAGATGAAAAATTTAATTCACACAAAACGAAATAAAAAATCACCTTTTACCTTTTTAAGTTGCTGCAATTTCTGGTGATTTACGTACTTCAGTCTTGTTAAAATCGCTTCGCGGATTTTGGTAACCGCTAAACTAGTTTGATGATACGTAGCACAAAGGCAAAACAAGGTTATATGCGGCGTTATTACATTTTACATTTCCAAACGGTTGTTGGACTCTCAATGTTTTCTTTACTGTGTGAAACGGATCAAAATGGATCTTGGAGTGGTTGAGGCTGGCGACTTAAGGCCGGTTTATACCAAGCGCGTGTAACGGTTGCAACATTATTGTTCAATGTTTATGAAAACGATTGCATGTTATTTCGCAATAACGTTTCACACCACGAAAAGGAAATGGTTACCTTCAGTTCTGCATAGACTAATGTTTATATTTCCGTTTCTATGGTAGTCATAAGTTATTTTCAGCCATTTTTCGGGTTCCAGAAAGATCTAACAGTAAACATAGTGTTTATTCCCTTATGACACATATTTCCGTCGGTATTTGCAATGTTTCCGCAGTTGTGATTCGTATTAGAACGCGTCGTTTCCACCCTGTGAAAAAGCATATGGTGTTCACCAAAAGGCGCTATGGCACTATAAATTACATGGCTACCTTAAAATAAATAATATAAGTAATATGAGAAAAAGAATTCGTACACCGGCCAAGGTTTCACATTGTTGTATAAGCGTAGACTTTGATGTTTTCGCCGTTCTATTTGTGGGTTCTATTTGTGGATTCTATTTGTTCCTGCTATTTCCACCGGGAAAGCTATTTTGGAACTTCTATTTTTTGGCTTCTATTTTTATCCCATGTGGATGTGTAGCTGATTTGGACGTTCGCCTTTAACGTTATTCAAGAATACAAAGAAAGAAGATACATATGTGTGGCTGTTAATCAGTCAGCTGTTATTGAGATGCAAAGATCAGACTCACCAAACAATTTGCAATGAACATCATAGTTTACATTGTAGCCGCCATTCACAAGTCGTCATCGAGGCAGGCGTGCCTACACGCGTGCGAAGCGAGCAACGCGAAATTTCTTTTCTCTGTTTTGCTGTCATAAATCGTGCTGTCACATGCAACAATTTACTATTTTCAAATGGTGACAGAATAGGCTTAGTGGTATCAGAAAAGAATGTATGGAACCAAGTTTTCAAATCTACAAATTAACTTTGTTGTATTTTATCCCCTAAACTAGTACATGTTTAAGTTTGCAAAACATTAGTGCAAAGAGTGCATACAATCAAGATAAAACATGCACTAAAATAGTTTGGAGAAAAAGGAAAACTCAAATGTAATTTATCGTGTGTTTGGAAGCTTTAGGCCATCTCAATAAAACCCATTAAGTTAATATTTTTGTCGGGCAGTTATCTTTGTGCTGACATACAAGACCTAACACTCAAGTCTCAACAGAAGTATAGTGTACGAGAAACATGCTGCAACCCCAGGGGAAAACTTGGGGTAACAAATACACTGCCAAACAGGATTCAACTTCTTTATGTGTAGATTTGTGTGCAATCATTGCTTAAATTAGCTGCGCAGAGTAGAGTAGTTTTGACCTACAAACAACGGCTTTACTTGAGGAGCAATTTAACTTTATCAGTTGTAAAACACAATCTTTGATGGTCATAGGCTTTGTATCGTGTACTGGTGTTTGATTAAGCCTTCACATGCAACAGTTAAACGTGCATTTGATTGTGTAGTGCACCACTGCTGGATGAGCGGACGAAACAACTTTGTTCGCAACGTTCGCGCCTAGTGCAAATCTCAAATTTCGCGTCATTCGCGTAAGGAAAAAAGTCTTGGGCAACCGACGTCAAACCCTGACACGTGCATGTGGCGTTAATGAAAGTTGAAAACGAAACACCACAAAAAAGAACGATTTGGGCAAAATACTTCGTCCAACCAAAACTTTGCTGCATAAGTATTACGAACACAGATAGGCCATAGATAGAAACTTTTAGTGGTCTGGATTTAACTTTTTTAAGGCAATCGATGTTAAAATAGAAAACATGTGAGTTAAGCCAGGGGTGGGCAACTTGCGGCCCGCGGGTCACATGCGGCCCATTGATTAAAGTCGTGGGGCCCACAGAGACACTTGAATTTCAATGTACTGGTAAACGAGTCCCATTATTATATTTTTCTATTTTTCTGCGACCTGGCAATATGTGGCTAGAATCAAATGCAAATTTTAGTTGTTAACTCAATATAGGTATATTTGGTATGCAACAAAGGAAAATCACCACGTGTTATATAAAGGTGCGGCCCACGATCGAATCATCGCAATTGTGTTTGACCCCACAGTGACAAAGGTTGCCCACCCCTGAGTTAAGCTTTAGATAAGAATGTTGAGTGAGTGACGAATAATACTTTCTCTACATCTTACCATGTTTAAAAATATGTTATCACCAGCATCATACTGACAACCGGTTGCAATATAATCCATCTACCGAAAATACATGCTTAATGTTCTGTAACGTATTTATATTGAGTTTAATTATTTTTTGTGATGAGTTAATTTTTCATTTGGTGAACCACAGACCATGCGTTTTCTAGCAACGCGTCGTTGGAGGGTCATTGTCCTTTTGGTATTTCGTGCAACTCCCTAGATAATGTTTGTTCATGAGCGTCCAAACTTACTGATTTCTATAACGACCTCTTTTTATTCTCTTGGCTTGAAAACCACCCATTGTGTCGAAAGCTTCCATGCTTTTGTGTTTACTCAGACCCTATTTGGCTTGCAAAATGTAATTGTTCGGCAGTTGCTAAGCCAATAGTCGTGGGACAATATCATATTAGCCTACCCACGCGATAGACGTATCTGATTTACTGACATTAATTTTAGATCTAGCCTATATATCTATACAGAATGTATGTGTATTAAGTTGACCGATCACGCAGTCATTAAATTCATTCATTTCAGCGTTCATTCTTTTCATATTCTGCTATACTGCATTGAACGCAGTAGGTCATTTAGACTCTAAATGGGTCATTTTGTGTGTTAACGCAATGGGTCATTTAGACTCTAGAGTAGAATCATCAAACAAAACAACCAAACTTCTGTAGCGTTTAATACCCATTCAACCGTTCCCACAAAGCGAAGACCTAAATCATACAGACGTAGGCTACATACAGTTCCGCAAACCAATGACGACTTAATTAGCAGCGCAATGAATTTTGTCGAGCTTCTGCCCTAATTGTAATGTTTCGACAATTTGATCCATATTCAATTCGTGTTTCCAAAGTTACAACTCCACCGAATGAAAGAAACAATAGAAACAGCTTCAGTGATTTATACTTAACTGAACAGGGATTTATACTTAACTGAGAACAGAAATTAACCTAACAACATTGGTATTAATTTTGCATAAAACGTTAAGCTTTCTTAAATTTGCAGTAGGCCTAATTAAAAATAGAGAGGTCGTATGTGGTGAGATGCAGCAACTGAGAACCTCTTGAAATTGACCTTGTATACGTGTCATGATTTAAGATGCGCAGACACTTTTTTGTCTTGTTTCCTCGATTCTGGTATTTAAATTCCTGAACAGTTTTTCCGATGTAAGTTTCCCACAGGAACATGAGCAGTGCTGGATTAACCATTAGGCAAAGTAGACACGTGCCTACAGGCCAGTCAAAAATCCAGGCCACTTTAAAATCAAAACAAATTTAGATCTTTGTGACAATGATTTGGAAACACTGATAATTCTATTTTTTTCGTTGGCAACCCTGATTTTCAGGCTACTTATAAAATGTGCCTACAGGCCAGCAGACCCTTAAACCGGCACTGAACATGAGTTGAGTTTATTTTGCCGGGGGAAACAAATCTTGGCAGTATAAATGCGTTAAAAACTTCACCAAGCCGAAAATAGCTGCCCAAAGTTGGGACGTTATGAAGAGCAACAAAGTTGAGGGCAAAGTTGGTGGATAGATGGTAAACGCGCTGCAGCTACACCGTTAGGCTACTATGAGACACGAATCGCTTATTCTGACATAAATTATTTGTTAAACACCGGGTTTTGCGTATCACTTGCTACGCTGGTGCAAAATTAGGACGCTAGTAACTTTTTGCAGACAAAACGTTTTGTCTTGAACTGTTTATTTATAACTAGAATAGAAACGATTATGCGCTAACTATTAAACTAGTTTCCAGGGAATTGGTGTGTACTATAAATGCAAAAAAAACGCATTGAATGTATTAAATTTTAATTTGTTTTCGTACAATGTCGTAGCTAAAACATGCTTTGTGTATTATTTTGCCAAACGACGTTTTGTCTCGCAATCAGGTAATGGAAGCACATTTTTGTCTGATAAAAAATACTTTGTTTGCATTTGCCGCGTCTGGCTGGTAGCCAACTGTCACGTTGATGAGAAGCGAAAAATAAACGTGGCACATTCTGCAAGAGTTTTGCAGCAATACAGAACTCGGTATGGCATTTGTCGATCACAAAACATACTTCATAGCGACTCACGCATTGTTTCAATTAATATATATTTGAAAAGGTTTTGAAACAGGATCATTTGCAGTTGCTCATAATTGTGATTGGCAAAAACATAATCGTTTAAGTTATTTTGTGACATTAGCAATTCGTCCCTCAAATCTTTCTGTCCGAAATCCGAACACGGAAGGCCGTTTGCGGCTAGACATTGCAGTTTGTTTGAACAATTTACGAATCAAATTCAGTTCGAGCTCCCTGTGCTGGTCGCCATGACGACGCTTGATGTCAATGCGATAAACTACGATTTGTTTGCATTTGTCGCGTCTGGCTGGTACTGTCACGTAAGTGGGAAGTAAAAAATTAACGTGAAACACTCTGCAAGAGTTTTGCAGCATTGCCGAACTTGCAAGCATTTGTTGATCATGGTTTAATTATTTTACTTTCCATTTATTTTACTTGCTCCAGCAATATGTTAAACAACAAAACCAATAAAGATCAAAATTTACCCTATCATTTCTCCTAAACACAAATACAGTACAAATATTTATGGCTATTGCACCCAATTTTTATTGTATATTGCTAAATTCTTCAAAATAGATCTATTTTAAACAAACCCATCTCTTTAAACAAACCCAACCCATCTAAACCAGCACAAAAGCCTACAAACTGTAAACAGGTAATTTGTAGCCAATTTTTTACTAATCATGAATTTTTTCCAACTTTGATTTGTGGTACATTGTGTTTATGGGAACTTTTATTAATGTCATAATTATTACACACATTTTGTAATTGAGCTGTCTCGTGATCTTTCAGTTAAGAGTAAATAATGAGATGAGATTGAGAACTTTGTGGGCAGCTGCATGGAGTGACGGGGTTGTTGTCACGTATCCTTAATTATGCTGATAATTATGTTGTTTTGATTTGTGTATATATTCTGTGGTTTTCAAGTGACAATTCATTCTACTATTCCGATTTTTCGCTCTACGTAGAATCACCTACGTCTGGCCACGTTTAAATTGCATTACTGTCGGTGTTACAATAAAACAAACTAACCCAAAGTCTGGTCTATTGCTGCTAGTAGAATACGGAAGCGCAAGTCGTGCAGAACACGCAATACACTTTCCTACAATCTGAAAACTTACGAGTCATGTTAGCTTATCCATGACGTCAAAGCGAATATTACATCATTTATTTTGCAATCCCAACCCCACCCATATTTGTTCTGACGTTTATAAGTTCAAGCAACTTCCTCGTTCGACATTTAGTGTTTGAATGGGCATGAAGTGCCATTTGGGCATGAAGTGCTGCCATTGTGAAATGTAGATGTATATTATTGTTACACCTAATATGTATAAACATAATTGGATGCTGTAAATACAAACAAAAAGATGTCGAAAACAAGGTAAAGTAACAATATGCTACACTCAAAAAATGGTATGTGTTAAATTTGAATAGGGCCTACCTGTGTACTCATGTTATTGTTTCCTTGGTCGCATTTGATAAAACAGTAATAAGCTAATTGCTGATGTCATAAATAAAATTGGTCAACAATAAATGTTTGATTGCTTAGTAGATATTTGCAAACTGTGGCTACATCACTGCCCTAATGAAAGTTATTTTTTTGCAAGAAGAGTTTGAACTGATTATTATTATTTAAATGAATTTGCAAAGAACAGTACATAAAAAAGAATGCTGCATGTTTGTTAATGGAAGTAAATAATCATCCGTATTTTTTTCCAGGCAATGTGTTTATGAATTACAAAAGTCTTAAAGTCTAAAGCAACTTGAACATAATCCCAACTATATCTACTTAATATATTGCACTTGTGTTGTGATTAACTTTTAGGACAAAAGTTTCTTTGACATATGACAATCAAATTGCTTGTTTTTCAGTGAACCACCATCAGTTTCATATGATCAAGCAGCTGGAGAAAGTATCACCAACATAAAAAAACAAATTCGACAAGCCAATTGGCCTGAATATCTCAGAAAACTTGGGTTTTCGGACAACACTGTGGAACAATGTGTCAGTAAAAATGAAGTGAGGTTAAATCCATACTGGATCAAATTGCAAGGTAATCACCTCACAGATGCAGACTTAATTTTTCCGGGTTTGCCATGTTGCATGACATCATTTAGTGACATACCAAATATCTTAACAAAGATTTTGACTACATTTGCCTAATGTTGTTCACAAAAGCTAAACCTGTTTATCATGTGGTTAACAGTATGTATAACGCTATTTCAAATAATTTATTTGACTCTTTATTTTGTGTAAACAGATGAACAGGGTGGACTTATTATTGGACTGGAAAAAATGGTAGCAGAAGAGATATTCACTTCCAAACGAAATGAAAAAGTCAATCAAATTTTGGCTTACAACTGGGTCAAGAAATCTGTTGTACGAAGTAAGTTGGAACAATTTAAATGATGTTTTGAATCAGAGAAGAAGTAAACCAATGATTTTTAACCAGAGGAGGCTTAACTCCTATATTAACATGTAAAGATTTTATTTAAATTTACCGCCAAACTGCATTGTTGAGTTTTTAACATTGTGTGTAAGAAAATGCAACAAATAGTTTAGTACAAATATAACATAATAATCTGTAAATTAAAAGACCGTGAATAATACTTGCACAACCAAATTAATCATTTTTATAGCACCAAACAGGTAAATAACACAAAAAAATTACACAACACAATGCTAAAGGCGTAGTTTAAAACATGTAACAAGAATCGGTAGCTAATTGACATTTATGAAAAAGTGAAATTCCGGTATGCCGGTAGAGCAAGAGTTTATGCAATATGATCTTACTCACTTGTGATGATAAGGTTAAATCAACCTGCAAAAACATGCCGTAAATCTGCAATGTAAACCTAGATTAACCCAAACTTGTTTTGGTGTAAGCAATACATTAAAAAATCTATTAAAGTTTTTACTTTTTGTTCGCAGATCGCAACCGAGCATGGTTCATTTATGATTTTTTACGTCAATATCCAAGTTATGACTTTTTCAAAGCAAACGTCGTTCGACTTAAGTTTCAACTTAACGAGGATCAAATCACTCAAATTGAACACGACTATGAGGGAAACATTAAAGAACAAAGATACCACATGATCTTAACTTGGATGAAAGCAAATAAAATCAGTAAGATGTGATATTGACTTTTTCAATTTTTACAGTGTCACATGTGAGCATAGAACCATGCAACCTGCATTGTCTCATGAGTGCAGCTGATTACAAGACATAGGTCATATTGGTTATTGTGGCCATCTAGCCACACTCCAGTTTGTTGGGAGTAACATGCAGAAAAGCCATGCCTCGACTAAATCTATTTGATACCACAATTAGGCATTAACAACAGCTGCTGAACTGACAATTGTGAAAGAATCCTTGCGGCCTTTAGCTGTTTAGCTTTTAATAGTCATTTGTCATAGCGCTATTGGTGAAAACATTTTTAACAGGGATTTAACTTTTATACCCCAGGATCTTAACTTGGTAAAAACAATAAACATGGTTATAATTGCCAACATTAAACCATTTAACCCAGTTCAGTTAAAACTTCAATGCCTGTTTAATAGTGAACTATTTAAATATATTCAGAGGTGGACAGCATAAAACCTTAAAACATTTTTTACCAGCTTATTATTTTTCTTTAGCAGCTGACAAATATAATTTGAGTTTTTTTTTTAATTTCATTCGATTTAAACTGGTTGTAGTTCTGTTGCTTCGAGAAAAATTACAATTGTAATTTTTTAAATCAGCTAAAGTAAATAACACAAAGATCTAACGATGTTTTGTTTTAGCTTCTGTGAAGAAAGTTGCAAAAGCTCTAAAAAACATTGAGCTTGTTGCTCCTGACATTTCCAAACCAGAATCAAAAGCAGCTGGATCTTCAACTAAAGGTTGGTTCATTTGCACTGGTAAAAAAACCTGTGATATTTGTGGGTGAGTTGGTCACTTGTAACACTGGGCAACCAGTTCTGCAAGGGGTGTTTAGCTAAATTAACACAATCATCGAAGCATTTGTTTGGCAAAGTACAACTGCAACAGGCAAGCTATGAATGTGATTACAGAGCTTTATTAGCTCAGTTAGAAAAGCCCAACCACAGATAAGCTCCTGTTGTGGGTTCAAATCCCACCACAGCCTAATCTTACATTTAAATGCTAAGATCTTCTGCTTGATTTGGTTCAAAGGTAAAACACAGTGTTACTTGGATGTTTTTTCAAGTCTTCTAAATTTTAGCAGACTCATGTTCAAGTGATGATGAATCAGATTCACAAAGTTCATCTGAATCTGACTGGAAAGAGACAATATCAGGTTGTAACTTTTTTTTGACATTATTAAATTGTGTCTCGAAAAAACTATTTTTTCACCAGTAAATAAAATCCATCAATAACATAATTGTAATTAGGACTCAATTATTCATGTTGTTGATAAAATGGGAAAAATCATACCAAATCAACAAAACCAAAATAAAGCAATCACAAACGCTGGAATGAAGCCACAGGCCCAAACTATATAAGTTTATGACCTAGGAGTTGCTTAAGTGTGTTTTTAGGCATTTTTGAATAAATGTTTGCAAGGGTCATGAGCTAAATAGTTTGGTAAGCTCTGCATTACCATTTTTCCACCAAAACTGAGTTAAAAGTGTAAATTCAAAATTCCTGTCTTGGTCAGGCAACAAAGGAAAGTCATAGAGCCATTTTTCATTTTTTTAAAACAGTATTACTTGCTCCGATGTGATTTTCATGCTTGAAATCGTTAAACAGCACTTTTATGTTGGTTGAGCATAAAAACAATGCTGTTGCCATTAACTACTAGCACAACTGAGTGGTAAACCTGACAGGTATATTTGTATGTTACTTACATTTTTTGTGGCACACCTGTACATTTGAAGGCATGTCAACAAAAAATACCTGTCAAAAATGTGCAAAAAGATCCTTAAGATGTTGCACATTAATGAATTAGAGAAGAAACAACAAGAAAAACAAACACATTAGGAAGTTAATTCATTGTGTGAGAGAAAGTCAAAAAAATACAACAGCAAAACAGAAATGAGACAAGCAGCTCAACAACAGACTCTGTGTGACATAATGTGATCAGGTGTTGTTCTGCTCACTGACATTAAAATAAAACACAAGTTAAACATAAATGGATACATGCAGAAGCAAATCCATAAATTTTAATTTTGGATTTCTTCTAATGACGCTCTGTGCTGTCTTTACTTTTGCTTTGTTTCCCATATAATTCACACAAATAGTTAATTTATACATCAAACAGCCAGTAGTGAGATTTTTGATAGGTTTTAGGTCGCATTTGACTTTTTGACAAGTTTATGCTGTATTAGATGAGGCTTGTTTTCCACCCCTTAAGCTCTTTTTTAATTCTATCAAATCTAGAATACTAGTTTGTCAAAACCACTTTTTCAGGGTAAATGCTTTAAATATGAGCTGTGAAAAATTTTCCTTGCTGAGTTTTTTTTTAAGGCTGGTCCACGATAGTAGTAATGGCACAGAGTGTATGCCAATCCTAGGCCAACTGTATAAACCTTTTTAAATCAACATTTTGAATCATAATTGTAACGTTTCTAGTTAGCCTTTTTAGTCTAAATTAACTATTTGAGCCATCATAAAAACGCCACTTAATTTAGAGTATAATCTTTTGTTAATATAGATTATATTATCTAGTTTATTCTATTATTCTATGAGTTCACTAATTCGCTTAAGGCTTTTTTGTAAGAAATAACTTTTAGTTGAAGTTAAACATCAGAAGACAAAACCTTTCTATAAACAAAACCTAGTTCCACTCCACCAAGTGATTTTAATAAAAGAAACACAGAAAACAATTATGATACACAAGACATGGCTAAAACATTCAACTGCCAAAACAACAGTAATCTGGCACTCAGAACTGCACGGGCAAACACACTGGGCAATCAGTCCAGCATACACACTGGACGACTGCACCGAGGATAACACTCTCCCTTTCGTAACGAAACGAGCCTGTATAAATACTATGTCGTAGGTATGCGAACTAAGAACGGACAGTTACATGTAAGGCACCAATACAAGAGAATGATTTAATTTACACAATTAAACGGAATTAGTGGGCTATCGTTCATTTGAAACACAACAATTTGTAGCTTAATTTGGCAACATTTACGTCACAGAGATCTCTCATCCGAATACCGCGTTGGTCAGTAAAATGACCTGCCCTGAGGGCAAATACATGTTGTCTTGTTTCAGTTTGTTAGTAAACCGATGAAAGTTTGTTGAACACAACCATGTTGGTTTTACGCAACAATAATAAAATACTGAAATGTTTTGGAAATGCTGGTGCTGAACCACCGAGTCTTTCCTTACCCATTGTCAGAACACTTCTGTTTCTTTTAGAAATACCTCATAAATTTCCACCGTAACATTTATTGTTGTTGTTCACTCTGTTATTTCACAGTGTTAATTCACATTGTTATTTTTCCGAGAATTAGAGCCTAAACTACAACGAAGCAACCACATTGTTAATGTCATTAGACTGGCATTTTGTGATATGTCTTTGTTAAGTTTACTTTCTGCAAGTCAAAGTTTCTCACCTGGGAGCTCATGCTTTTAGGGCAAATATAAATAAAAAAAATAGTCTGATTTGCGAAATATGGTGGTAAAATGGTAAATAAAATCGATTGTACAGTTTTAAAACTCTAAGCTTTCACTTCCAAACCTAGCAAAATTAAAATTTTAAACTTTTTGAATTATATTTTACAAGACTAAACCAGATCTTCGGTAAAAACTGTAGCAACACATTTAGGTGAATTGTTATGACTGATTTCGCGTTTTGGTATGATTTTAACCTAAGCACAACACAAAGACAACTCATAACAGAAAAAACATCAGTAAAACTACATATACATTGATAATGTTATTAACACAATAAGAGAAAAACAGAATCCACCGATTATAACTGACAGTGTTTTAAACAGTTTCAGACTTGGAAAAACAATCTTTAAAAGAATTTTGTCTGAAATGTGCAAAAGCAATAGCTGCTGTAACAAAACGTGTGCCTCTACAAGCAATAAAACAAGAGAATGTGAGTAAAGAAGAATTTGGAAATACAAGCAGCTGGTTGTTCAAAAAACAAACTGACAAAAAGAATATACCTCCAGAAAGTTTATTTAAGGAGGCAGCAGAAGCATGTAATGATAAAGCGAAATCATCATATGAAACAACCAACAAACATCAGCAAAATGTGGCCGGTCTAACTGGAATCGCTGGAATAGGAAAGACCACATATTGCAAATTTGTTTTGAAGCATTGGATTGAGTCACATCCACATTCATTTGTGTTCTATATCTCCATACGTGATGTTGACTTTACAAAAAGTTTTAATCTATTAAAGTTCCTTCTTGTGTCAACCGATCATGACTACAAATTCAAACCAGAAACAGATGATGTGATTTTAGATGAAATTAAAAAATCTTCAGACACACTGATTGTCATTGACGGGCTTGATGAAGCAGAAATAACAGGTGATTTTTCTAAACACCCACATGGCATGTCATTTTATGAAGAGGAACAGGCTTACTGCATCCTGATGAATCTGCTGAACTGTCGCTTACTTCCCAATGCAAAAAAGTTGATTGCTTCCCGACCAAATGCATTTCTGAACTTCAACCCAGAATGCAAGCCAGTATTTATGCTACAAGTTTTAGGTCTGAGTGAAGAATCTCAAAATCTTTTCTGCAAACAGTATTCCAATACTGAAGAGCAACAAAAACATGTCCAAGATGAGCTGGAAAAGCAACCAAATGTATCTGCATTGTTGTTTATTCCAATCTTTGCAAGATTGATCATTCCATACTTTGTTGACAACCTGGAGTCAAACAAACCAGTTTTGTCAATTTCTGATGTATTTCTAAATCAACTTGGGCAATGGCAGAAAAAACCAAAGTTCCACACAGATTTGAAGCATCTGAAGCAACTAACCAAGCTGGCTTTCGCTGGTGTTGAAAATCATCAATTTTCATTTCCCAGCCAAGATTTTGCGAAACATGGTATAGAAATAAAATCTATTGAGCCATTCATGTGTGCTCATGCCAAAAATCAACAACAACATGGTATGTTGGTTTTAGATGGGGAAAAGACATTTTTCTTCATTCATGCCACATGGCAGGAGTTTCTGGCTGCACTTCATCTCATGGTGTTTGCATCCTATGAGGAATTCTCTTCCAAGATTCAACAGATATTTCAACAAAGTTCCTGGGAGGTGGTTGTCCGCTTTCTTTTCGGATTCTGTCATCAAAAAGTTCAAGAAAAACTGAAAATATTATTTCCAGATGCTCAGGAAATAAAAATTAAGGGAAAAGTTGTGAAAGCAAAAGCCAGAAAGCTTCTTCTAAATTTGAGTGAGTTACCTTCTGATTTCCCAGTGACAGCAGCAGAACATTATGATGACAACATACAATCAAATATACAAGTAAACAAGTTTGAATCAAGAGAAACAGATATCACACTTTCCAGCATATGCAGTTGGGCCTATGAGGCTAAAGATGATGATCTAACCAAGGCTGTTGCCAATTCCCTTCCCAACCCACTGTTACTATCAGGAGATTTTCTTCCCCACCAAGTAATGAGTTTCTGTCATGTCCTATCGGCTGCTGAAGTGTCTCACATACTTAATGTGGGGGATTGGTGGAACCTATCCACTTTAACTGTTCTGGGTCTACATACATTACTGAGCACCATTCAGCAATCCCAACACAAAGTAAATGCTAAAATTTATTTTTGAAATAACATTGATAGTGTTTTATAGTTGTATGGGCAATAGTATAAATAATAGTGATTTAGAATATGAATATAAACCTGTAATGTAAACAACACATTTCATAATATGGAAGAAAACTTAAGGACCTAGCTGCAAAACCCAGCAGCTATAATATGCGAAAGTAAATAGCAGGGAACAGTTGGTATTTTAGTTTGACATTTTGATTTTAAACAAAAACAGCATGAAACAGATTTTTCTAATGTTTATAAACAGTGTATTATTTTATCAGTTAGCAAAATTTTGTATGATCTTGGCAAGATTTTGTTTTTTGTTACCAGCCTGATATACTTTAGTATTTTGTAAAAGATCCCGAAGTTGCATTTGGAGGATGTTGACTTATCAGTGGATTTTGAGATTGTCTTGGAGCTTCTTCCTGGTATCACTGAACTGTCATTACGGACTTGTGGTTTGACAATTCCTATGGTGGAAAATCTGGTTGGTGTCATCACACAACACAACATCTATGTATGTGATTTTGTAGTTTGCAGGATATTTATGAGTTCCCTTCCATGATGGGGACATATGCTGTTTTTGTCCTTTTTTATGTATTTGTCGACACTGGTTTGTTCCATGTGTTTGGTCAAGACAGAGTGCTTTAAATGTATTCACATTTACACACATGTTAGTTGGTTATCCAAAAGTTTTGTACTTTATTGGTAGGTGCATTGTAAAGTATTTTGAATGAAATAATCGTTTTGGGGTATACCAGTCCTTTAGGTCAGAAATACAAGTCCTATTGTGCTAGTTTAAACAGTTGTTTGTAGTGGGTTCCTTGTTTGGTATTCAAAATTTTACCTGAATCACCCCATCCCCTATAGTATGTACACAATGTATGTATACACTGGACAGTCAGCAACACAGAAGTCTTAGGGGAGTGATCGACTGGTACAATTGAGGCAGAGCGGGTGGTCTCTGCTTGTTGCATGGACAGAAGTTTTACTAAGCAGTCGTTTTCGATGATTATATAGTTTATTAGGTTAGCATACACATTTTTAGTTTTGTATCTTGGATGTGGTTAAACTTCGTAAACAGTAATTTAGTTTATTATATGCCAGACAAAAAGTTGTTAATTAACATAATTATAAATAATGATGATGCCTCTTTAAGCTGTGATAAATGGTAATTTAATGAACACTGCTTTTTTTGACACACAAACTAAACAATACTTGAGTAATGTATAACGATGTACTAATACAGAAACAGACGATTCCAGTCACATATATAGACATTAATTAGCTGACAAATTCAGCACAGACTTAAATCAGTTTGTATATTTCTTACTGCAAAACACTTCGGAAATCGATTTCGCCCAAACATATGGCATTGTCAGTACTAAACAGGAAATAAATAAATCACGAGTAATGTATAAGATAGGCAAAGCGTTATTGTTTAACGCTAAAAACTGTGTGCTATTGCAATCCAAGTCAAAAGGTCATTAAACAGTCATTAGGCTGCCATACCACAAGAGGCTACTGCAGATCATTTGTAAATGTTTTTGTGAAAGAAAGTTATGTAAAGAACTATTTGATTAGCCTTTTCTGCAAAATCGCTTTTTAATTTTAAGTATCTGTGGTGGATTTTGTAGGAATTTTTTTACCTGTTTATTACTGACCTTGGATAGCAATATCAAGGTCAAAGCTTGAGATTTCGTTCTCAGATGAAGTGTTTTTTTACCTTTCTTTTTTACTACTTTTGTAAATATATGACAACATAATAATGTAAAAAGAGTATGGACAACACCTTTTTAAGCTTGGGTTGATGCTTTGTACTGGCTTGTCCTGAAGAATCTAAAAATAAACGCATCATTTTGGGGGACTCATTTGTTTTAGCATGCAAAACAATTATCTGTGTAGGTCAAATGGTGTGTATAGTAAATCGGTAAATATGATATAAAATGGAAATATATAAGAAAGCCACCTTCATAGTGATGGCTGATTTTCAATTTTCTATCCAAACACAGTCATAATTTTTAGAACATGCAAAGGACAGTTACCGAATGGACAACATTATTTAACCACATAATTGTATATTTGTGTCCTACAGTTGTCTTATCTTAACTTGTCTGGCAACAACCTCAATGGTGTTGGGAAGTATTTGGCCAAATCCATCCACTTGATGCAGGTATTGCGGCTTGTAAAGTGCAACTTGCAAGAAGATGATTTCAATGCAATAGCTAAAGCCACAGCAAAGCGAGATACAAATGTAAGTTTATTGTGTTTTACTTTTTAACATCCATTTTATTACAGAAGTTTGTTGGGTTTTACGTGATACGATGTAATATAGTTAAAAACACATAAGTTTTGTCATAACATAACTGACATTTGTCAATTTATCAGTTTATTGTTTGTTACTTCCGATTTGTATAGAAATTCAATGTATTGGATAAAATATTCTGTATTATGACTGTGGTTTATTACATAATGGGACTGTTGTAACAAGAATAAAAACAACAATTGTAAGTGTAACAACAATGAGTCATTGTTCAACCATTGTCCATTTTAAGCATCTTTACACAAATAAAATGTTACAGATATATTCCAGGTAACAGATTCATGTTGGTGTTTTGTAGATGAGTTTGGTGGGCTTGGGTGGAAATGTGATGTCCAAGAAAGCTTTGGATAGTTTTGCACCGGGCATCCATAAACTTGATGGGATGGGGTTGTATGAATGTTCAGTCACAGGTGATGGTCTTGAACAACTGTGCTATGAAATCGGCAAGAGGCAAAAACCAGTAAGCTACTAATGCTCAACCTGTTTTGTTACTTTTGCAAAGCTTAGCAAAATAAAGGCTTTGTTTGTTATTAGTAATTTCGCTTTGAAACCTGTTTCAGGTGTCTTGGCTTAAAAAATATTTTTCAATGTCAAATGATCAAAAAAACGTTGCACATACACACATGACTGTAATTTAGGTAGAAGCAAAAATATCCTAACTAATCACAAGGCAATTGGCAAAAATATATTTCCCATATAATCAGTATTTAACTAAACCTGGAAACAAATCTATTGAATTCAGTAACATAAGCTTACTTCGTGCTACTGTGTTAAAAACTGGAATTGGTAAATTTCCGAAAATCACCTGTGTTGCTTTTCCTTATCTGTTTACCCTCCACTACAACTTTTATGCTGATTTGTTTGCAGATGGATGTTCTTTATCTGGGAGAAAACAACATTGGGTTGATTGAAGTCAATCATGTGTCATCTTGTGTTTACAACATCCGTCAACTGTTCTTAAATGATTGCAATTTGACCATCACTTGCTTGCGAGCATTGATTGCTGCCATCCTCAACATGGACCACTCAGTGAGTTGCAAACTTATATTTGAACACAGCATAACTTTTATGTGTTTGTTTCGGTGAGGTGACTTTAAAATGCCTAAGCTGGGTTGGGATTGTATTGACCACTCAACTAACATTGCAGTAAAAATGTTTAGTGAATTGTTTAGAATTGGAAGTTTATATCCGCCACATTTTTTTCTTCACAACATGTACTGTGACAAAGTATTTTTCACGGTGTATTCACTTAGATTTGATGTAAATTAATTTTAAGCCCCAATTTACTATGCACATTTAGTAGTTGGATTGCAACTGTCACAATGGAATTTTTTAGTCAATCCCAATTACATTTACTTTGTTCCTGTATAACAGTATTACTTCTGATTTTTTGCTTTTTTCGCATATTTGTTGCATTTGCTTTTTTTTGCATGTCACAAATGACATTTATTTCAACATGCTAAATAAAATAACCTCTTTTATTTACAGATGGTTTATTTGGATCTCTCTGACAACAAGTTTGGTGATGAGGGAGCAATTGCTCTAGCCACTTGTTTGGAAAAAGTTAAAAACCTTTTTGCTTTTGGTTGTGATATCACACCAGTTGGGGCAGAAGTATTGCACAAAGCCAACATTGAATGGGTGAGTGGATTTTACTTGTGGTAAATGTTAAGGCCAGTTCCCAGTTTAAATAATTTCATCAAACAAAAAAGTGTTCTTGTTTTGTACTGGAATTAAATGCAAAAAAGTAATCAGTTTTTTTTAATTCAGGTTATGACTTTAATGTTGTTTTTTCATGGTAACCTGCCTGCTACACTGGTAGTCATTTGTAAACACTATAATATGTAATTTGGGTTGTACCACCATAAATCACAAACATTTACAGTCAGATTATTTTGCACTGAACTTGGTGGTATGTAAGTTTCAAAATTACATTGTAATTTTGTAGAAACGCAGGATTGTTGGTCTTCTTACAATACCATAAGCAACTGGAAGCAAGCAGTGTTGAAAGGCCACATGAGGTTGCACAAAAACCAAAAAAAGCCCTGTGCAATAAGTTAAACTTTCACCGCTTCAACTGAACTTACTGACAAACTTACAATTTTGTCACAGTTTGTGTTTATTGATGCTAAAAATGTTGCAAATTTCATACCGAAGCTTTTGTAGCAAAATGTTAACTTCCCCCCTTTTAAATCTGCATTCCTGTTGACGAACAACTACATTTCTTGCATTGTGTTTCCTTGATATTTTTTTGGAGGGCATTACTTTTTGAATAATACTGACTTATACAATGTTTTTGATTTATTATTCAAAAACTGAATACCCTTGATTATCAGCTTATATTTTTATGATTGTATGTTTTGATTCCTTGCTTTGAAATTAGGGATGACCTCAGGTTTTTTTGACACCTGCAGCCTAAAAAGCACAAATAAAGCAACTAAGTTTAGATTTTCATGGAAGTTTTATCCCGATGACATAATTAAATTAAAATAGCTGTCAATATGCCAACAGCACATGTGTATGACTAATGCATTTACCTTTAGTTTTGTTTCCCTGATATTTTGTTGCTCGCCATTACCTTTTGAATAATGCCTGCTTGTATTTTTGTTGTTTACAAACCAAAGCTTATTGATTTTTTCGATGGCTTATATTTCTGCATTTGCATCTTTGCTTTGAAATCCGGTTCATTTGACACATGCAGCTTGAAAAGCACAAATAAAACAAACTGGTTTTTCATGTTTTGTCAAGTTGTATCCTGACATTACTGACCAAACCCAATTAAAGTAGCCAACTGTAACCATGCCAACAGCACGTGTGTATAACGAATTTTTCTTTAGTTTACAGCTTGTTGTGCTGATACAGCAGATATAAATAGTTTCTTTGTCATTTATAACTTACTTAAAATTAAAACTACACAACCGATCAATGAAGCCGAATATATAACAGTTTTTGAAATTATGTCGACCAGTTGTTCAGGAAAACTGACCTTGAGCATTGCCCTTTTATTTGTCAATGTCCACTAAACAGGAAATTTCTTCATGGTTGAAAGGCATAACAGCTTTGAGGTTGCAAGTACATAAATTTAACTGTTCATAAAAATATTGAACCAGAGAGTAGCACCAACTGATTTATGTCCTGTTGCAGAGTTTAAATCAACAGCAAGGAAATGCAAAATATTATCACGCAACAAGAACAAATAACATCACAATCATGATTTTAGTCACAGCGATCGCACAAACCACTAAAAGCACAGTGATAACATTGAGATAAGTGGCAGGCCTGTCATCTGTTGAAAAGTGAACTTCTTTCCACAATCTCCTGACATGAAGCGAATGTTAAAATTGTTTTCAGGAGTTGCCGCTTTGTTTGAAACGACTAATGGTGGATTTTGCTTCGCTTTGATTTATACTGGATCTGAAAACATTTACAACAAATGTTGTGGCGTTACTTCACTGCAAAACATTAGATTAAATCAAAAAACTCCAATTTAGACCAGTCAAAACTCCATTCCCAATTCCACACTAGTTTTAAAGCTTTCCAAGGTCCCTTACAGCACCAGCGGTGTATTGGACCGTAAAGGCTCTAGCTAGAAGTATGTGTTTTCCAACTGCTCGACCGAGCATCAAAACTGCAATGCTCATTGCCAAGCACTCAAGTTCTGGCTCGGTTTGGCCCATCCCTAGTGGGAAGGTTTAGGAAAAAATGTTCAATTTGTGTGACAAGCTGCAGACAGTGCACACTGTTTCAAACCGACAAGGTCTCAGTGCAGCTGGTGACAAGAGATCAGCCATATGAGCTAATGTTGCCTCCTTATGATACTCCTATTTGTTAGGAGCAGCAAGCCATACCTCACCAACCAGTTTGATGCCACAACTTGGCATTAGAGACAGAAGTATATGACACCTCAGGAAAACTTAGTACAACAATCGCTAATCCAAAAGATTGTAGCTTGTATATATAATACTTTTGATACCTTGGATGCATAATGCATCGTGCATTATTGAACTTAATGTCAATTCCGCCATCAGCAAAGTCAAACAAAACATGATGCTGGTTCGGTTCTGGCAAAACAGGCCATTATTTTTCTGATGTCTTCGTGGTGTTATATTGATCCCATGCATCGAGAAGCACAGCTGGGTATGGCCCATATGTCAAATGGACTCTACAAAAAAAATGCATCGACCCTAGGTTATATCTGACTTATTAGGTTTTTAAGACAGATTATAATAGATGAGTATCATTTTAACCAAGGTTGCAGAGTCATAAGGTCTGATATTTTGTGTCCTTTATGTCAGCTGCTCAACAATAAGCCTTTTTACATGGACTGTTAATCGACATGCTTCATAGATACGCATTTCTCTCACATCATAAAAAGAAAAGCATATTAGAGATCTCCGATTTCCATATGCTTGAAACAGGTGGTTTGACACGCTTACGGCATGAATACGCTTACAGAAACTCTTTCGTAAACAAGTAGGCAAACTTGAAAACAAGGCTAGTTTGTTGACTTTTGTGTGCAATATAATTGGGGAAATTTGTAGTTTATACTGAACAAACGTTCCATACACCAAGTCGCATATTCAATAAAGTTTTTTGTCCAACTGGTGCAAAGTTATACAAATAATTCATTTTTTTTCATAAAGAACACACAATAGACTCCAAGAAAACAAAGTTTAACAAGTTTGTATTGTCACATATAGGAATTTTTTAATGTTCTACTGTATGGCCTGGAAATAGAATACAATTTATTACTAATTGACAATGAAGTCAGAGTAATCTATACATTTTGAATGTTTGTTCCAACTATTCCTGATGGTTTAACACAGGGGTTCCCAAACTTTTTTAGTCTGTGGCCCAAATGTCTATTTAATAGCGATTCGTGGCTCACCACATGCTGTAAATTTGGACACAAACAATTTCTATGAAAATGTAACTCAAAAACAGGCTAAATGGTTTCTAGCAATTTTTTTAGTGAGATACATGCTCCTGAAACTTGGCTACAAGATTTGGAATTCTTGGCTCTGTTGATGACAGAGCACAGCGAATTTCTTGCTCAACTTTAAGACGGTTATGCTTCTTGGACTCCACACAGCAGCTAAAACCTATTGTTAGGAGACAATGACCTTGCTTGCTAAATAATTATTGTTTTGCAAAATATTATGTTTTTCAAAGAAAGCGCATAATATCTACAGTATAACAAAACAGTAGAATCTGTTCAAATGGCTCTGTGGCCCATTGAAAATGTCTTGGTGGTCTAGTACTGGGCCATGGCCTACAGTTTAGGAACCACTGGTTTAACAGATCACAATAAAAAAATTCAAACATTTGGTCTAAACTCGATGCAAACAATTGCTGCAAACAAATTGATTTAGATTTTTAGAAGCATAGACTAACAGTCCAAAAAAAACTTTGAAATTAACAATTATTCGGCCTTATGTTTGTCCATAAACTTACAATAACCACCATATCTTTTTTGTGGAAAGCTGAAAACCTTGAATGGGATTCGGGTCGGAAGCCATGTAATTTTATGCTTTAGCGAACTAAATGCATGACGCTGCATAATGCACATTAGTTTGGCGATTCGATTTGCTCATGTAAAAAGGCTTAATGACAATCTAAACATTTAAAGACAATCTAAGTAAATTTATTGTTTAGGTAATTGAAAAAAAAAACATACCAGATTTCCTAAAAACCCGAGTAATGCTATAATCCAGCCATTGCTTGAAGAAAGGGATAGGCGATCAATTCATAATGCGACGGTAAAACATTCGATCCAGTTTTAAATTTTTCTGACACTTGTCACTCCAATCAGCGCAGTTCGCATGACCATCAAGGACCTTACAGACAGTTTTTGTTAGTTTTGTTACATTACATGGCAGGTACTATTTGGGGCTTGGGGTTTAAGAGGTAAAAATGGGTGAATCCAATAAAAATAAAAAGTTTAAAAATACTTTAGAATACCTTACATTGTAACAACCAAGAAAGCATGAAACCCTTAGATTATGTAGTTTAGTCAGTACAGCCGCTTTTTAAAATACTTTTTGGGGGCCTGTGGGTGAACCACTAGGTCATTCGGGGTCAGATTTCAGGTGGACCAAATTCAGATGAATAACTAACATCTGTCCAAATTTGAATAAATTTGCAGCACTCTTTCTTAACCAAAACGTCGGAACAAATCTAAGTTAGACAGAAAAAAGATATAGACAAAAACAATATGTGTCCCCTTCAGGGAAGGGGACCCATAATAAAACAGAATTTTTGCTCACTACCTGTGGACAAAATCACAATGTCACAAACTTTTATGCATTTCCTATATAAGTCAGTAGTTAATTGCAATATATAGACTTGAATCCTTTTTAAATACTTGTCCTTGGAAAAGTTTGGGAATTATTGTTTAAGATTAATCAAGGTCAGTTTACCTGCAGGGCATCGCAGCATCTGTCAACAATCCTTTGGAGCAGGACAAAGTCCCATGGCAGGCAAGAATTGCAACCCCAGGTTTGATTAATCCACAGTCTTCGATCCTGTTGCATAGAATTCCACATGTAACCCCTCTTACACTTGCAAAGGGAGGACAATGACTGGTATTAAATCTAACAGAAAAAAAATTTTTTAGCCAACTACCTATGGACAAAAACAATGTCACAAACTTTTATACATTGTCTGTATAAGTCAGTAAGTATTTGCATGTACTTAAATGCTTTTTATCCATACTTTACTGGAAATGTTTGGGAATTCTTTTTTAGATTAATTGAGGCCAGTTTACCTGCAGGGCATCCCAGCGTCTGTTAACAATCCTTTGGAGCAGGACAAAGTCCCACGACAGTAACTAAAACTGCAAAATAATTATGGCATAAAATCAGATAAAAAGAGAAACACTAAAAATAAACTAGAAGAGTGGCTTTCTGATATACTTCCATTTTATATATTCTATACGGTATTTACTATACACATCATTTGATCTACACGTATGATTGTTTTTGTAAACAAAAACAAATGGGTCCCCACATGCGCGTTTGTGCGGTTGCGGTGATTTTTAGATTCTTAAGGACAAATTTTTAGAAAGCTTTAACCCAACAATAAAAAAATTAAAAAAACATTAAAAAACGTAACAAATACTTAAATCTAATCTCTTGCAATGACCCAGATATTGTCGTCCAAGGTCGGGTTTTGAACACATTTTTTTTTAGAAAGCTGTAACAGTTGTGTTACAGACACTTTAAATTAAAAAGCAATTTGCTACAAGTGTATACATAACAAATTGTTTTTCATTTAACTTTGTTTCGCAAAACGAGTACCATTGACCTGTAGTAACCTCTCAGTGTGCACACGCCAAACGACTGTTTGATCTTTTGTCACCGTTTTCAATAGCATGCCGTCCTTAGTGTTCAACAATACTGTTAAGCCTAATTTATACATGCCTTGAGTATTGACTCCTAAATTAATTGTCAAAAAACGCTACGTTATGAAGAAAGTTGAACTGTGTTTGTAATACCGACTAGTTGACCTTAAGTAACCCGTGATCATGCGGCGGCCAACCTGACAACGAGCATTTAAAAAACATTTATTTGGCAAAAAAGTCAAGTTAATTTTTGCATCTTTTCTTTGAAAAACAAAGTTTTTCTTGACATATACAAAACCGAAGCACGGTTATTAGGTTTAAATCACGTCATAGGTGTAAAACCTTCGCCAAAACTAAAAATGTGAGTGATAGCTTAATAAAACGACATAGCATTGCTGTGCAAAACAGCTGATTTCTAATCACTGAAACGACGTCTCGTAAACCGTCTGTCCGACGTCAAGCTGAGCCCACCCGCTATCGTCAACCAGTGAGTTACTTTCTTGGTACTTCTGCCTACAGCAGTGTTTCTTAACCTTTTTAGCGCTTGTACCCCTTGAGCTTTCATGATATTTTCTCGTACCCCCTCTCTACAATGGCCGACAGAAGCAAACAATAATGGGAATTAATCTCAGTGTATTTATAACTTACATGTTGAATGCATGCATTAAAACAGTCTTGTAAGTTCAACAAAATTTACAGAACACCAACAATCAGGCAATTAAAATCAACTACACATAACAAAGTAACTTGTTACGCATTCTTCACAAATATGCCTAAATAATGTATAATTTCACATTGACTGTCGTACCCCCTACTTTGGTGCTTCGTACCCCCAAGGGGTACATGTACCCCTGGTTAAGAACCCCTGGCCTACAGTGTCTTTCTTGACCAAACGAGCGTTAGACACATTTACGTTTCGGGGCCTGTGGGTGAACCTCTGGGTCATTCAGGGTCAAACTTCTAGAGGATCAAGATCAGATTGATAACTAACATATGTCCAAATTTGAATAAATTTAAAGCACTCCTTTACCACACGAGCGATAAAAACCAGCGTTAAAAATTTTACGTTTCGGGGGCCTGTGGGTGAACCGCTGGGTCATTCGGGGTAAAATATCTAGAGAATCAAGTTCAGATTGATAACTAACATATGTCTAAATTTAAATAAATTTGAAACAATTTTTCTTTACCAAACAAGCGTTACAAACCAGCGTTAAAAATTTTACGTTTAGGGGGCCTGTGGGTGAACCGCTGGGTCAAACGGGGTCAAACGGGGTCAAACTTCAGGAGGATCAAATTTGAATTATTAACTAACATCTCTGTAAATTTGAATAAATTTGAAGCACTCTTTCTTGACAAAACGCGTCTCACAAACCAGCGTTAGACAGAAAAAAAAAAAAAGAAAAAAAAATACGGACAAAAACAATATGTGTCCCCTTCAGGGAAGGGGACCCATAATAAGAGAAAAAGCATTCTTTATTATTACTTTACATCCAAAATATTGATGCAGTCAATTAGGCTTAAATCACGTCATAGGTGTGAAACCTTCGCCAAAACTGAAAATGTGAGTGATAACTTAATAAATGAAATAGCATTGCTGTGCAAAACAGCTGATTTCTGATCACCAAAACGACGTCTCGTAAAACGTCTGTCCGACGTCAAGCTGAGCCCTCCTGCTATCGTAAACCAGTGAGTTACTCTCTTGGGACTTCTGCCTACAGTGTCTTTCTTGACCAAACGACCGTTAGACACATTTACGTTTCGGGGGCCTGTGAGTGAACCGCTGGGTAATTCGGGGTCAAACTTCTGGAGGATTAAGTTTGGATTAATAACTAACACATGTCGGAATTTGAATACATCTGAAGCATTCTTTCTTTACCAATGGAGCGTTACAAACCAGCGTTAAAAATTTTCTGTTTCGGGGGCCTGTGGGTGAACCCCTGGGTCATTCAGGGTCAAACTTCAGGAGGATCAAATTTTGGTTAATATCTAACATCTGACAAAATTTAAACAAATTTAAAGCACTCTTTCTTGACCAAACGCATGTAACAAACCATGTTTTAAATATTTTGCATTTTGGGGGCCTGTGGATGAACCGCTGGGTCAATCGGGGTCAAACTTCAGGAGGATCAAATTCGGGCTAATAACTAACATCTGTGCAAATTTGAATAAATTTGAAGCACTCTTTCTTAACCAAACGCGTCTAACAAGCCAGCGTTAGACAGAAAAAAGATAAAAGAAAAAAAATACGGACAAAAACAATATGTGTCCCCTTCAGGGAAGGGGACCCATAATTAGCATAAACATTAAAGTCGTATGTTGCATCTATGAGATCACTGCATATTAACTGTGTGTCATATAAAATTATGTTAAAATGCATAAAATGCTTACGCAGTACTATTCCTTAGTTATCCGGTTAACCGACACAAAAATATCCGGATATCGGATAGCAAAAACCCTTCAGTTAAACAATTAACCGGTTATCCGTTAACAGCATAATTCAACCCTAAATCACATGTTTAGTTAAGTTTCCATTTCCACAGTGAACCTGACCGGGCAGACACAAAGTTGGCAATCTAGTAATAAAACAAAATTTTACATCGTGCTTGATTTTTATGGTAAAAACAACATTATCTTGTTGATCTGGAAGTGCAACTACGGGAGTTGTTTTGTTTAAAAAGGTCACAAACACAAAAACATGGAGGTAACATTTGCTTCAAACTGTTTAAATCAACTTTTCAGACTTTTTCTTACCAAACATTAGACATGACGAGGACATAAAGCATTTTGCCTTATTTCGTCTCTTCCGTGGCAGTGATTTGTTTCAAAATTTTATGATTTCTATTGTTGATGCATTAGCACAATTAAAATCTTCAAAAAACAACAACTCAAAATGTTACTTATCGTGTCTGCACCAGTTACCAGCAAAAACCCTTCAGGAAAGGGGACCCATAAATAGCAATACATAAATACAAAAAGAAATAGGTCTGCCTGTGAGTCTGAGCAAGTGTGTGTGCCTATTGCTTTCCAATCAGTTTTATCAGTTTTTTATTCGGGTATTTATACTTAAATGTTTAGTCCAACCTCGTATACCGTGGGTATACAGTATACATGGTTGGACTAAACATTTAAGTATAAATTTTGAATATAGTTCACATGTGTTTAGATTTAAAAATTTTCTAAAGTTGGTCATAGTGATTGAAACCAGCATAAAGGATCATGCAGACTACCTGATTTCAACTTGGCAGCAACAAAGAAAGAAATGTAGACCATACTCAAACTTTTCTGACAACTGACAAAACTTTAAACCAACCTTTAAACTTGTTAGTCGCAAATACACTTGTAGTGGTGGTATTGGATGGTTGGCCGAACTGGTGGTGAAATTGGTCCTTTACTGGCAACTGGTTCCATGTGACCACTCCACGATCCTTCAGTGGGATGCAGAAGTTGTTTAGACAGTCGTCTCAAAATCTCCACTAGAGGGATGGAGCAGCTGGGATAACATAACATGTTAGCACACAGTCAACTGGGAGTGAACAAAAAGTTTCTAGTCAAGCGTAATAAGTGTGTAAAAAAACTAAAGTATAATATTTTTAGTCTGTGGCAGTGTAACAGAGAAAATACTTCTGTGTTTGCATGATACATCCCGTACTACATTTTAGGTCGACCAAATTGTTAATTTACCTTTCAAGCAGAAAACTTACACTACTTAATGCCAACAAAACTGTAAACTGGCTCTCTGAATCAATTCCGTAGAAACTTCTCTTTACTAAACTGGAATCGAAATCGTATTGTCTGCATTCTCTCATGTTATCCAATATGTTGGGAGTACCTCGTTCGTGACAACAAACTTGATTCAACGACATTCAAACATGCATTTTATACCTATGCACAAAAGTAGCTAACAACAGTATCTCATAATAGTGGTAAGGTACACAAAGATGTACAGAATACAGTTTACAACCCTAAAAAACCTGTGCAAAAACTTTTTCTTTAAACAGTATCTATTATAGCAGCTAAAATAGGGATTTTTCCCTTTTTGTAAGAGTTCATCAGTTCATCAGTCACCAGTTATATTACAAAGTCTACATGCAGGTATTTATCCCTCATGTAATGGGTGTAAAAGTAAAGTAATGAAATGCATTGCTTTACAGCACCACACAATGTTTGATTCTTGCTTTAAAACCAGTTTCTGTTTTACAGTTCACAGATTAGCACACTTTGATCAGATCCGCATTACTTACTATGCATGGAGTTGGGATAGGATTTATATTTTCTCCATCTTATGGTAAAGCATCTTTCTTTGCTGACCGAATTGATGTGCTGCAAATATCCTTATATTCCTTGTGACAAGAATTGGGATTTCGGTTGAAGGCTGGAAAAAATGCTGCAAAAAATAAACAGCTCCTTAAATTGTAATTTGGTTTTATCTGTTACATATAGTTCAAACCAAAATACAAACTTGAAAAGCAGCTAGATAAAAACAAATCTGCCAAAGAGATTGTGTGTAGAATACAGTGTGTTGCAAATGTTTCTGTCATCGAAATTAAAGCAAGTTGTGGCATAACAGGATAAAGAATTGATAACACATAAGTGTTGGTATAAAAATGTTTTGCTTCATGAATTTGTTGTATACAAGCATTTTAGTATTTTTGCTTTGGATCATTTTTTGACCTACTTGTCCAGCTGTGTTTACATACCTGTTTTAACTCACCTTGTTAAGTGAAAGTATGAAGTTCAGTTGCAAGCAGCTGTTTGATGTTTGTGAGTTTGAAACATGAAAATGTGCCATGAATTCGATGAAGCTTTTGTGGATTTGCCAGCTTTTCTAAACATAAATATTTCATCTGAAACAACTATAATCTTGTGCTCACAGTAAAGTGCAAACAATAAAAATAGCACAATGCTTTAAATGTTGAAGCTAAAAACCAAAACACTCATTAATACAATAGGTCCCACTCCATGCACGACTTAACATATTATCAAACTAAGCTTGCAGGCCCTAGAACAGGGGTGTCCAACCTTTTTGGCCAAAGGGCCACATGCGGTTTAAGAATGATTGCGCGGGCCACTTGAGTGTTACTGATAATTTGGAATCTTAGAAATAGCTGTCTTATAATTTCTAATTAAAATCCTCACACCGAAATTCTAATCTTAGAAATGTGTATTATCCTTGTTTACAGTTAAAAGGACAATAAACACACCAAGATATAGTTAAGTCAATAAAGTTTTTTCCATTTGTCGACAAAGGAAGTTTGGCACTGTTTATCTCCAACAAGTTTGGCAATATTCGGTGAGATGGACGACGAAGCAGTGCGAAGCAATTTTTTCCATATGGCTGTCAGAAATTCTGATACTGATCTTACAGGGGATTTAAAGTCACATGTCAACCTTTCTTGGAAAGTTCTGTTGGCGTTCTTTGCTTTTTGTTTCATAATCTGTATCACTGCAGCAAAGTGCGGAAGATGTTTTACTGCTAAATGCGTTTTGCGCCAGTCTCTGATACCAGATCCAGATTTATCTCAATGAACCAAGAAACATTACTGACTGATTCTTGAAGCACGAGTCAGATTGTGACGTAACAAAACATTGTGACGCAATAAAAGTAACTTGAACGGTTGTGTATTACTCTATTAACAAAGAAATAAAGCAAACAATTAATATCAATTTTTCGGAATGAAAGTTTGCCATGAACTACGTAGGCGATTAAGTTGCCAATATGAGTTGTTTCAAAAAAAAAACCACGAGAGCCACTCAGAACCTTCACGGGTTGGACACCCCTGCCCTAGAAGTAAGTGTTTTTTTGAGGGTAGAAATATGCAAATTCAGTACTCGGGTCAGTTTGTGCGACTGATCATCAAAAACAGCGATGCTTGATACAGAGTATTTGGGTAGCTCGGCCCATCCCTCCTAGGCACAGGATATTAACTACTTATAAGTGTAAAAAGTTGATTTGATGGTTTATGGCTAGGTTGTTGCATTGTTTCGGCAATGTGGACATTCTTTTTTTATCAGTTTACGCTTCATAAATTATTCAAGCAGGTCAAGTTTCACAAAGGTCGGGAGTTTTGTTGAAGTATACACTTAGGTATACAGTATACCTGGTTGAAGAGCACTAAACATTTAAATATAATTTTTCAATATAGGTCATATGTGGTTACAATTTACACCAAGATAGTCCCTGTATTTTTTGTTCATAGTGATTGAAAACAGCATAAAGAATCATGCAGGCTACGTGACCACTCCACAATCCTTCTATTGGATGTGAAAGATGATTTGAACAGTCCTCTTGAAATCTCCACCAGAGGGATGGAGCAGCTGAAATAAAATTAAACTTTTGCACACAGTCATCTGGGGTGAACAAAAGTAGCAAAAAGTTTTTAGATAAGCGGAATGAGTGTGTAAAAAATGGCAGCAGAAAAACAGAGAAAAGACCTCGACCTCAGTGTTTACATGATAATCCTTATTATAGTTTATGTTGACAAATTTGTTATTTCATCTTTCCAGTGGAAAACTTACACAACTCAATGACCACAAAACTGTAAGCTGGCTCTCTGAAGCAATTCCATACAAACCTTGCTTCACTAAACTGGAATCGAATTCCTATTGTCTGCATTCTCTCCTGCCATCCAGTTTGTTAAAAGTTCATCATTTGTGACAACAAACTAGATTCAGCGACATTCGAATAGGCATTTCATACGTGCAGAAAAGTAGCTAACCACATTATCTTATAATAGTGGTGAGTAATACAAAGATGCACAAAGCACTATTTACAATCATAGAGACCACATGCAAACACTTCTTCTTAAACTAGAATCTAATAAAGCAGCTAAAATATAAATTGTTGTTTTGTAGTGGCTCATACCATGATGAGTTATATTACATAATTATCGTCTATATGCAGGAATTTATCTCCCATGTAATGGGTGTAGAAGTAAAGTTAGGAATTGCATTGCTTTACAGCACCACATGTTATGTGTGATTATTGCTTAAAAAACAGTTTCTGTCTCACAGTTTGAAGATTAACACAACTTGATCAGATCTGTATTATCTTACTATGTATGGGGTTGGGATAGAACTATATCTTCTACATTTGTGGTAAAACATCTTTCTTCGCTGACGAAGTTGATGCGCTGCAAATATCCTCATATTATTTTGCGACAAGTGTTGAGATTTTGGTTGTGGGCTGGAAAAGATGCTGCAAAAAAATAAACAGCTGCTTAACTTGTAATTTGCTTTATATGTTACATACAGTTCAAAACTAAAACCACAAACTTAGAAAGTAGCATGATGAAAACAAAACTGCCACAGAGTTTGTGTGTAGAGAATACATCGTGTAACATTGCAGTGGTTTTTAAAATGCTGTCGTCAAAGTTAAAGCAAGTTGTAGCATAAAAGAATAAAAAACAGATAAGATAAGCGTTGGTACCAAACAATGTTTTCGATTTATGTATTTGCTATATACAAGCTTAATGGTGAATTTGTTTTGGATCATTTTTTGACGTATATTAACATTTCCAGCTATGTTTACAACTTGTTTACAAACTCACCTTGGTAAGTGAAAGTATAAAGTTCAGTTGCAAGCAGCTGTTTGATGTTTGTGAGTTTGAAACATGAAAATGTGCCATGAATTCGATGAAGCTTTTGTGGATTTGCTAGCTTTTCTAAACACAAAGATTCCATTTGAAACAGTATCATTTTATGCTCACAGAAAAGTGCAAACTATAAAAATAGCACAATGCTTTAAATGTTGAAGCTAAAAACCAAAACACTCCTTAATACAATGTATTTTACTCCATGCGCCACTTAACATTTTATCCAACTTTATGTTATATTCCTCTACAATAAGTTGATTGCAATTAATATATTCTTTTAAAGCAAAAAAAATAGAGCCAGTATATTTGTGTAGAACATAACGACGTTTCGACAAGTGCTATTGTCATTGTCAGGTTATAAGAAATAAAAAGCAACAGAAGGCACACAACTGGTGGGCGACATGAAGTTAACCTTGTGCGTCACCCAGTTGCGTGCCTTCTGTCGCTTTTTATTTCTTATAACCTGATGATGACAATAGCACTTGTCGAAACGTAGTTATGTTATACACCAATATACTGGCTCTGATATTTTTGCTCGGATTATTCAAAACGGTGAATAGTGTATTTTAATATTCTATCAGTCCATTAAAAGGAAACTAAACTTTACACATTAACAAACTTTTCACCACAAAATTGTTAAGGTTTGGTTGGGCATAATATTTTGTTTAATCAACCAAATAAAACACATCTAAAGTCCCCCACTTGAAAACCATGCCTTGATAAGTGAGTTACCTTTTCAAACACAACCGCAGCATTGCAAGGGACAGCAAAACTTCCAACCATGCAAATTGTCCAAAAGCTGATCGAGTCAAGCAGACAAGTACAAGAATCCTCATCACAAACAACCACTCTCTTTTCATGTTTGGTTTTGTCCATTCCAAGGTCACCTGACCCTGAATTATACATCCACCGGAGGGCAGGTACTGTGATGTATACAAACATTGCACATTATATTCTGCCACATTAAACATGTAAAGAAAAAAATAACAATTGAAGCACGCATAATAAAAATAAGGGAAGGGGACCCATAATTATTGCTAGAATACATTCTGCAGGTTTCTGCCAGCTTTAATGTTTTAGATTTAAAAATCTTCCATACATTTTATAAATCAAAAATACCTTTGTAGGCTGTAGTTTGTTGACCCTGCCCTAGATGGAGCACTTGTTGAGGGTTGAAGTTGCTCACTTCAGGTGAGATGGGATTAACAGGAGTGAGTGTTTAAAGTTTGGGGGAGCCTGATTGTGTTGATGATCGGATCAAAAACTGCAGACAAAACACAACATTAATAGGAACTTCAGATTAAAGTAGGTTGCAATGTATTTTGCTTATACCACAAACAAACTGATTAAATAAGCTCAGACAATAAAATGTACAACTTTTGAGACCATATAAGCATTTACAGTTAAACTTAACATGTTCAGTTTGGTCAAGCACCAAGCATCTCATGTTATTGCTCGGTATTAGGTCGAGCACGCTCGTGCATTGTGACTTCATAAACATTCCCTATTTAACACTGGTTTTGCAACTTTCTCAGGTTGCTTACATCACCAGCAGAGTATTAAGCTGTACAGGCCACAGAAGAGCACTTTTTTAACCATCTACTGCATTTGTTCATAGACACCCTTTCAAACACTAGTTTTGTATGTTAGCAGTGCATAAATATGCAAGTTCAATGCTCGGGTCAATTTGCACAACAGCTCGGCCGAGCACCGAGCATCAAAAACAGCGATGCTCGGTACCAAGCACTCTGGTTCTAGCCAAAAAAAATTCAAAGGTAAATCAGAAGAAGCTTATGTCTATGTGATCATTTCTTTGTTATAATATATGTTGATGAAACTGTTGTCATGGCTCTCTAAATCAGTTCTCTACAAACCTTGTTTCACTAACCTGGAATCGAATTCCTGTTGTCTGCATTTTCTATCCAATTTGTTAGAAGTTCATCGTTTGTGACCACAAACTTGATTCAGCGACACTCGAACATGCATTTCATACCTGCAGAAAAGTAGCTAACAACATTATCTCATAATATTGGTGAGTAATACAAACATACACAAAACACAATTTACAATCATCGAAACCAAGTGCAAAAACTTTTTCTTCAACCAGAATCGAATTTAGCAAAGTCTGCATGCATTTATCTTTTATGTAGTGGGTGTAAAAGTAAAGATAGGACATGCAATACATTACAGCACCACATATTATGATTTTTGCTTAAAAAACAGTTTCTGTTTTATAGTTCAAAGATTAACACAACTTGATCAAATCATTTCATCTTACTATATATGCAGTAGGATTTGTATTTTCTACGTTTTGTGGTAAAGCAAAATCGCTATGTTGTGAACAACCATATATATTCTTTCTGACAAGTGTTGGGGTTTCAGTTGTGGGCTGGAAAAAAGCTGCAAAAATTAATGTTTGAAATATTGCTAAAATCATCTGCTTAACTTTTCATTTGGTTTCAAAAGTTACATAGAGTTCAAAACTTAAAAAACACTAAACACAAACTTAAAAAGTAGCTTGATAAAAACAAAACTGCCATAGAGCTTGTGTGTAGAGAATACATTGTGTTGCAGATGTTTCTAAAATAGCTGTTGTCAAAATTAAAGCAAGTGGTGGCATAACAGGATAAAGAACTAATAACCTAAGTGTTGTAAAAAAATGCTTTTGCGTTATGTAGTAGCTTTGGTAATTTTGTTTAGGATTATTATTTTTTGACCTACTTTAAAATGTCCAACTATGTTTAAAAACTTTTTTAACTCACCTTGGTAAGCGAAAGTATAAAGTTCAGTTGCCAGCAGCTGTTTCAAGTTTGTGCTTTTGAAATATATAAAGGTGCAATTTGATGAAGCTTTTTTTTTGTGGCACACCTAATGACATCTCGCGCATAGTTTGGGAACCACTGCTTTAACACATTAAACTGAATTTTCACCACAACATTCCTAATTTTAGGTTTGGTATAATATTTTGTTTAATCAATCAAAATAATTACCCAAACACATCTAACTTTCCCCCCAGTTATTTACTTTTTCAAAAACGACTAAAGCATTCAACCGCGCAAATTTCCCAGTATCTGATTGCGTCCAAAGACAAATAGCAGGAATCATCATCACCAACATTTACTTCCCGCTAAAAATTGGTTTTGTCCCTCCCAAGGTCACCTGAACTTGACCCCCGGATCCCAATCATAAATCCATCGGAGGTCAGGTACTCCGAGATATACAAGCTTTGCACAACATATACTGCAACATCCAAATACCTTCATTTTGTGTGTTTGGAGGAGCGTGATTGTGTTGATGATCGAATCAATAACTGCAGACAAAACACAAAATTATTAGGAACCGGAGATTAATGTACGTTGCAATGTATTTTACCTTGTTGCAATGTACATTTTTTAGGATGAACAAACATTTAAAATTCAATTAAGTTGACATTGAAATACACTTTTTACTTTTATGGATTCTAAAAGTGAGCAACTTTTTGCATATAAAGGCCATAGAATCCATGACATTGCGGAGACAGGTTATAACGATGCTCATTGAATAAAATAGGAGTGCAGGCAAACATAACTTTAGGGAAATTGAACGAAAAAAGTAAACTACAGTACTTGCTTGCTTAAATTTTATCTATTAGATAGGTTTGTTTAGGATACCAACAATCATGCCCAACTACAACACAACTATATTACAACCCCCCCACAAAAAAAATGCACATACACAAAATTTTGTCTTCATTCTTAACAATGCCTTTTCCTAGCAATAACTATCAGCGTTAAATATAACAACTCTTGGGTATGAGTGGGATCATAGGCACTGACTTTCAAATTTTTCCGGGTATGCCATATTATATGACGTCACAAAATGATGTCATGAAATTTCAAATTCGAATCCTGTGGCTACATATGACGTTAATTCTTGCAGTATATGAGTTTACACAACGTAATTCAACTACCAGGCACTTCTGCTTCTGTCGCAATTCAATCCATGTGTGTTTGCTGTATACAGTGTTATAACACTGTGTTACACATTGCAAAAAACCATTTACCGAAATTATGTGGAGGCGGAACAATAAAGATAAAATAAATTTTGCTCGAACACTACCTTAAGCCACAAATTACTGTAATGTTTAACATATATTTGTAATGTTTAACATATAGCTTGTTTCGTTTACAACTTGTTGCGTATTTAAGTGAGTTGTTTGTGACGAGTTATTAAATTTAAAGTTAGTGTACTTCAAAAGATGTCCTAAACTGCCAGAAACTTTCGATATAAGCTAACACGTTAATTTTAGGAAAAGTACCAACCTATACGTTTGTGACATAACAACAAGCGTTGTTTTTTTGGTTGAAACTAGACCAGTGGTTCCCAAACTGTGGGCCATGGCCCAGAAGTGGGCCACCAACACATTTTCAATGGGCCACAGAGCCATTTGAATAGATTCTACTGTTTTGTTATACTGTAAATATTATGCGCTTTGTTTTGAAAAAACGTAATTTTTGCAAAGAAATCCAAATCTTGTAGCCAAATTTCAGGAGCATGTATCTTATTAAAAATAAATTGCTAGAAAATTTTGCCTGTTTTTGAGTCATTTTTTTTGTTTGTGCCCAAATTTACAGAACATGGTGGGCCACGAATCGCTATTCAATAAACATTTGGGCCACAGACCAAAAAAGTTTGGGAACCCCTGAACTAGACAGTCGTTGTTCTTGCAGTAGAAGCTGTCAGAACAAAGATTGGACTGTATTCTAAAGTTTTTTTTATCAAGTGGTTATTGACGTTTCAACCGGGAAAGGGCCGTTTGCCCTCCTCCAGCAAGCGAACGCCAACCTTTGTTGTGCTTTTTACCACCCTTTAATGTTTAAATTCCAATGCTTATTAAAGACGTTACAGTTGTAATCAATGCGAAAAATTAATGGGTTGTGAAACAATGAACGCGATTGAAATCAATTGATTATGTTACGTATGTTCGTATTACAATAATTTCTATAAACGCATGACTAACGTTGGTCTAATTTTTGGGTATGCGGCATACCCGAGGTTTTCGTTCGGGTATGCCAGACATACCCGGCATCCCATGTTCGGCGCCTATGAGTGGGATACAAGAAACATTCAGACTGCTGTAGCAAGCAGACGGTTGTCCACCCTTGATGTATTTCATCAGAGTTATTTAAACTGGAAACACCATGCAGACTAATTAATTTTGGTTAGGCAGCAACAGAGTAAGCAATGTAGGTCTTCCACACACATTTCTGACAACTGATAAACTTTAAACAAACCTTCAAACTGGTCAGTTGCCAATACCTGTGTAATGGTGGTAGTGGATGGTTGGCCAATCTGGTGGCAAATTTGGTCTTTTACTGGCAACTGGTTCCCTGCAACCACTTCCTATTCCTGGGATGCGGAAGTTGTTTCGACAGACCTCCTAAAATCTCCACTAGAGGGATGGAGCAGCTTACACTTCTTCATGACAACAAAACTGTAAACTGCTTCTCTGAAACAATTTTGTAAATACCTTGCTTCAGGCAACTGGAATCGAATTCCATTGTTCCATTGTTCTCTCCTGCCATCCAATTTGTTAGAAGTTCATTGTTTGTAACAACAAACTTGATTCAGCGACATTCAAACATGCATTTCATACCTGCAGAAAAGCAGCTAACAACAATTTCTCATAATAGTGGTGCTTTATACAGAGAAGCACAAAACACTATTTACTAGAGATCACATGCCAAAAAACGAATTTTAAATTTTTCGACATGTTAGGTGAAAAATTTAAATCTTACAGCCACGAATTTTAAATCTTTTGTTTGGTAAGATAAGTATATAATAAATATAATAAATGCAAAAAGATATATGCAAAAATAATAAATATATGCAAAAAGTTTTTTTTTTTCTCGATCAGGTAACTTAATTTTAAATTTTTCAATATCTTAGGTAAAAAATTAACTGCCGGCCATCAAACTTGGTATATGGCCTTGAATTTTAAATATTTTGTTTGGTAAGATCAGTAATAAATATACAGAACTAGAGAGAGGCTTAGCGCATATATATTACCTTTTAAGTCGCCAAACTTCACTGGGTTGTAGGTCAGCAAGTTCAAGTTTTATTTCAGCTCCAATCTCCCAAGTGTTGATAAACTTTTGATGGGAATCACACCTTCAACAGAAATCGATTATCAGTGCAGGACAGGCAGAAACAAACAGGTCACCTACACAGAAAGTTTCTAGTGTCACACTTGATATAAAGTCCACACCTTTCTACAGGCAATCCTAGATTACATACACTTGTAAAAACAAACTAATACAATGCAAATAGATTAAAAAAGACAAATTGGGGATAAGGCATTACAGTATATTCAGAAGGATGAATAGCTTTATGATTTAATAAATTTGGGAAAAAGCATAAAATGCATTTGATAAATTTAACTACTGCTGAAAAAATTCATGTTTCTATCACATTATTTACAACTCATAAGAAGAAAAAAGAAAAAAATACACTAAATCTCTTGTTTATTTTTAGTGTAAAGCATGATAGGTCATGTATCTTAGTAGTTTATCATGACTTTTTGAAGTTCAAATGCACAGAAAAAAACGATTGTTTCTATGTTTTTAAGCTAGTTGGCAATAAGTTACTATGCAAAATTGCAAACTAGAGATCAGGAAGTGGAACCACTTGTCATTGGTTCAGGTTCAGGTTTGCTAAAGAATTGTTTTTAAGAGTTTAGGTTCAGTTCAAGTTAAAAACATATACATTTTCGTGTTTAGGTTTTGTCACAGTTCAAGCAAGCTACCTGGCCTGAAACGGTTTGCATTTTTTTAATCAGTTTAAATCTCATTTCGTTTAACTTAAATTCTACTCATTATCTACACAGCCTTTATAGTACAGACGAATCCGGGTAATTGCATTATCGATTTGCCAAGGGCATTTGATGCGATTAACCGGAATATGCAATAATCTGGTTGCTACGTAAATAGTACACGCCATTATTAAAAGTGCTCATTTTCACTTCCCCAGCTAAAACAAAGTTGTAGTGACGCTCAACTATGACTCTGGAGCAGTATTTTCTCTCTTTTGTTGCCGAGAATTGAAAAAAGTACTGTCAAGTCAAACTAGATTTATTACTCTCAGCGCAATACATGACGTCATGCTTCCTAACTGTCGTGTTTATGGTGCAATCGCCCAAGTGTATTAAAGAAACAGTAGAAACGCACTCACACACTGCTTAATTGGCCACAGTTCGCTTGATTTGTGCTTTGTCAGGTTTATTTGAAAAGATGTATTACATCGCATCGTAGCCAAGGGGGGTCAACATTTAAAGTTAGGAACCTTCCTATGATGACGCTTTAGTCTTGTTTTGGGTAGTTTCCCTTATAAATGTGCTAGGTCACTAGCTTAATATACACGTAAAATGGCCTGTTGTTTCTAAACTATTTTGTTTTCAAATTCAAACCAACCGGTTAAGCGGCAAAGTGCTAGGATTTGTAAGCAAGCCCAAACCCGAAAGTACACAACCGAAACCTGGCCAACTTACGACATTGGCACATTCTACACAGCAAGGGCGCTAAGGCGAGCTGCATTAGTTTCTATTATAACACATTATCCAGTTGACAAAAAGAATAATTGATTTTAACAAAACCTTTTAACGACTCAGATTGTGGCGCTACTTTCTAGCTTACCCAGCAAAACTGCAGCTGCAAGATTAGCGTAACTGTCACTTGATCAACGTGTGATCGTTGCTTCAAAAATTTAAACCAGCAACAAATATTAGAGGAATAAATGACTTTCTTAATCGGTGATCCACCTGATAAGTTGCGCAAGGTCTCAAATAGAAGACATAAAATATGGTAATCATCGGCATGTTACCAGTTACGTAACAGTTAGCAACTTTGCCAGAATACCAGTTTCGTAATTGAAACATGTTGAACCCTTTAAACGCTTGTTATAACACTATTGGCGATTAGATAAGCCAATAAAACAGAACCAATGTGCACAGCTTTGAGATAACGACTCCTAGTTATTGCACAGCGGTAAACTGAACGCCAATTTAATCTCCTAATAACTTTTAAAAATATTTTATGGTCGAGATGTGTCATTTTCAATGTTGAAATTAGATGCAACCACGCCTTTTTCGCGTACATTACCTTTCGGAGGATTTGACTATCATCAGTGGCGTATCCAAGGGTGGGGTTTTGGGGGTCCGGACCCCCCCCCCCCCCCCGTTTCAAAAAGTTGTAAATAGGCCAAAAACGTTTGTTTACTACCGCATGATAACAGGGAGTCGTTATCGCAAAGATGCGGGCCTTCAATCTCTTATATTCGCTTGTTATCTAATCGCCAATTGTGATGTACCAAGGGTTTAATAAGGTTTATGCGCTAACAATCGGAAAGTTACATTCCGGCTAGGACGCTGGTAGCAGTTTCTTACCAAGTGGTAACTGAACTAAGTGCAACATATCAAACTGTTTTTGCATTTGAACAATGTAAAAGTGCATTCGTGACTTTGCGCAACTTAACAGTAGGATTACCGCTTCAGCAAGAGATTTAGTTCTTGAGAAATTGGACCCTGTTTTTTAAGCAACGATTTTGATTACCTGACAGTAACGATTATTTTGCAGCTGCGGTTTGGGTGACTAAGCTAGATGCAGCGGCGAAATCAGAAAACTGCAACTGTCAATTAGATGGGTAGAAAAACCGCCAATTTTGGAAAAAGTGCTTTGCCGCATAATGCGTCGTTCTGAACGACGTGTGACGTCACAATGACTTCATTAGGGATTTTCCCCAAAAAACTGTTGGACCCCCCCCCCCTTTAAAAATTTCTGGATACGCCCCTGACTATCATATCAGCATTTTTTATTTGAAAAACTCGGTCTGTTCGACTTTCACATAAAGATCATCAATCCAGTTAATTGCATATTTCAATGAAAATCGATGCGAATTTCCGGTTTATGTGATAAACGAGTATGCGATTAACCGGACGATTTTCTTAACAAACGATGGGTGACGGTTTGGGATTTTTAATTGTGATGCAACTAAACGGATTATGCGATTAACCGGTATGCGATTAACTGGATTCGTCTGTACTTCATAACAATTTTAATAGTTATAGATATAACACGTTATAAAAAAATAAATAAAAAACTGCCGCAAGAGCTGAAATTTTGTTAATACAGTAACACCTTGTAATTCATTATTTTTGACACACACTATAGCTATTATCCCACATGGACCACATGGGCGCAACTAAGGGGGCAGGTTCGTCGGCATGCCAGGTCCCTTTTCTATCGGCGTTATTGCGTATAACAGCTCTCGTACAGCGCATCAAAGCTAAAATTAACTTTCAAATAACAGGACCAGGCGCCGGTACAGCAGTAAATTGCTTCATCAGCATGTATTGCGACAGTAAAACCGAAGTTTCTGCGATGTATTTATACAACAACCTAAATAACTGCAACAACGATCTTTGTTGGAACTTAGTAGATAGATTGAAAGATCAACGTGTAAACACCCAGTCCAACAAGTTTTTTTGTTACGAAACAATGCCTTAGTTTAAAACGTCAACACACTATCACAATGGACTTTGTGACTTACAAGTGTTATTTTTTCACGGCATTCGAAGCCGTACAACCCAAAGACGAATCCCAGTTTTTCTAGATTATTAGTGGAACAGCGCATCGGACCATTCGACCAATCTATGATATACAGCAATACAATCGTTTTTTGGGAAAGTCGTATTGGTAGTTCGTTGCCTGTCCCCTTAGTTTTCAGCTAGTTGCGCCACTGATGGACTATGTTATATTGTTCCAAAATAAACACTTTTGTAATGGCGATCACAAAATATTTTGTAAGTTACCTGTTTCTGTTCTAGCTCAATTAATTGTTGATCATCTTTTCTTAAAGCAGTTTTTATTCAATTGTCTGTCACAACATTCTACACAATTAGGAATAGTATTGTGAACTGCAAAAACAAAACCATTAAAAAATTTTTTTTGAAAACGCTAACATCCACAATATACTAATACAGTGTTTAATGATTTGGTGTAAAAACTTTAAAGCCATTTCGCTCATTGTTATGCAATGTTTATAGGATTTTTGTAAACTTGATATTAAAAACAGCAATGCTATGCATTAAAACACTGTAGTTTGTTTCAAAATACTTTTTGTGTCTGTTTGATTGCTGGAATATTTTGTTACTGACATAATATTGCTTGCGACAGTTACAATGGTTTAAAAAATATTTGCACTGGAAAGAAGTAAACAACAAATGTAAAATCTCGATCTCAAAAAATAGTTTTTGGGATTTTGTCCTTGCTTGTATACGTTTCTATAGTTGCATATGTACAGTCTTTGTGACAGAAACTAATCAGTTATATCACTGACCAAAACAACAAGTACTTTTATCGGCATGTCACACAAATTGTATGACAAGTGCAAATCGAATATTTCGCATATATTATATCTATATTATAGAGTGATTTTTAACATTAGTTATGATTTTGCAACCATTTACATAGTTTTTAGAGCTCTTCTGGCAAATGTAATTTTATTCTGCTGTTTCGACATCCTATACAGGTCCTATACTTATGTACAGTGCAACATGCATTCAGTGTTATTTACCCTGATGAAGACGACCTGGATACGCATTCGAAACGTTGAAAAAAAAACTAGATTTGCCAGAAGAGCTCTACAAACTTGATATTATGCCTGGCAATAATAGCTTATTTGTACTTTATAGTGCTACCATCTTGCCACAACCTTCATGGTATTTGCATTTCAACTGTTAGTTATACATTTATACTGTTTTTGCATTTTTTGGTAAAAAAATGTTTTGCTGTATGAAATATAGTTGACATTACTTTATTGGCTCTTAATATTGACCTCTAATGCAGGATAAAATCAATACAGCCACCAGCAAAAGAATGTGGCAATGTCTTATTGCTTATTGAAAACTTTTATAGCTACAGAAAACCAGTCAATATGTCATAATATTCAAGAATATTACAACTACACTTTGTGTTTACAAAAGGGTATTAATAACATGCGTAATAATTATTTTAATATAGATATATATACATGTGCTTCAATGTTTAAAAAGCGTAGAATATTGCGTTAACATTTCATATTTCGAGTGCGTTTCGTTTCAAAGAAAATTTGAAAACACTTGTTACTTCGCACAAACCGCGTGTGTTTTAAACTACATTATTAACTGATAAAGTTTCCTTCAAAAAATATTTGAAACAGCTGTTAAACAAACAAAGCACATTAACATTTCAGAGACCGAAACGCTCGTTTGCAAACTCGAGTTTGATTGTTTATGTTTACGTTTTAAGATTTCTATGAACAAAAAAATCAGTTTAAAAAACAAAATAAATTAAAAATTCAGGGCAAACGCAACCGACCGCACATACAACGAGGATGGTCGATTAAATTTGCCCACATCATATGTAAACATGAGGATGAGATAAAACACCATTGTCATTCTGCCAGAAAAAGAGAGAACGTCATGGATGGTTGCGTAACGAGTAGCTTGGCCAAATCGAAATATTGACGAAATACGCTAAATTTAATCCAATTTTTAAATACTTTTTGGGACTATTATTTAAGTAAAAATCACAACACTATCTTTTCTTTCAATCTATTTCAATAATCCGTTTTCAAAAAGTGAACCCGACTCGATAATTACAGCTGAATGCAATTAACACCCACTTTGGGACAAATGTCAATGGTGACGAAATACGCTAGGTTCAATACAATCTTTTCGGGCCCATTATTTTCTTTAAATTCGCAAAAATGCTTAATCTGTTTATCTATTTTAATAATCCGTTTTCAAAAAAGTGAACCCGACTCGATAATTACAGCTGAATGCAATTACACCCACTTTGGGACAAATGTCAATGGTGACGAAATACGCTAGGTTCAATACAATCTTTTCGGGCCCATTATTTTCTTTAAATTCGCAAAAATGCTTAATCTGTTCATCTATTTTAATAATCCGTTTTCAAAAAAGTGAACCCGACTCGATAATTACAGCAGAATGCAATTAACTAACACCCACTTTGGGACAAATGCCACAACAGTGAAGGGCACAAAATGTGGCTAAACTTTATTGTTGTTTGTATTTGCATTTCACTTTTTGTATTAAAACGTTCTCATGTCATGTACCGCTTCACTCACTTCCTTAATCAATTGCTGTCTCGCACTAGTACAATACCAATATGAAATAATACCATAAATATTAACTGGGGACTGGGGTTATTTATTATGAAGCATTTGCCCTAAGCAAAAAGTAAGTTTGTGCAGTCAGCAATCATATCTTAATACTTCTGCGCAATTAACAATGATGCAATTGAAAGCACCTCGTTTAATAGATTTAAATCACCCTGGTGCTATGCCAGAATCTAAATCAATGTTCTCTCTGTTTGGTCGACATCTAAAATGTACCGCACAACTAACTCTATGAACATTGTTACATTTTTTTGGTTGATGAAACTCTATTCGAGTTTAACAAATTTAATCCATTAAATAATATCAAGTGGAAAAGAAAAAAAAATAGTTGGATTGTAAAATGCAGCAGGAAATTTTTTTTCGGTAAACAAATAGCTCTTATTGTTTTTACATAATATGCAGCCAGCCTGCAAAATATGTATTGTTGCCTTTCTCTACACGCTTTACACTCGTACATCGGTACATGTGTATTACATCACTGTGATAAATCCACTTTTCAGTGGTACATTGTTTATCCCTGTAAATCAAACCGAAGGTCTGATTGGCTTTTGTCGGTTTTGTACTTTAAACGCCACAGCAGCATCATTTAATGATTACAATACATTGTAATCCATACTGCGCGCATGACCCTGTTTTTCAGAAATCCGAAACAATTAAAGGAACCTTGAGTTTAAAGTAATTGTATCGAAAATTTGTCGAATGAAACGTGAACTTTCAGCAGTTCGCAAATAGTTTTAACAACTTCCTGTCCTGCACTTTGTATGTAACTGCTCGTTGTTGGCACCTTGCAATGTTTGTCACAGTTGTGAGTCGCTTGCAGAAGAGACAGTGCTTGAGAACGCTAGGAGGTAGGCCTACTTGAGCTTGATTAAAATAGAATGAAACACAACTGTCGCAGCCGATTTAGCAATTGCAGTCATATTTGTTGCTTTAAAATGCCAAATCAGTTTTTTGTATTTTAAATTTTAATTGCGGCCCTGGCAAATAATGCATGAATTGAATTAATGTTAATACTGATGTGTGTTTTACAGGAAAACTAGATGATTGTTATGAAAACCTTGTGTATTATCGTTTTGTCACTATTCTGTCGTTCAGTCTCAATTGTACGACCTGGTAAGTAAGAAAGTATCAGTTACTGCTTATTTGCAATTAAACTTGTACCGTAACGGTTACATTTACTGTATTGATGTGGTGTCGTGTTTAATTAAAAGATAAAGTTTGACCCACCGCTTCCAACTTATTTTAGGATGATATACATTATTTACTTTTATTGTTGTCTTTTCAGTGGGTTATAACAGGCAAACACGAATTTATTGCTTTTCGGGTTGTTATTACAAGTTCAATATTTTTTGCAGGTTCTTCACAAACAATTTGCCCCAGCAGAGATCTAAATCTCATCGAGTCTGGAAGAAATTGTCGGAAACCCTGTTCACGTGATTCAGATTGTAGAGGGCGCTTCAAGCGGTGCCGATGTGACGATGTTTGTGGCATGTCGTGTTTCAATCTAAGTAAGTGAATGGTAATCGATAAAAAAATGAATTGTCAGGTAATATCTGTAAACACGAGCAGAAGAAATCGGGATTTTTACTTTTGTGGCGGTTTTAAGACACCTTCGTTTCACGAAATTAAGTTACGCAGGTGGAACCCTGACAGAGTGAAAATAAAGCAAATGATTGTGAAATATGTTGGAGTAAAATGCATGTGAAAGGTTTCGATCTTAATTTTATCGTAGGATGGTTAATATAATTACAAAAAGTTAAGCTTATCGGACAAAATTAAATTGCTGTTGTGAATGGCTTCTCATTTTATGTATTGTGCTTGTCCTTTTATCGTTAAATATTTTTACCATGAAATCATTTAGTCGTGAATAAATTCGTCAACATTTACTGTCCATTTCCAATATCTCGATTCAACAAGTGTAACCGAAATAACATAAAAGTATTAGATCACTGATATCAATTTAATGACCTTCAGAAACCTTGTTTATGAATATGATCAAAGAGTTTGTTTTATGTTGAGCTTATTGTCGCCATTTGCGTTAACAGATGCGGTGTGTGCCAGTTTAAAGGTTGAGTTTGGAAGAGTCATTTATCGTTCCCGAAAGTACGGATCTCAGGCAAAATTTCGTTGCCATCCAGGCTGGGAGTTAAGGTGGCTGTACACAGGATCCGTTTCGGTCCGTTTTCGTCCGTCATGCGTATACGCGCGTAAATTTCGGTCCGTCGCCTTCCGTCGACGTGTATACACAGAATGCGAACCATGCGTTTTGTCCGAAAACGGACGAAACGGACGTCAACGCAAGGCCATCCGAACAAATAGAACATGTTCTATTTTTTCGGACGTACGCATGCGATTTTCGGTGTAGTGATAGTGCAAAACTGAGAGATATTTCTAGATTGGTTGATTAATATTAATTATTTTGATCAAATCACAAGACTTGAAGCCCTCTTGTTTCTAATAATAAATAGAAGTGAAGTAATATGCAAGGTTTTATTTTTAAATCGGCAAAAAGACAGACTTCAGACTCGAATGGAATGCAGAACAACAGCGGGATACAAAAAGCTAATAATGTAAGTAACAAAAGCTTTCCGCGAAACAAAGGGGTCAGGAAATAGTCAGTTCATAACTTAGTTCTGGCAGTTAATGTCATTGATTGCAAAATTTCAGAAAAAGAAAACTGCAAATATGCCATCAGGGTTTAGAAATTCGGAACTATGTTGTATTAATATTTAGGATGTTGCTTATGAAATCTAAGTCCATAGGCTAGTTGTTTACATGCACTTAAGTACTGGTTGATGTTTCTGCAACAATCTGTGAATTATGCACTTTAAGTTATCATGATAAGTTCTTTTGTAGAATCCTTGGATTAATAAATATCAACTAAAGAAATCAAGTTTAACAAGAAAAACTAGTAACCAGCTTTGGAGAGAAATCTACCTTATAAATGCCTGTAATTCAACTTCAGCAGAGTTTGGTTTAACAGGTAATTTAACTAACTTGTGTTACAATGTGGATACATTTTTAATGGTGATAGAAATGTTGTGGTTTTTACCAAAAAATGTTTTGACAACATTTTATTGTACATTGGGAAGGGCTTATTCTGCTTATCAAATTTACATTTTGTGAAGTATATGTGACACCTGCCTGTTACGTTTTTTTACAGAAAAAATGTGAAAGAAAGGTGACATATGCGACACCTATATAAAAAGAAGACAGAAAATCCAATGGTTTAAGATTTAAACACAGCACCACAGGTATGTAAATTAAATGATTTATGCTCCATATTTGTAATAAACCTACTATATGTGTTGTGTTTGTAAGGCATGGACCCCAACAATGTGCTATTTGAGTACTGCAGGGAAAGAATTGTGATCAAAAATAGTATTATTTTTCACATCTTCATTGTAGTTTGTAACCAAGGATTGTGTTTAATATGAGAGATGGAAACAAACCAGAAAAGTCAAGTTAAATGAAAGATTGCACTTAATTGTGGATTAAACAAATATACTTCTAAACTAATTTGTACATACTGTTGCATTTATGTTTTTGTTATTTGTAGGAGACCTACAGGCAACAACCAGCACATTGCCAAATTATAAGAATACAGCTACTGATGCTAGGATTGCTTTTCACTTTTCAAAAATAAGAAAATGCTTGAGGCAATCGAAAGAGGGTACAGGAGGGTTTTTAAAAGCAAATGAAATTCTTTAGAAATACGAAGCATTCTGTAAAAACACAAAAAAGTCCTTTCAGTGTTTGTTCATCCCCAATTTTACCATTTAAACATTTCGCTCATATGCACTGTGTGTTTGTACTTTTTTATTTTGTCTGCTTTGAAAGTGTCTTTTAGAAAAAAAAAATACAAATATTTTGTGACATTTGTTTTCCATTAGCGATGTTATTGTACTGCTATCTTATTTGAGCATGTTTTGACACCAGCGAATGCCAAGGGTAGGTTGGGTAATGTCGATTGTAAACTATTTAAATTACTTTTTTTGGTCGGTGTGTTCGAGTTTAGCAATATTAAAATCCCACCACCACCACCGTGATAACCCAAATGCAAGAAATTAGCGGTGTTCCTTCTTTGAACAGCCAAACAACTGATTTGGAGTAGGACGCATTCAAGCAAAACGTCGCATCGTTCGGATCCTGTGTATACCACCAAACGCAGCCACTTTCGGAACGTAAATTCGGTCCGTTTACGCACGTCAGAATACGGACCGTTTTTCGCATGCGTTTACGCACGTTGACGGAATACGCAGTCTGTGTACAGCCACCTTTATCGGGAAACGCTGTCCGTACATGTCGTAGTGACAAGAAATGGTCGGGCACAGCGGCAAGTTGTTTAAGTAAGTTCATTGGTCACTTCAGGTTTGTTAATCAGTTCATACCAAGAAGGTATTCTAACTATCGTTTTGTCTTTGTGACAGTTTCACGATGCAAAGAACCAGTGGCACCTGATCATGGTGATGTTGTAACTGAGGGAGTTGATTTCACCTACAGGTCTCGGGTTAAGTTTACCTGTGACCCAGGTTATGAGAACATTGGAAGTGCTTGGACAATTTGCATTGAAAACGCTACCTGGGAAGGAATGGCAAACTGCACGGGTAAGCAAATTTTAGTTTAAAGCAAGAAGTATGCTATTGTTAAACATCTAATCTTTGAACCATATAAAGCTGGTTTACTGTGAGCAAGCCTTTATATTCCATTAAAAATCCTAACATCAAACAGCAAATAAAATTTATAAACAAATTTTCTGATAAGCATAAGTTTAACGAATTTTTTTAAAATAACCGAATGAAAAAGTGGTTAAAATATTTCAATCTAATTTGCAAAAGTTGCAGATTACCTAATCAAAGCATGCTCATTATTCACGTTTCAGTGAAACGGCATTAGGCAAATTTGTTTTAACAGTCTAATATTTTCGTGTAGGTATAAAACTGAAGTGTGGACAAACTGTAAACCACACAAGCACTTCACCTTCCCTTGGTCTAGTTTTCGGAGTAATTACTGCAGACAGGTCTTGGCCGTGGCAAGCTTTAATTATGGTCAAGCACGGAACAGTTTATGACGTAAGCAACGGTACAGTTTTATTATGCCCCAAAACTGTTCATCTTAAACAAACAGCTTGACCGATTTGACTTTTATTTCCTCGGTCTTGATGGCTAACCTGGTGGACTTCTTGTAACTGTTTAGAGCTTCGCGAGTAGTTTTGCCGGTGGAACTCTGATCAATCAACATTGGGTTCTAACAGCAGCACATATATTTGATGATTACTCCATCATTGAGAATGGGACAAACTGCTTTGTTGTGGCCGTAGGTAATAAAAGATAAAAATACTTACAAATTGCATCGTATGTTACATGACAACAAAGTTATCTTCTTATTTTGTAAGGAATTTTCAAAAGACCTGACAGAACAAGTAACATCGACTCTAATGTGATTGTGTTTCAACCGAGAAATATTGTTGTACATGATCGGTTCGATCAACATGAAAGAAGCAATTTTGATTATGATGTTGCACTGGTAAGATTAAAAGTTTGTTAAATATTAAACGACCTCAAATAATATCAAATCGAGCAGGGTACAGTTGGTCCTCGGCCACACAACTGAGCAAATTAAAACCAGTGTTAGTTTCGAGTCGATGCAGTGACTTTTACCAAAAAATTTTACAGGAGGATTCCAGCCGTGTGAGTTAACAAGGGATCCTCCTTTGCGAACACAAAAGGAAAAAAAAACGTATCATTCGACCATAGTTTTGTAAATGTTTTTGCAGATTCGCGTGGGCATAGGACTCAGTACCATCAAAGAAAATGAACTGTGGATTTGGACCGACAGCGCACCTAAGTTTAACGGGACAATTCCACTCTCAACCCACGTGAACCCTATTTGTCTTCCCTGCAGTAACTCGTGTATTCCGATAGAAAACTATATGTTCCAAAATGGAAGCAGGTTAATAAACGAAAATGACTCCGAAGGTGTCAAATGTCTCAAGAAAGGTAACTTCCTGCCGGGCGTCGTATTGGCCAAGCTTTATTGTGTAATTAAGTGCAATACTATCTTATTAATGATGGGCTACATGTAGAGATTTAATGTGAATTTGAACGAAATATGCGTTTATGTGAAATATGTCACTTATCACTTAAATGGTTTTTGTAGTCAAATCTTATGTAACTGTGACGCTAAGGACAAAAAACGACGCAAGACAATTAGGATAAAATAATACAACAACGCTGAACAAGATTTTTTTTCCGTTTAGGAAAGTGGCTTGCGAATCATTTCACTGAAAATCGAGCACCGGTGTTCGTTACAGGTTTCGGTATTACGAATTGGACAAGCGAAACCATGTCATTCCACCTTCAACAAGCAACTCAACGAATTCAACCTGACTCAATGTAAGGCAAAATGCTACTTTATCTGTCTCCAAATCTTGTTATACTTTTATCTTTAGATGTAAAATTGCTGTCAACAAAATAGTGGATGAAACTTCACTGGATGTAAGGTATACAGACCGTATGATTTGTGCTCGATCTGAAACAAGTGCAGTATCGGATGCTTGTAAGGGTGACAGTGGTGGACCTTTGATGCGAAAGGTATGTTAGCAATAAGAAATGCTTCACGTATCAGGAAACACCGCCGCCGAAATCTTAGTTAACTAATCAAGCTAATTTACACTTGACGCTATTAGTTTAACAGTGGCCCCACGTTACTTGGTAAAATACGTATTAATGACAATTCCAACACAAGCGCCATAAACTGCGTCACTTGGAGTAAAGTTTCAATTTAGAATATTTAGGCTATTTGCCTAAATCGTAGTTATCAAAAAATGTAATCTTTCTGAGTGGGAGTAATCTTTGAGTTTTCTACTGGCAGTACAAAATCCCAAACACCTCAGAATCGTGTTGGATTCAAGTTGGAATCGTCAGTTTTGGATACAAATGCGGTCAAGTCGACAGAAATACTGATTTCCGCTTTCCAGGATTTTATACTGATGTTTCCAAAGTTCAGAGCTGGATTGATTCAACCATTGGTAAATACGACTATTTCAATTACCCTCAATTCTAAACTATAAAATCAGTTTTTGTAATAATTAGTTTGACAAACAAATAATAATTGAAATTTATGCATCATAATTCCAAAGCAAATTTCTGTTACAATCTTGTCCAACAACTAGAAACTTTCAACGTGAGAAAAAGTTGCAGTATAAAATGTTTCATTCAAGTTTATACCTGAAACCCTTAAACGCATTACAAATTTAGCTCTCAGTTGCACTTGCTGGCAAACACGCATGTCCAAGTCGATACTGTAAGGTAAAACTTCTTGAACCGTTGTCCGAAAAGTGTGGAATATTTTTCTACTCGGAACACTAAAAGTATGTTTTGATTTTCTGCATTACATAATTAACTGATATGATGCACTGAATTATGTTTGAAACATCGAAAATATATATATTTTTTGCAATGACACTTTTCATGCAGATGGAACAAAGTGTCCGAGTTTCGTAGTTGAAAATGGTCGCCTTGTTCCTCAACGAAGTGTATACGCCCATGGCTCAACTGTTACCATCGAGTGCAATACTGGTTATCAACTAAATGGGACAAGTTCTCAAACCTGCACAGAGGATGGTCTTTGGATTAACGATCAACCAAGGTGTACAGGTATGTTGAAATTTATTAACAGAATAATGGACATCACCGTGGGCTGGGTTTTTAAGAAGAAACTTAATCCGATTAAGTTCTTGTTTTTCTACAACTCATATATTTTAAGCAAACTAACGACATTTAATATCGAGTGTTGAAATGTGTGTAACGGACCCTTGTAAAGTGGCTAAACAAAACACACTTAGGTCTCTTTATATGACTCCTTCGAATAGACACACACATTCACAAACAAATTACTTAAACCGTTTTTGCAGACCTGGAGTGTCCAGATTTTCCGCGCTGGATTGACAATGGCGAGGTTAGGATTACGTACACTCGTGAAAGTCAAGGACATCGCCTTCCTGGGACTAGAGTCAGTTACACATGCCGAAATGGTTATAAGATTAACAACATAAGATATCAAACTTCGGTCACATTTACCTGTCTTACAACCAAACGATGGGATACCAACCCAAGTACCGCCTCATGTGTTAGTAAGTCAGTTAATAAACAGAATATGTTGTCCGCAAAAGACAAATATTTATTGTCTGTCAGATCATTTGACGTGTTCCACGTTTTCGCAGAAAAAACTTGTCCACCATTGAGAAGAATCATCAACGGACAAATGAATCCTATATTTCAAGAGAGGTTGCGCCACCCAGTGGGCACCGAAGTTACGTTCACATGTTCATCTGGCTACAGGTTGACGAAAACAACACCACTTCGTTGTCGGGATTCCGAAAGTTGGTCTAGAACCCAACCAAAGTGTCGAGGTAACAAGTCAATATGAAAGTAAAACTGAACGTCAACAACTAAACACTATAACACTAGGTAAAGGTCTAAGCAGCAACAGCTTGGCAAACTGCCACATAACAAATCACTGATGCATAAATAGTTTAACTCCAGCATCAAATAAAAACTAGAATAGTGGTTTTCCTATGCATTGCCAGTTTATATATACTACATCATATTTAACGATGTATCACATATACCATTTACTATATTTATAATGGATATATATTTGGCACCTACTTTCATTGGGTCACTATCTTTTTCCTGGCACTTTAAAACATAATTGTTTTTGCAAACATAATCTAATGGGTCCCCACACATATGCATATGCGATTTGGTAACAGTAAAAATAGGGCACAATGATTGTTAAACTGGAATAGTGGTTTTCCTATATATTCCATTTTACAGAAACTGTGCCATATTTACGCACCATTCATTAAAATTGCAAGGGATATGTATTTGATGCATACATTCAGTATGGTACCAATACTTTTGTGGCCTGTTATAACATAATTGTTTTTGCTAGCAAAAACCAATGGGTCCCCCCACACACATATATTTTGAGTTCATAACAGGATGAATGGCGCTTGCACATGCTAGGTAAGAATTTGAATTGCACAGATGACATTTAACGTATTAAAGAAATATTTATAAAGTTTTGTTTTGTAACAGTCACAGTTTGTTGAATTTGTTGAAAAATTTTTTTGAATTTGTTGAACCCTGTGTTTGTTGAATCATGATTTTAATCCGCACATAGCGTTCCCTGGCGCCCTTAAGTTTCTACATATCAACAATACAATTGCTTAGCTGGTTTTTTTATGTCCAAAACCTGTTCTGAAACAGTTTTATTAACGCTTTCAGTTTGAGAAGTCACGTTACGCAGGTGTTACAAATCGTGCTGCGTTGTCGCTCTGCGTTTCGAAACACGAATAAATTCACCTACATTAACGCACAAAATAACTAACGTAATATCTTAACTCCAACCAGTGAGAAATTGGTCAAGTGACGACTGCGTTCATGCGTGAATTTCCATGCGCCACTATCGTCAATCTCTCCCATTGCGTCAGCTGAGCACCGAGCGACAGGCAAATACGGTCATGACGTCATACACATCGCCTGCCCTGCCGTGACCCCGCAGCGTTAACGTTTACAGCGCAATATCACTAACATCGTAACATGTTAATTCAAACCAGTGAGAAAACGGTCAAGTGACGACTGCGTTCATGCATGAAGCAGAGGCATTTTTTCCATGCGCCACTATCGTCAATCACTCCCATTGCGTCAGCTGTGCACTGAGCGTGCACAAATTTGACAAAAGACAGCATGTAAAAACATATTTTTATTATTACTAAGCCGATTGCACTGAAATTTTTAACAGCCAACCAGGAGCACTCTATCCACAGCTGTTTAAAATTTCAGCAGGTTAAGTTTGTATTTCTGACCTCATTAACATGTGAACAAACAAACAAATATTTGGGGGTAAATGGGTGAAAATGGATATATACAACTTCAAGTTACAAAATACTCTAAAGTACGCTGCAATGTACCAATCAAAAAAGTATGAAACTCCAGAATCATCTGATTTAGCAAGTATAGCCGTTTTAAAAATTTCACGTTTTAGGGGGTGTGGGTGAACCGAGGGATCAATCGGGGTCAAAATTTACATGGACCATCTTTAGACCAATATCTATAATGTGTGCAAATTTGAAAAAGTTTGAACCATTCTTTCTTGACCAAAACGTGGGAACAAATCCGCGTTAGACATAAAAATATACAGACAAAAACAATATGTGTCCCCTTCAGAGAAGGGGACCCATAATTACTAGTACAACACGTCAAAGGCGGAAAAAATTTATTTCTGCAGACCACATTTTACTAAGTAGCGATTTCAAACACAATACGTTTTTTAGTTTCTTTTCAATCAACTCTTTGACAAAACTGCGCTATGGTGATATATTTGCAGAATTACAAAGACGTTAAGATTATTCCGTGTTTTCTTTAAAAAAAACACATTTGCAGTGATACGGTGCAGGAGTTTCAAAGTGCCCGAAGGTCGACTGATTCCGCAACAAAACGACCATGCTGCTGGTTCAACGGTTTCTATCGAGTGCAATGAGGGCTTCAGACTAAATGGGATGAATTCCCGAAGTTGCTCTCAGAGTGGTGATTGGGTTGGAGAAAAACCGAGGTGTACAGGTATGTTAGGATTTTAATTCTAAAAAAAAGTTTTTTACGCAAATATAAAAACGCAAACAACAGAGTACAATGTTCTATTGTTGACATCGTTAAACATTTTACCTTGAAATCATTTAGTCGTGAATAGATTCGTCAACATTTACTGTCCATTTCCAATATCTCGATTCCCTGAGTGTAACCGATATAACATAAAAGTATTAGTCTGCACAGTTGAAATCGTAAAAGAATTTGATCACTGATATCAATTTAATGACCTTCAGAAACCTTGTTTATGAATATGATCAAAGAGTTTGTCTGCAATTTGGCAGTTTGAGAAGTCACGTTACGCAGGTGTTACAAATCGTGCTGCGTTGTCGCTCTGCGTTTCGAAACACGAATAAATTCACCTACATTAACGCGCAAAATAACTAACGTAATATCTTAATTCCAACCAGTGAGAAATTGGTCAAGTGACGACTGCGTTCATGCGTGAATTTCCATGCGCCACTATCGCCAATCTCTCCCATTGCATCAGCTGAGCACCGAGCGACAGGCAAATGCGGTCATGACGTCATACACATCGCCTGCCCTGCCGTGACCCCGCAGCGTTAACGTTTACAGCGCAATATCACTAACATCGTAACATGTTAATTCAAACCAGTGAGAAAATGGTCAAGTGACGACTGCGTTCATGCATGAAGCAGAGGCATTTTTTCCATGCGCCACTATCGTCAATCACTCCCATTGCGTCAGCTGTGCACTGAGCGTGCACAAATTTGACAAAAGACAGCATGTAAAAACATATTTTTATTATTTCTGAGCCGATTGCACTGAAATTTTTAACAGCCAACCAGAAGCACTCTATCCACAGCTGTTTAAAATTTCAGCAGGTTAAGTTTGTATTTCTGACCTCATTAACATGTGAACAAACAAACATATAATATTTGGGGGTAAAGGGGTGAAAATGGATATATACAACTTCAAGTTACAAAATACTCTAAAGTACGCTGCAATGTACCAATCAAAAAAGTATGAAACTCCAGAATCATCTGATTTAGCAAGTATAGCCGTTTTAAAAATTTCACGTTTTAGGGGGTGTGGGTGAACCGAGGGATCAATCGGGGTCAAAATTTACATGGACCATCTTTAGACCAATATCTATAATGTGTGCAAATTTGAAAAAGTTTGAACCATTCTTTCTTGACCAAAACGTGGGAACAAATCCGCGTTAGACAAAAAAATATATAGACAAAAACAATACGTGTCCCCTTCAGAGAAGGGGACCCATAATTACTAGTACAACACGTCAAAGGCGGAAAAAATTTATTTCTGCAGACCACATTTTACTAAGTAGCGATTTCAAACACAATACGTTTTTTAGTTAACTTTCAATCAACTCTTTGACAAAACTGCCCTCTGGTGATATATTTGCAGAATTACAAAGACGTTAAGATTATTCCGTGTTTTCTTTAAAAAAAACGCATTTGCAGTGAAACGGTGCAGGAGTTTCAGAGTAGCCGAAGGTCGTCTGATTCCACAAAAAAAATCCTATGCTACTGGTTCAACTGTTTCTATCGAGTGCAATGAGGGCTTCAGATTAAATGGGGTGAATTCCCGAAGCTGCTCTCAGAGTGGTGATTGGGTTGGAGAAATACCGATGTGTACAGGTATGTTAAAACTTCTTAACAGATTAATGAACATCAATGTGGGCTGGGTTTTTAAGAAGAAACTTAATCCGATTAAGTTCTTGTTTTCCTACAACTCATATATTTTAAGCAAACAAACGACATTTAATATCGAGTGTTGAAATGTGTGTAACTGACCCTTGTAAAGTGGCTAAACAAAACACGCTTAATTCTCTTTATATGACTCCTTCGAATAGACACACACATTCACAAACAAATTACTTAAACCGTTTTTGCAGCTCTGGAGTGTCCAGATTTTCCGCGCTGGATTGACAATGGCGAGGTTAGGATTACGTATTCTCGTGAAAGTCATGAACATCGCCTCCCTGGGACTAGAGTCAGTTACACATGCCGAAATGGTTACAAGATTAACAACATAAGATATCAAACTTCCGTCACATTTACCTGTCTTACAACCGAACGATGGGATACCAACCCAAGCACCGCCTCATGTGTTAGTAAGTCAGTTAATAAACAGAATATGTTGTCCGCAAAAGACAAATATTAATTGTCTGTCAGATCATTTGGCGTGTCCACGTTTTCGCAGAAAAAACTTGTCCACCATTGAGAAGAATCATCAACGGACAAATGAATCCTATATTTCAAGAGGGGTTGCGCCACCCAGTGGGCACCGAAGTTACGTTCACATGTTCATCTGGCTACAGGTTGACCAAAACAAGACCACTTCGTTGTCGGGATTCCGAAAGTTGGTCTAGAACCCAACCAAAGTGTCGAGGTAACAAGTCAATATGAAAGTTAATCTGAACATCAGCCAAACAAATCAACAACTAAACACTAACACTAGGTAAAGGTCTAAGCAGCAACAGCTTGGCAAACTGCCACATAACAAATCACTGATGCATAAATAGTTTAACTGCTGCTTCAAATAAAAATTACTAATGCATATAAGGTACAACAAGTCAAAGGGCGGACAAAATTCATTTCTGCAGACCACATTTTACTAAGTAGCGATTTCAAACACAATACGTTTTTTAGTTTCTTTTCAATCAACTCTTTGACAAAACTGCGCTATGGTGATATATTTGCAGAATTACAAAGACGTTAAGATTATTCCGTGTTTTCTTTAAAAAAAACACATTTGCAGTGATACGGTGCAGGAGTTTCAAAGTGCCCGAAGGTCGACTGATTCCGCAACAAAACGACCATGCTGCTGGTTCAACGGTTTCTATCGAGTGCAATGAGGGCTTCAGACTAAATGGGATGAATTCCCGAAGTTGCTCTCAGAGTGGTGATTGGGTTGGAGAAAAACCGAGGTGTACAGGTATGTTAGGATTTTAATTCTAAAAAAAAGTTTTTTACGCAAATATAAAAACGCAAACAACAGAGTACAATGTTCTATTGTTGACATCGTTAAACATTTTACCTTGAAATCATTTAGTCGTGAATAGATTCGTCAACATTTACTGTCCATTTCCAATATCTCGATTCCCTGAGTGTAACCGATATAACATAAAAGTATTAGTCTGCACAGTTGAAATCGTAAAAGAATTTGATCACTGATATCAATTTAATGACCTTCAGAAACCTTGTTTATGAATATGATCAAAGAGTTTGTCTGCAATTTGGCAGTTTGAGAAGTCACGTTACGCAGGTGTTACAAATCGTGCTGCGTTGTCGCTCTGCGTTTCGAAACACGAATAAATTCACCTACATTAACGCGCAAAATAACTAACGTAATATCTTAATTCCAACCAGTGAGAAATTGGTCAAGTGACGACTGCGTTCATGCGTGAATTTCCATGCGCCACTATCGCCAATCTCTCCCATTGCATCAGCTGAGCACCGAGCGACAGGCAAATGCGGTCATGACGTCATACACATCGCCTGCCCTGCCGTGACCCCGCAGCGTTAACGTTTACAGCGCAATATCACTAACATCGTAACATGTTAATTCAAACCAGTGAGAAAATGGTCAAGTGACGACTGCGTTCATGCATGAAGCAGAGGCATTTTTTCCATGCGCCACTATCGTCAATCACTCCCATTGCGTCAGCTGTGCACTGAGCGTGCACAAATTTGACAAAAGACAGCATGTAAAAACATATTTTTATTATTTCTGAGCCGATTGCACTGAAATTTTTAACAGCCAACCAGAAGCACTCTATCCACAGCTGTTTAAAATTTCAGCAGGTTAAGTTTGTATTTCTGACCTCATTAACATGTGAACAAACAAACATATAATATTTGGGGGTAAAGGGGTGAAAATGGATATATACAACTTCAAGTTACAAAATACTCTAAAGTACGCTGCAATGTACCAATCAAAAAAGTATGAAACTCCAGAATCATCTGATTTAGCAAGTATAGCCGTTTTAAAAATTTCACGTTTTAGGGGGTGTGGGTGAACCGAGGGATCAATCGGGGTCAAAATTTACATGGACCATCTTTAGACCAATATCTATAATGTGTGCAAATTTGAAAAAGTTTGAACCATTCTTTCTTGACCAAAACGTGGGAACAAATCCGCGTTAGACAAAAAAATATATAGACAAAAACAATACGTGTCCCCTTCAGAGAAGGGGACCCATAATTACTAGTACAACACGTCAAAGGCGGAAAAAATTTATTTCTGCAGACCACATTTTACTAAGTAGCGATTTCAAACACAATACGTTTTTTAGTTAACTTTCAATCAACTCTTTGACAAAACTGCCCTCTGGTGATATATTTGCAGAATTACAAAGACGTTAAGATTATTCCGTGTTTTCTTTAAAAAAAACGCATTTGCAGTGAAACGGTGCAGGAGTTTCAGAGTAGCCGAAGGTCGTCTGATTCCACAAAAAAAATCCTATGCTACTGGTTCAACTGTTTCTATCGAGTGCAATGAGGGCTTCAGATTAAATGGGGTGAATTCCCGAAGCTGCTCTCAGAGTGGTGATTGGGTTGGAGAAATACCGATGTGTACAGGTATGTTAAAACTTCTTAACAGATTAATGAACATCAATGTGGGCTGGGTTTTTAAGAAGAAACTTAATCCGATTAAGTTCTTGTTTTCCTACAACTCATATATTTTAAGCAAACAAACGACATTTAATATCGAGTGTTGAAATGTGTGTAACTGACCCTTGTAAAGTGGCTAAACAAAACACGCTTAATTCTCTTTATATGACTCCTTCGAATAGACACACACATTCACAAACAAATTACTTAAACCGTTTTTGCAGCTCTGGAGTGTCCAGATTTTCCGCGCTGGATTGACAATGGCGAGGTTAGGATTACGTATTCTCGTGAAAGTCATGAACATCGCCTCCCTGGGACTAGAGTCAGTTACACATGCCGAAATGGTTACAAGATTAACAACATAAGATATCAAACTTCCGTCACATTTACCTGTCTTACAACCGAACGATGGGATACCAACCCAAGCACCGCCTCATGTGTTAGTAAGTCAGTTAATAAACAGAATATGTTGTCCGCAAAAGACAAATATTAATTGTCTGTCAGATCATTTGGCGTGTCCACGTTTTCGCAGAAAAAACTTGTCCACCATTGAGAAGAATCATCAACGGACAAATGAATCCTATATTTCAAGAGGGGTTGCGCCACCCAGTGGGCACCGAAGTTACGTTCACATGTTCATCTGGCTACAGGTTGACCAAAACAAGACCACTTCGTTGTCGGGATTCCGAAAGTTGGTCTAGAACCCAACCAAAGTGTCGAGGTAACAAGTCAATATGAAAGTTAATCTGAACATCAGCCAAACAAATCAACAACTAAACACTAACACTAGGTAAAGGTCTAAGCAGCAACAGCTTGGCAAACTGCCACATAACAAATCACTGATGCATAAATAGTTTAACTGCTGCTTCAAATAAAAATTACTAATGCATATAAGGTACAACAAGTCAAAGGGCGGACAAAATTCATTTCTGCAGACCACATTTTACTAAGTAGCGATTTCAAACACAATACGTTTTTTAGTTTCTTTTCAATCAACTCTTTGACAAAACTGCGCTATGGTGATATATTTGCAGAATTACAAAGACGTTAAGATTATTCCGTGTTTTCTTTAAAAAAAACACATTTGCAGTGATACGGTGCAGGAGTTTCAAAGTGCCCGAAGGTCGACTGATTCCGCAACAAAACGACCATGCTGCTGGTTCAACGGTTTCTATCGAGTGCAATGAGGGCTTCAGACTAAATGGGATGAATTCCCGAAGTTGCTCTCAGAGTGGTGATTGGGTTGGAGAAAAACCGAGGTGTACAGGTATGTTAGGATTTTAATTCTAAAAAAAAGTTTTTTACGCAAATATAAAAACGCAAACAACAGAGTACAATGTTCTATTGTTGACATCGTTAAACATTTTACCTTGAAATCATTTAGTCGTGAATAGATTCGTCAACATTTACTGTCCATTTCCAATATCTCGATTCCCTGAGTGTAACCGATATAACATAAAAGTATTAGTCTGCACAGTTGAAATCGTAAAAGAATTTGATCACTGATATCAATTTAATGACCTTCAGAAACCTTGTTTATGAATATGATCAAAGAGTTTGTCTGCAATTTGGCAGTTTGAGAAGTCACGTTACGCAGGTGTTACAAATCGTGCTGCGTTGTCGCTCTGCGTTTCGAAACACGAATAAATTCACCTACATTAACGCGCAAAATAACTAACGTAATATCTTAATTCCAACCAGTGAGAAATTGGTCAAGTGACGACTGCGTTCATGCGTGAATTTCCATGCGCCACTATCGCCAATCTCTCCCATTGCATCAGCTGAGCACCGAGCGACAGGCAAATGCGGTCATGACGTCATACACATCGCCTGCCCTGCCGTGACCCCGCAGCGTTAACGTTTACAGCGCAATATCACTAACATCGTAACATGTTAATTCAAACCAGTGAGAAAATGGTCAAGTGACGACTGCGTTCATGCATGAAGCAGAGGCATTTTTTCCATGCGCCACTATCGTCAATCACTCCCATTGCGTCAGCTGTGCACTGAGCGTGCACAAATTTGACAAAAGACAGCATGTAAAAACATATTTTTATTATTTCTGAGCCGATTGCACTGAAATTTTTAACAGCCAACCAGAAGCACTCTATCCACAGCTGTTTAAAATTTCAGCAGGTTAAGTTTGTATTTCTGACCTCATTAACATGTGAACAAACAAACATATAATATTTGGGGGTAAAGGGGTGAAAATGGATATATACAACTTCAAGTTACAAAATACTCTAAAGTACGCTGCAATGTACCAATCAAAAAAGTATGAAACTCCAGAATCATCTGATTTAGCAAGTATAGCCGTTTTAAAAATTTCACGTTTTAGGGGGTGTGGGTGAACCGAGGGATCAATCGGGGTCAAAATTTACATGGACCATCTTTAGACCAATATCTATAATGTGTGCAAATTTGAAAAAGTTTGAACCATTCTTTCTTGACCAAAACGTGGGAACAAATCCGCGTTAGACAAAAAAATATATAGACAAAAACAATACGTGTCCCCTTCAGAGAAGGGGACCCATAATTACTAGTACAACACGTCAAAGGCGGAAAAAATTTATTTCTGCAGACCACATTTTACTAAGTAGCGATTTCAAACACAATACGTTTTTTAGTTAACTTTCAATCAACTCTTTGACAAAACTGCCCTCTGGTGATATATTTGCAGAATTACAAAGACGTTAAGATTATTCCGTGTTTTCTTTAAAAAAAACGCATTTGCAGTGAAACGGTGCAGGAGTTTCAGAGTAGCCGAAGGTCGTCTGATTCCACAAAAAAAATCCTATGCTACTGGTTCAACTGTTTCTATCGAGTGCAATGAGGGCTTCAGATTAAATGGGGTGAATTCCCGAAGCTGCTCTCAGAGTGGTGATTGGGTTGGAGAAATACCGATGTGTACAGGTATGTTAAAACTTCTTAACAGATTAATGAACATCAATGTGGGCTGGGTTTTTAAGAAGAAACTTAATCCGATTAATTTACTGTTTTCCTACAACTCATATATTTTAAGCAAACAAACGACATTTAATATCGAGTGTTGAAATGTGTGTAACTGACCCTTGTAAAGTGGCTAAACAAAACACGCTTAATTCTCTTTATATGACTCCTTCGAATAGACACACACATTCACAAACAAATTACTTAAACCGTTTTTGCAGCTCTGGAGTGTCCAGATTTTCCGCGCTGGATTGACAATGGCGAGGTTAGGATTACGTATTCTCGTGAAAGTCATGAACATCGCCTCCCTGGGACTAGAGTCAGTTACACATGCCGAAATGGTTACAAGATTAACAACATAAGATATCAAACTTCCGTCACATTTACCTGTCTTACAACCGAACGATGGGATACCAACCCAAGCACCGCCTCATGTGTTAGTAAGTCAGTTAATAAACAGAATATGTTGTCCGCAAAAGACAAATATTAATTGTCTGTCAGATCATTTGGCGTGTCCACGTTTTCGCAGAAAAAACTTGTCCACCATTGAGAAGAATCATCAACGGACAAATGAATCCTATATTTCAAGAGGGGTTGCGCCACCCAGTGGGCACCGAAGTTACGTTCACATGTTCATCTGGCTACAGGTTGACCAAAACAAGACCACTTCGTTGTCGGGATTCCGAAAGTTGGTCTAGAACCCAACCAAAGTGTCGAGGTAACAAGTCAATATGAAAGTTAATCTGAACATCAGCCAAACAAATCAACAACTAAACACTAACACTAGGTAAAGGTCTAAGCAGCAACAGCTTGGCAAACTGCCACATAACAAATCACTGATGCATAAATAGTTTAACTGCTGCTTCAAATAAAAATTACTAATGCATATAAGGTACAACAAGTCAAAGGGCGGACAAAATTCATTTCTGCAGACCACATTTTACTAAGTAGCGATTTCAAACACAATACGTTTTTTAGTTTCTTTTCAATCAACTCTTTGACAAAACTGCGCTATGGTGATATATTTGCAGAATTACAAAGACGTTAAGATTATTCCGTGTTTTCTTTAAAAAAAACACATTTGCAGTGATAGGGTGCAGGAGTTTCAAAGTGCCCGAAGGTCGACTGATTCCGCAACAAAACGACCATGCTGCTGGTTCAACGGTTTCTATCGAGTGCAATGAGGGCTTCAGACTAAATGGGGTGAATTCCCGAAGTTGCTCTCAGAGTGGTGATTGGGTTGGAGAAAAACCGAGGTGTACAGGTATGTTAGGATTTTAATTCTAAAAAAAAGTTTTTTACGCAAATATAAAAACGCAAACAACAGAGTACAATGTTCTATTGTTGACATCGTTAAACATTTTACCTTGAAATCATTTAGTCGTGAATAGATTCGTCAACATTTACTGTCCATTTCCAATATCTCGATTCCCTGAGTGTAACCGATATAACATAAAAGTATTAGTCTGCACAGTTGAAATCGTAAAAGAATTTGATCACTGATATCAATTTAATGACCTTCAGAAACCTTGTTTATGAATATGATCAAAGAGTTTGTCTGCAATTTGGCATAAAAAAAAGTATGTGCTGATGTTTTATGCTGAGCTTATTGTCGCCATTTGCGTTAACAGTTGCGGTGTGTGCCAGATTACCAGTAATTTCGTTTGGAAGAGTCATTTATCGTTCCCGAATCAGAAGATATGGATCTCAGGCTAAATATCGTTGCCATCCAGGCTGGGTGTTATCGGGAAACGCTGTCCGTACATGTCGAAGTGAGAAGAAATGGTCGGGGACAGAGGCACGGTGTTTAAGTAAGGTCTTTGGTCGCTTCAGGTTCTTTAGTCAGTTTATACCATAAGGTATTCGAACTATCGTTTTGTCTTGGTAAATTCTTATACTTAAATTCGGTTCCGTTCAAAGCCACTTGGTTTGTAGCGACAAACTTCAATATGTATATTTGTGACAGTTTTACGATGCAATGAACCAGTGGCACCTGATCATGGTTCGGTTGTATCCAAGGCAGTAGATTTCACCTACAGGTCTCGGGTTGAGTTTGCCTGTGACCCAGGTTATGAGAACGTTGGAACCGCTTCGGCAATTTGCAATGAAAACGCTACTTGGGAAGGAATGGCAAATTGCACGGGTAAGCAAACTTACTTTAAAGCAAGAAATATGCTATTGTTAACATCTAATCTTTGAACCATATAAAGCAGGTTTACTGTGAGCAAGCCTTTATATTCCATCAAAATTCCTTACATCAAACAGCAAATAAAATCTTAAAAACAAATTTTCTGATAAGAATAAGTTTATCGAATTTTTATTAACCGAATAAAAAATGTATTAAAATATTTCAATGTAATTTGCTAAAGTTGCAGATTACCTGATTAAAGCATGCATTGGGCAAATTTGTTTCAACAGTCTAATATTTTCGTGTAGGTATAAAACTGAAGTGTGGACAAACTGTAAACCACATAAAAACTTCACCTCCCCGATCCGTTGGTCGAGTTATCGGAGGAATTAATGCAGACAGGTCTTGGCCATGGCAAGCTTTAATTATGGTCAAGCAGGGAACAGTTTATAACGTAAGTAACGGTACAGTTTAATATGCAGTTTTATTATCTTAAACAAACAGCTTGACAGAAACCGATTTAACTTTTATTCCTCGGTCTTGATGGCTTACCTGGTCGACTTTGTGTAATTGTTTAGAGCTTCGCGAGTAGTTTTGCCGGTGGAACTCTGATCAATCAACATTGGGTTCTAACAGCAGGAAGTATATTTGATAGTTACTCCAACATTGAGAATTCCAACATTGAGACAAAACGCTTCGTGGTGGCCTTAGGTAATAAAAAGATAAAATTCTTGCAAATTGCATCGTATGTTACATGAAAACAACAAAGTTATATTCTTATTTTGGAAGGGATTTTTAGAAGACCTGACAGAAGAGGAAACATCGACTCTAATGTAATTGTGTTTCAACCGAGAAATATTGTTGTAGATGACCGGTTCGACCGAACTGACCGACATGGAAGAAGCAATTTTGATTACGATGTTGCACTGGTAAGGTTAATAGTTTGTTAAATATTAAACGACCTTAAATAATATCAAATCGACCAGGTTACAATTGGACCTAGGCTAACATCATTTTGCAAATCAAAATCAGTGTTAGTTTCGAGTCGATGCAGTGACTTTTACCAAAAAATAATTACAGGAGGATTCCAGCCGTGTGAGTTAACAAGGGATCCTTCTTTGCAGGCGAAAAAGAAAAAGATACGTATCATTTGAAAATAGTTTTTTGAATGTTTTTTCAGATTCGCGTGGGCATAGGACTTAGTACCATCAGAGAAAATGGAGTGTGGATTTGGACCGACAGCACACCTAAGTTTAACGGAACAATTCCACTCTCAACTCATGTGAACCCTATATGTCTTCCCTGCAGTAACTCATGTATTCCGATAGAAAACTATATGTTCCGAAATGGAAGCAGATTAATAAACGAGAATGACTCCGAAGGTGCCAAATGTCTCAAGAAAGGTAACTTCCTGCCGGGCGTCCTATTGGCCAAGCTTTATTGTGTAATTAACTGCAATATTTTTTTTATTAATGATGGGCTACATGTAGAAATTTAACGTGAATTTGAACGAAATATGCGTTTAAGTGAAATATGATCACTCAAATGTTTTGTTGTAGTCAAATCTCATGTAACTGTGAAGCTAAGAAGAAAAAACGATGCAAGACAATTATGATAAAATAACCCAACAACGCCGAACAAGATTTTTTTCCATTTAGGAAAGTGGCTTGCGAATCATTTCACTGAAGATCGAGCACTGGTGTTCGTTACAGGTTTCGGTATTACGAATTTGGCACGCAGGACCATGCCATTCAAACTTCAACATGCAACTCAACGAATTCAACCTGACTCAATGTAGGGAAAAATGCTACTTTATATGTCTCCAAATCATGTCATACTTTTATCTTCAGATGTAATATTGCTGTCAACAAAATAGTAAATGAAACTTTACTGGATGTAAGGTATACAGATCGTATGATTTGTGCTCGATCTGAAACAAGTGCATTTTCGGATGCTTGTCAGGGTGACAGCGGTGGACCTTTGATGCAAGAGGTATGTTAGCAAAAAGAAATGCTTCACGTATCAGAAAACACTCCGCTGCAATCTATAAAAATCGCCAGATTAGTTGACTAATCAGCTAATTTACACTTGGCGCTATTAGTTTAACAGTGGCCCCACGTTACTTGGTAAAATACGTATTAATGCCAATTCCAACACAAGCGCGATAACCTGCGTCACTTGGAGTAAAGTTTGAATTTAGAATATTTAGGCTATTTGCCTAAATCGTAGTTATCAAAAAATGTAATCTTTCTGAATGGACTTATATAGTTAAAATTTTCTACTGGCAGTACAAAATCCCAAACACCTCAGAATCGTGTTGGATTCAAGTTGGAATCACCAGTTTTGGATACAAATGCGGTCAAGTCGACAGAAATACCGGTTTCCGCTTTCCAGGATTTTATACTGATGTTTCCAAAGTTCAGAGTTGGATTGATTCAACCATTGGTAAATACGACTATTGCAATCACCCATAGTTCTAAACTATAAAATCAGTTTTTGTGTAACTAGTTTGAAAAACAAATCATAATTGTAACTTATGCATCATAACTCCAAAGCAAATTTCCGTTATAATCTTGTCTAACCACTAGAAACTTTCAACGTGAAAAGTTGCAGTATAAAATGTTTTACTTAAGGTTTTACCTAAAAAAAAATAACCCTTAAACGCATTTCAAATACAGCTCTCAGTTGCACTTGCTGGCAAACTCGGATGTCCAATTTTGTTGGGTTTAAGTCGATACTGTAAGGTAAAACTTCTTGAACCGTTGTCCAAAAGCGTGGAATATTTTTCTACTCGGAACCAGTGGCGGCTCGTGCCTAACTCAATAACATGCAGTAATAATGTGGCACAAAAACACAGGTGACACAGACTCGAAACAAAGCGGTTGTAAATACGGTAAAACACAACAACAGTATATACAAAAAATTATAAATAAATGAGTCGAAAAGGTCGAAGTATTTTAATTGGACAACATTTAAAGAAAACTGCTTATAACAATGACTACTAACTAACACACTTGCTACTCAGTCATTAATATGGTCATGTATCATTTAAGTACCTTATAGTCATAGTCAGCAGTTTCAACATATTCCATTACACGTCACAGATTATAATTGCCACACAAAAAAATAGCCATAAAGCCATTTATTTGTTTCATAACTGACAAATTCAACAACCACATTACATTTGTGTCAGAACTTCTTTATTCAACATCTTTTTTTAAAAGACTCCTTATACCCACACAAATTTCCTCTAATATATAAGACCCGAAACTAAACTATTTTATCTTTTCCTTTCTGAACAAGAGGTTTTGTATTTTACGATTTAGCGACAGAAATTTCATTGTGCAAATATTTTTGTTTTTTTAAGCACCCAGCTGCTTAACGTCATCAGTGGATGGTTACCAGAGGTTCATCAGTAACAACAAGGAAGCGGTCTGTGAAGAGGGTTGGACGGTAAATGGAAAAATATGTAAAATAACACAAAGGAATTACAACACTTGTATATTTCGAAAAATATATGGAATAACAACAGAGCATTACAAGACTCGTATATTTCTTGCATGACAGGTTTTCCAACGACGATTTGACGGAAGTGTGGATTTTAACCGAGCCTGGCAGGAATATAAAGATGGATTCGGAAACATGGAAGGAGAATTCTGGCTCGGTGAACAAATAATTTTGTTTAAACGCGTAAATTGAATTTGACCAAAACTTTAAACAACCCAGGTTTAGATGAAATATACGAAATGACAAGTGGACAGAACTGCAAACTGAAAATAAAGATGACAGGTTTTGATGCCGCAACGGCTTACGCACAGTACAGGTATGATTTCTACTACAAAAATAATATGCCCATATGGTGGCGCTACAACTTGGGCATGATAGGGTCGGTAATCAAGGTAAATAGGAAATTTCGCGCTGGTAAATAGGAAAAGACGGCCAAAGATATTTTATTGCTGATGGCAACAAATTGTTCGCATTAGACGAGTTTTATAAACCAAGGCTAAGAACGGAACATTTCATTTCACTTTGCAATAAGTTTTAATACTTTAAAAATAATTCGCTTTACCGCAATCAAAAATCAAACGCGGCGGTCTTCATGGCGGTGTATTTATTCTCGCAAACAAGTTAAAAATTACAACGCCTAAGATTCCCCGCTTTGTTATTTCACAAACAAGACGTGTTATTTGTGTGCCTTATTTTGTTACTTGTTACGTAACATACAAGCATTGCTCGTAAGATGGGACCAACTGTACAATTTAACAGTCGCATTACCAGATTTTAAATGGGATTGTAAAAAGACCATCTCTTGGCCCCCTACAAAAATCGCCTCGATGGCTAAGTTTGAGGACGGCGGACAAACTACGTGGCCCGCGCGATTCATTATTAAACTTATCCGGCCCGCAGTGAAAAAAGTTTGGTGACTCCTGGGCTAGATGATTTTATTTCAACACCGTCCCAAGCAAAACTAATTAAATATCTTTGGCAAAACTTTGCCTGTAGCACCACCAACCTTCGTGTCAACTCGCCCGTTAAAGTGTTTTTTGCAACAAGGACAAAATTGTGCAATAATTCCATAATCTTCTTCCAGTCGTAATAATTCTGTCAGGACATGGATGGATTTTGTTGATTTGTTAGTGACCAAGTATTTTTTTTCACATTCGAAGTCATTGCAAAATAAGTCTGTGTATAAAACGTGTTAAGTAATACCGTCTATAAAGTGGTAAAAAATAGGGAGATTCAATTACTGTTTTTTAGTTACTGAAAAATTTTACCTTTAACCTTGCAGATTGAATCTTCGATTTTTTGGTGTCTCTCAATTTATTTCCGTTTCCGTTATTTGTCTGTTTAATAGTTACACCGCCTTGGATTGTTTGTTTTCCAAAGCGACTATATTTTGTTCAGAATATTAATTCACAAGAAAAATCACATTAGAGTTTTTCCAGTCTCAGGTGAAACTGCGAAACCGTAAAAACACATCGTACCTCGAGCAAACATGTTTAAACTATTCTTTTGTTTACACAACTCGAAATCGTTTTCTATTTTGCAAAGAAAAAAAATCAGGTTTTGTAAAAGGAATCTCACTGAACCGACTGGCTTTAAATCAGGCCCTGCGAGATGCGGGTGCAGCCGGTGCTCTGCGCCAGGGTCTATAACAGTATAATGGGGTCATAAATATAAAAACTATAACGAACAGTTACGTGTATATTTTTACTGTTTCTATGAAGACGCAAAGTGTTGGTGTAAATCTAGTATAGCATTTTGAATATCTTTTTTAATACAAATACGGCTAATCTAGTTCGGACTAGTGTGCGAGTAAACAATGAGCAACGTATCTACTTTGTTACAAATTATTTTAGCGCATTACGTACAACGCACAACTTCAGATAGGAAATTTTAAATTAGCTTAAACAAGGGAGTCGAACCGTTTGTTATATGGGTTCAGTTTCGCTTCGGGTTTACTGTTTCTGGGGGTTGGAGTTCGGTTTGTAAACCGGTTTAAATTCAGTTTCCATTAACTTAATTCTACCCATAATTTGTCTTTTTTGAAACGCCCTGTAGCTCCTATGTCGCGTATTTTTAGTACATTGTTTGAAATCAATAAATTTTGTGATGGCAATTACAAAAAGTGATACAGGCTGCATGGCAAACAAAATATAACGTTAACTCCGGTTCGGGTTGTGTGGAAATCGTTTGTTTTGGTTCAAGTTTAATGAATTTAACCGCTCAAATCGGTTAGACTTCCGGGTTTAAACCTGTTTTTTTTTACCAAACGGAAAAACATTAGCGTGGGACAGAAAAAAAACGAAAGAAAACGAGATGTGTTTTCTTCAGAGAAAGGGAACCCATAATAAACACAAAAACAACAACAATGTATTTTGTTTTCGCAGTTCGTTCGCAATCGACGACGAATCAGACAATTATCGTTTGCATGTTTCTGGCTACAGTGGAATGGCTGGTAACAGTTTGGCGTCCCACAACGGAATGCCATTCACCACCAAAGATCGGGATAATGATGGGTAATTACAGTTTATGCACATAGGTATAAAAAATATTTCCGCATTGTCCAGTGAACAAGATTATTTTTGTTTTATTGTAAATTTGGGGTCTGGTGTACTTTCTTGACCAAACGCAATAACTTCCGAACCCTATGACGTAACGTAGTGATATTGATATGTAATGTACTACGTCATCACCCGGATACGTCACACACATAATGACGTCACTATGACGTCATCATAGAATTTTACAGGCCTCCTAATAAACGCCATTTTGTGAAATATTCATCGTAGCGAGCCCAAACTTCATACATGACGTTATCATACCTTCTAATGACGTCATCCTAAAAATGTCGTCATTCGCTCATCATTAACGCAACTTTTTTACCTCTCAAACAACACTAACCCTGTGACGTGACCAATCACAACACAATCGTTGCGCAAATGCCGTAAAACAGAGTAAGGTACCATTCAACACAAATTTAAAGGCAAAACAGCCCCGTTTTGGCCAAAACCGTCACAACAAAAGCAGTTATCTCGCCTTTTCTTCTTCTGACATTAAAAAATATACATAATACAAAACAAATCATCAAAAACGCTTCATTTGGTAATTAGACATATGATTTCCAATGGGTTCCTTTTGTCTCTTATATCCCATACGAGCAAACTACGAAAAAGGTATACACTGAATCCAACACCAATTTCATGAGCCTACTGGGCAAAAAGTAAAGCGCTCAGAGCGACAATCGGGGTACCGTTGGAAAGGTCCATCCCTCCTCTCGACCTTGCACCCCCCCACTTTGCCCTCCCAAATACGTGCGCCACCCAGCGTTGTCTAAACAAAGGAGGTTTTCGTCTCTTTGTGACGTCACAACCGATTATGGTAAAATTATGGGACCGCGTTCGATGGAAAGAGTAATACTTCTTGATAGTGTAATACTTCTTTGACAAGAGTAATACTTCTTTGACAAAATTTCGAGTTGATACCTCAAAGGGTCTGTCGTTGAGAGCTGCCCCAAGGGGGGCACCTCGAAGCGCCTCGGCCAATGGATCTTCTTTTAAAAAAAAAATTGATTTTTGTGTTTTCATTCCTTTCAAATTCATTGACTTGTACGCAAGGTTGCCATTGACATGGACCCCAAAATAAAATATAACCGTAATATGGCTAAAAATAAAAAAGTATGGCAGAAACAAAGGTTTTTGAACAAATCTTTGCATTTATTCGAGCCATGACATTCTACACGCCATATTATTCCCATAACAATCTGTTCCAGCAAATCCTTGTTCGTAGAAAATATTTTTTGCATCTCAAAACAGCTCAGATCTTAGATTGCTTTTACTTGTAGAAGGGACAAAATAAGGTCACAAGTTAAGAACAAGGACATTTCGTAGAAATAAGGACAATATTTTTTTCCTATAGACATTTCCCCTCAAAATAAGATTAAATCTAAGAAATGAGGATAGTATGGCAACCCTGCTTACACGTGATACACGTTAGCAAGCAGTGTTTGTTTCTGCTTGTCTGTTTTTGCATTTTGTGTGTGTTATTTTGGCAACAATCAAGATCTTCTGGTTTAAATTGTTTATATAGCCTGTCAGCAGTTAAATTTGTAATGCGCGTTCTGAATTTTTAGAATAAGAAGCTTTTATTTTTTGTTTAAGCCTATATTTTTTTCATGTAATATCAGATGTTTCTGTTTGCACTAACGGTCGAAAAACTCAGTTAAAGCTGCAAACACTTCCAAACAAGGCAGATCCTCAATTTAGTGGGAGGGGTAGGCTCGGGAAATAAGTTTTTGGAAATTAAAAAACTAAGCTTTGAAGCAAGTTTTGTAGTAGTTTTAATGAATTTACCTTACCCCCCTTGCCCCTTGGCTCTACCCGCCATAATTTGTACAGATAGACTATATCCAAAACGGTGATAATTCTTGTATTTTTTAAAAGGTATGACTAAGCCGTGCGTTTTACAGGTCTCCCCTGCGAGAAAGATGTTTCGAAATTTTGTTTGTCTCATTAGTTGTTGCCGGAACTGTTTGCACCCGATGTGTAAAAAACGTTATTATTATCCTTTGCAAAAGATGTAGTTTTTGAGGCAATTCCGGAACCATTTTTTTACCTGCCAATACAACAACAAACCAACGACATAATCTTACTTTTGTCCGATGATTTTGTTGTCCGAAACTGTTTCTTAAATCGACAGAACGCCCACAGGCACAACGTTAACGACCGACTCGCGTTTGCTACAAGCTTCAAAATTCGTAACAAATTTAAATGTAACTAGTTTGAACCTCCGCCTTAGTGCAGTTTCGTGACGCACGCTACGTTTTAATGAGAGCCCTACTAAAAACCTATATGTGCAATGTGTTCTGATTGATACTTATTTTTCCGCTTTTTATTCCGTTGAAAAATAATATATACCTGTTTTTTATCTTCACATAAGTGTCAACATATTTCATCTTTGTCACCTGTTGAGCGTCCATATTTCATCTTTTTCACCTGTTAAACGTGTGGATAAACACAACATCTCAAAGCAGCGATCGCTTTTAATTTTGACAATAAACTTTCCGGTAATTGTAAATTGTAAACTTTCCGAACACAAAGAACTACATCTTTAACTAGCCTAATCACGAACATCAGCAAAAGCACAGTGTGCAGCGTAATTACACAACGGGGACTGTAAGCGTATTAGCTTGATTTTTGGACAAAAATGTTAATTACTGAGCCTTTGCTTACGGCACCACGCGTGATCTACCGCGGTAGATCAAAAAAAATAAAATAATGACAATTAGCGTAACTGGTCAAGTTTCATCAATAAAACTTGTCACGCTGGTGCTGGAGCCAGGTGAGGGGCTCTTCCGTGATGTCCCTTAAAGATTGGCCAGCGCATGCTGGGCCAAGAGGGAAGCGGGATAATATATGGTCCATCATTTGAGTTTCTAGGCCACATTCACAATATGCATCTTGTACGAAGCCCCAATTGTGGAGGTTTGCTTTGGTGCGCCCAACAATGTATCTAAAACGTGTTAATAGACAAGTTCAATATGCGTCAAATTCTGGTCAAGAAAGTACACTTGGTGCAACATAGGCCTTTTACGTTGTTAAGGTACGCCCCTGCGTCGCTTCGAGGTGCCCCCCTTGGGGCAGCTCTCAACGACAGACCCTTCGAGGTATCAACTCGAAATTTTGTGCGAAGTATCAAGAAGTATTACTCTTTCCATCGAACGCGATCGCATAAATTTACCATAATTCGTTGTGACGTCACAATGCGACGAAAACCTTTTTTGTTTTCGATTGTTTATAGACAATCGTTGGGTGGCGCACGTATTTGGGAGGGCAAAGTGAGGGGTGCAGGATCGAGAGGTGGGATGGACCTTTTCATCGATATCCAGATTGTCGCTTTGTAAAGAAATGCCTTTTCCATCGAACCTGATCCAATGTTTTACAGTATTCTTTTGGGGCATTACAATTCACATCTTGACATTTTTTTTATTTGATTTACGGCTGTTGGTGACTTGTAATTGGGTCAGCATGATCACACACGGGTGTAAGTATATGAACAAGCATTTTCATGTACAGTTCCTTGCTTTGGATGCAATTATTTATCATCGCCATTTTAAATATTTTAGTGGGACTGTACCTAACTCCCGTTTTACGGCAGAGACGCGACTGCTGTGCCTGCGTTGGTCGCGTTACAGGGTTAGTGTTGTTTAAGAGTTAAAAAAAGTTGTGTTAATGATTAGCGAATGACGTGATTTTTGATATGACGTCATTAGAAGGTATGATGACGTCATGTATGAAGTTTGGGCTCGCTACGTTGAATATTTCACAAAATGGCGTTTTTTAGGGGGCCTGTAAAATTCTATGATGACGTCATTATGTGTGTGACGTATCCTGGTGATGACGTAGTATATTACATATTAATATCATCAGGTTACGTCATAGGGTTCGGAAGTTATTGCGTTTGGTCAAGAAAGTACACCAGACCCCAAATTTACAATAAAACAAAAATAATCTTGTTCATTGGACAATGCGGAAATATTTCTAAATTTGTTTTTGAGTGAACAAAAAAAATCTTCACAGCAGATAAACGACTCACTCGTATGTTTAATGATCGTGTTTAAACCGTTTATCAAAAAAATGAAAGTTAGTGTGTGACGTCATAAAATCATTAAAACAGCCTGTGTGATGTCACAACTGATAAAGTAATGGTGCTATTGGTTAAAACACACGAATAAAGTTTCACTATGTGTTTGTGTAGTTTGTATCGAGGTTAAGTTTTGCTGGAGTATTACATTGTGACACAGGAGGAATGGAGGCAACTGTGCACTTCTTCACGGCGCTGACGGTGGATGGTGGTATAATCGTTGTTACCGTTCTAAACCCAACGCTGAATGGGGAAGATCAGAAGGTTTAACCCGCAACATGATCTGGTATTACTGGAAAGGATGGAGTACACCGGTTATACAATCAACGATGATGTTTAAATGTGAATAAAATCAACATTTCTCTTTCAAAGATGAAAATATGGACTTTTATTAATTTTTTCCGTATTAGTGTAAATGATGTAAATACAGTTACCCAGTTAAATAAATTGCTTAAATTTTGCTAAATTAAAAATTCGCATAATTCTACCTTGTAACCGTTAGTGATTAGGATTTACAAAAAAAATAACGAAATTTTTTCTCCAAAAGTGATTTCACCCATTTTCTGCAAAATAATTTGAATGTAAATATATATAAAGACAAACCGTGGTATTATTACTAACAATTGAAATACGTGTAAAAATGTTCGTATTAAAAACAGATTTGATTTTGTGAATACAATACACGGCTTAATCAGCACTTGTTGAATTGTATTTGGAGATTTTTTGGATAGAAAAGACAGAATAAGCAGAAGTTAACGAACTTTACTTTAAAATTTCAACTTACTGCACACAAATGACGTAGCTCTGGGAAAGTTAGAAAATACCATAGAAACTAAAGTTAAGCCATTAAGCCACCAAGTGTTCGACAATTGTAAAAAATGTCGAGTCATCTTCAATCGGTTGCCCTGGTAACGGAGAAATGGTTTGTAACATTGTCGCCATGGTTACGAAAGTTGAAACCGACTTTGTCACTCTTGTCATGGAAACAAATGCAAAGCATCATTTGCTTTCACACCGTTGTCATGGTAACTCCGTTTATTCCTCGGCTGCCCTAGCAACAAAGGGTAAAACGTTATTTCTAACTGGGTCGTCATGGCAACGGATGTGGCGCGTGTGCTGTGGTTGACTTCTGTACATTGTTGCGCGGATCAACCGTCGCCAAAGGGGGTCACGAGTTATTTGCAGGGAAGGCACGAGTGTGGGCTCAATAGAAAAAGCAGAAAAATTCGCCATTTTTATTGAGACGTAGCCTCTTTTTCGAAAGGCTTTTCCAACGTAATACACAGAATTGCGTTTGTGTTGCAAATATTATATCAACTTAACTTGCTTGAAGCTGAATAAATTACTAAACTATAAACTTCAGCGAATTTGCTACTAACGCTGATTTGTCGTTACTTGTTATGGTGCAAAGTACAAACAACTTCCACATATGTGATCATTGTAAACCTTTTGCTTGTTTCAAGAAATTCATACTTACGCTAATAGATTGTAAACTTAACTTTATCTAAACTCTGCCTTATCATTATACGATGTTCAAAGAATTTTGTGTCGAGTACCGGGATTTACCGGTAAAAACTGCCGTGCTCGGTACATATCCCTGATAAATAATGCCAAGTTGTAGTTTATTTTAAAATATGATTTGATTCCAGCTCGATCGCTGGAATCTTTCGTTAGCAAATGTCAAATCAATTTCACTGCGTCGTCTGGCAGAATTTTATCTCCCTCAGGCCACTCGATGTCTGCAACGTGAAAAACAAACGTACAACAAAACTAGAAGGGTGGTCCTAGCACATTTTGTTGTTCCATTTACACTATAACCTAATTTAAAACATTAATATATTTCCTATGCTTATTTTCTATTGGGTCCCATATTAGCCATCGTTCTTATAACCTTAGTCGTTTCTGCAGGCAAAAACTCATGGGTCCCCACACATGCAAAGTTGAAAATAATGCAATTCAAGAGATAACCATGAGTAAGTCAGGTTTTGTAAGGTAAAACACATTGGGCTCAAATAATAATACTATGTAGAATACAAAATATAAAATTAGATTCACCCCAGATATTGTTTGAAGTATGTCCTATTTAACGTTTTAAAAACTGACCCATGTTAGGGGGCTAGTAGGGTAACTAATTGGGTTTAACACACAAACTAAAAAATATATAAAAACCACAATGACTCAATCAATAGTACTGCAATATTTCAGCCCAATCCGCCAATGTTTAAAATTTCGACCACTAGAGGTGTTTTGAGCAACAACCGGTAATGTTTCTGATGCCATAGGGCTGTTAACAAGCCCCTAACTGCCATGGCGCAAAAACGACCACCAAGCAACCCACCAACGAGCAACATACAACTGGTTGCCCTTGTAACACTATTGCTCCTAAGAAATCTTTTGTTTGTGGTGCCCAGTAACATACAAATACGTTAGGGGCTTGTGGGGTAAATGTTAGGACTACAGGGTTGAAGGCAACAATCGACACCTATAAATGGCATACTATACAAGAAAGCCTAAATTTCAGGAAATTCTGACACTGTTTAAAAACTCACCCATTTTAGGGGACTAGCGGGGTAAATACTGGGGTTATCAACAAAAACAAAGTACGATGCACATCTACATAACTACATCTACCATCTGTATGAGTTTCAGCCAAATCCATCAAACATTTGATGGAAAAACGAGTCGGACAAACTTCGGGGAAAAATACCCCTTTTAGGGGGCAAGCGGGGTAAATACTGGGGTTATCAACAAAAACAAAGTGGGATGCACATCAACATAACTATATCTACCATCTGTGTAAATTTCAGCCAAATCCATCAAACATTTGATGGAAAAACGAGTTGGACAAACTTCAAGGTAAAAATACCCATTTTAGGGGGCTAGCGGGGTAAATACTGGGGTTATCAACAAAAACAAGTGGGATACACATCTACATAACTACATCTACCATCTGTGTAAATTTATCCAAATCCATCAAGGATTTGATGGGGAAACGAGTCGGACAAACTTCTTCTGGGTAGAAGAAAAAAAAAGAAAAAAAAAGATTTGGAGTAAAATCAATATGTGTCCCCTTCAGTGAAGGGGACCCATAATTAAACTATAATGTGTGTTATTAAACACCAAAATAGATTCCAATATAGTGTTTTTAACTTTGTTGAGCTTGCAGACCAATAACTTTTTTAACCAAGTTTTACAGGCCTGTGATTTTATAAAATCTAAACAAATCTCTTGTTGTTTTGTTTTTACTGTTTTAAGTCCTAATTTTGATCTATCATGTGAAATGGGAAGTATTCTATTTGAAACTTACCTAAAAACTTGATGTACCAGCAGTTTAGAAACATTATCTCATGGAGCTTAATGACTGTTATGTTTCAAACCCCCCAAAATAATTAATTCATATTAACCTTTTTTTGCAGTCCATTCACTGATTCGTTTGTTGTTTTTATTGTGGTAACACCCACTGATTCTCCACTGCCTCTATAAAAAGGCTTCCTCTGTGGCACCAGAACGAACATGGTTATGAAGAAACTGATATTTCGTATTGACAAGCGATATAACATTCAGGTGAAGGTAATCCAAATGGGTCAGAGATGCCAAAAGTTGGGCAGTGATCCAAGAACCGACCAAATAAGGAAGTTTCTCACCTGTTTAATGATAAAACATGTTAATAGTGTTGTGGTTTTACAAGGCAAAGAAAATATTATCACGGAAAAAGCAATGATTACAAAAAAGTTTATGCAGCCAGAGCATCTTTTTTGAAATGTACATACTACCTACTGTATTATAATGAACCATGTATTGATACAATTGCCTTTGGGACTTTTTGCTTCTTAAGTAACAGATGTCAGTGGCTCAAAAATATACATAGTACATGCTTGGAAGATGTATGAGTCCAGCTTCTAGGCTGTTTGAATGCATGTTGTTTAAAAACAATCCACAGTCTTAACATGTAACAATGTGTAAATAGTGGTGTGACAAACTGCTAGAAGCAAGTAGTTAAGTTAAATCTATAAATGCAATTAGACACCAATCTGTATTTATATGCACCAGTAAATGAGACATTGGGAGATTTCCTTAAAACTGTAATTTATACATGAAAACATCATTACACTGGTGGCCTTGTTGAAATATGGACCAGTGATGTGTGCATATGTAGCTGAAATATTGTGCATTCCTGCTACCTACATACCTGCACATGTAGGAGAAACATTACGTTGTTGCAATTCCATGGACATGCTGTATGAATTGCATTAAGGCAACATTCTGTCAAGATACCTGCGTTATAGAAAAAGATATATATGTGAATGAGTGACAGAGATTTTACAAATGTTTGTATGATAAGGTGTGGAATATGACAATAAATTCTCCCTCTGCCCTTGTAGACCAACATTATATGTTACATCTGCTACCAAACATATGTAATGTCTTTCACTGTGAATCACAATTTGTGATTAGGGATGTTCAAAGTAGAATAATTGGGTATTCTAGAATAATTGATGCGAATCTAGAATATCGAATCCAATTCTTATATTATTTTTGACTGAGCAATCATTAACCTTGACAACAACTAAAGTCGACCTGTTTAATACATTACAAAACATATTTTTCATTTATAATGTAAAAAAATAACCAACCAAAACAAAGAAAACCCTGGGAAAAAACTTCGCACAACTGCATTGAAACTAAATGACCCAAAATCCACTAAGCCACAAAAATTAGCATAAGGTTAAAAAATAACTTACACAATTTTATTTAGTGATTATTATTGCCTTCAGCAGAAGTAAGTATGTTTTAAGCATGCTGTGGTAATTTGATTTGTTGATGGTAGAGAACTAACATAGACTCCCTAGTGTACAAATATATAACGTTTGTTAACCTAAAACAACTGCAAAAACAGGCCCCCTAGCAAAGTTAAAACATTGGGTGATGTAAAGCTGGCACGTTGGGTGATTTTAAATTTCAATTACACCACCAGCGATTTTGCAACACAAAATATGAACTTTGCAGCGTGTACAGCATTTTTATGTTTGTATGGGGTTAAAAAATGACGCAAACGCCATATGTTATGGGATTCCATCACTGTTTTTGCGATATTACCAATCGCTGCCTAACGCCATGATCTTCAAAGTTTTGTTGTGTCGAAAAAAAGTCGGAAAAATTAGATGCTGGTAAGACGTTGCAAATAGTCGCCCGTATGTCATTTAATGACATAAGCATAACCAAGTGATCAGATGCGTAACAAGTGCGCTAATCGTTATTTATGCCTTCAACGCACAACCGTCGTTATGGCGTTGTTATAGCAACTCGCGACTTCGCGTTATAACGTTGTATGGCGCTCATTGATCTGACGGGACGATGCACTTGCCGTCTTTGCAACGGGTACAATGACCGGGCGTCGACGTAAAAGCGTAACACATGTGTTTACATTACATTTTGCCAACGACGAGAACACACATTTATAACGGTTCCAATTACCCGATATAAACGGCAAAAATGGATTCGAATCTAACTGGATTCGAATCCAACGGATTCGTTATTCTACTTTGAACATCCCTATTTGTGATACAAAACAACTAAAAACCTTGCAGCTCTATTCCAACAAGAAAATAGCCTGGTGGCATGTGTGGTCATGCATAAAGCAGCGACTATTTGACCAAAACCAATTGCTCCTATGGAAATTGATTATCCGGAAAGCCCAGGGTTTTCTTAATACATATTAAGAGCTGTAAAGATAACCTCTGGGCTGATTGGGATAAAATTTAAAAGACAGCAAACAAAAAACGTGCTGTTTAAATGTGTGTTTGTAATTAAAGCATATTGGGAGTTGTATTTCTGACCTTAGAGACTGGAAAACCAAAAAATGAAGATTTGGGGCTGACACTGCGAAAATGGGTGAATCCAAACAAACGTCACAATTAAGTCCGACTTTGTAATGACAATGACAAATTTTAATTTCAATTTCGTAAAATCTGAGGATTAAACGACACAAAATGTTGAAAAATCTCCCATTATTATGCACGACATTGCATTGTTGTGTTGAATCACTTTATAAATATATAAATTTATAAATTTATCTCATAATATTTTTAATATTATTCACATTGGTGTCCAACATTAACCAAGATTTATCTTCGAATGGGTAAGAGCCCCACCCATTTTTTGAGTGTGCCTTGTACCTGAGAATGTGACCAGGTTGTCATGCATAATACACAGCTAACAAAGTGTTTCTGAACCAATGCATAACAAACACCATAGAATCAATCGGCTATTGTCTCACAGCCAATAAATTGTTCGCATTCATCACAATTGTAAAACAGCCTGAAGCAGTTTTGGAATTTAAACAATTGCAAAAGCAAACTAATGTTGTTGCAAAGAGAGACACACATTTCTTTTTTGTGATGTTCAAAGTGGCGTTATTGCACACAAATAAGCAATCATTTGTAATATATTAGTGGAAATGCTATATGTGACGCTCATATACTACAAGCTTTAACATATTCTGACCTAATTTAGGTACAAGAAAGTTGTCTATTTTATTTTGTAACATCATAGAATGTCATATATCTAAAAACATTTCAAAGTTGGCACCTATGACTTTAGGCCTGTATATATTTTACATTTTCTCAAACATTAAATATTAACCAAACCAATTAAAATGCAGTCCTTATTTTTGTGATGGCAACAATATAAATTAAAATCAAACTGATAACTACACGAGATAACAGCTTTATATGGTGCGGCAAAAATGACAAATTTTTCATTTAACTTTGGTTTGATGCAAATACAGTTTGATGCATTGAATTTAGTGCAACTACCACTAAGTGAGAAATTGCAATGACAAACTTATTTCATATTTTTCACACAATTTTTTTAAAATTTAAACCTCTTATTTCGCAATTAACAATTAGATAAACCAATACAAAACGACAACACTTCCCAGTAAAGAAAGTATGTGTTTATGTACCAACAATATTGTCAATACCAAGCTAGGAAACCATCAGCAGTTTTAACACTGGGGTCCACTGTCCCTTACCTAGAGCTTCAAATCTTTCTAGCATCCTTTTAAGTATCAGACTGTGTTACTCGTTACGTAAAATGCAAAGTAACATAGTGTATATTGCTGAATACCCTTTATTTGAAGTAACAGAAGCAATTTTTCATTGGAAATGGCAACACCAATCCAAGTTTTGCGAAAGTAAATATTCAACCATATGAACTGCAAGTCCTATGTAATGAACCAAAGATAACGTCAACAGGCCCATTATCATCAAAAAATATTTAAATGTATAAGAACCAACCTACGTCTACAAAGTGTTGGATTTGTGCAGCAACATATCACCTGGCTACTTCAAAGTTCGTGACACAACCCTGGGACAAAATATAATAAAAAAACACTAGATGCCAATGACCAACAAAATAACAAAACAAATATTTCAACTGAAGTAAACTAGGCAATGTCTTGTCACCAGCTGTACTGATGAGACCTTTTGGTCAAAACATGGTTTTAACACAGATTAAGTAGAAAAATATGAACGTAAATTGGTTACCTCAAAACAGTGTCAGAAAGTTGAGATGGCTTCACATAAGTAATAAATCCATATGTGCAGAGCAGAGACATTTGGCTTAATCCATGATTTATCTGATATAGTAAAGTTGTTGCAATATATATTAGGATCAGTAAAAACCAACCTATTTTTTGTGTTCAAAGGATAGCTGTGGAAAAAACAAAATAGGTAACAATTATTTAATACAAATAAAAACGGTAAATAAATATTTTTGTTTCATATCTTTTTTCGCTGCTTAACTTAATGTGCCTTAGCTTTTTTCAATATCCAACTATTGCAAAATGTAACTGGTATTTTGACAAAATACGAACACCGTAAAAACAATAACACAGCAACAAATACAGCACAAACTACCTACGCGATCCTGGCAACCAGCAAAAAAAGGCTCCAGCAACCACGCAAGGGGTTCACTTTCAACCCCAATATCTCGCCAACCAAACAAAGCTGAACAGAAAAATTTTAACACAATACTTTTGTAAGCTTTAACAAACCATCGATGGCACTCGTTTGAAAAAATATTAAAACCACGAATATTAATACGCTTATGAATATGACTGCTTAATGCTCTTAAATACGTTCCGAGGCATAAAAGCCAATGGCATATTCTGTTTCTGCAGAGCATGCCGTTTTCAAAAAGCCCCAAATGGTTATTCTGAGTTGGGGGGCTCTACCCCGAATATTAACTTGAAGTTCATAACTCGCGCATAATGCCGTCGTCCCCGCTCGCCAGCAATCAATGACGCGCGACAGTTCAAAATGTCCAAAAAGGGTTCACTTTCCACCTCAATATCTCGCAAACCAAACAAAGCTGAACAGAAAAATTTTAACACAATACTTTTGTAAGCTTTAACAAACCATCGATGGCACTTGTTTGAAAAAATATTAAAACCACGAATATTAATACGCTTATGAATATGACTGCTTAATGCTCTTAAATACGTTCCGAGGCATAAAAGCCAATGGCATATTCTGTTTCTGCAGAGCATGCCGTTTTCAAAAAGCCCCAAATGGTTATTCTGAGTTGGGGGGCTCTACCCCGAATATTAACTTGAAGTTCATAACTCGCGCATAATGCCGTCGTCCCCGCTCGCCAGCAATCAATGACGCGCGACAGATCAAAATGTCCAAAAAGGGTTCACTTTCAACCCCAATATCTAGCCAACCAAACAAAGCTGAACAGAAAAAGTTTGACACAATACTCTTTGGTTGCGCTGTACATGTCCGTTGGTTTCCCTCGCGTAACGAGGTACTCGCGACTCTCGCCGGAGCCAGATCGATGATTACCTCCGGTTTTCCGAAGTACGACTGGCTCAACTCGTGAAGGCCGGACCATTTGAGAGTCTTTACTATGTTTATTTTTTTCTTTTTCTTTGACAAGAATTTGCGATAATATTTAATATGACCGATAATATTTAATATGAAATATTAACCTGTAAATAATCAATTTTACTTCAAATTTTTTAAACGTTTTGAACACTGCATTTGTCACAGTACCAGACTACATTTTTGTCACAAACATTATTTGGAACTGTTACCTTTACACAGCCAGGGTGATACCATTCCTTGCATCTGTCGCATTCAGTATAAAGCTGCTTGTTGTCAGCTAACCTACACTTGCAGTAAACTGGAATCTCAAAGGAGTCCCTTATGCGCTTTGTAATTGTCCGACCAGAAATTATTTCGGTCGGACAAACTTTTCTGTTTTCCAGCCACTTTCCAATCATCTCGCGTAAACTCGCCTCCTTAAGCACCGCGTCTTCAGGTCGCATGCCGATGCAAAGCGCAGCAGCAAATGCTATCGCGAACGGACCGCAGTTTCCTGATCCTGCTCTCTGTCGAGACACATTGGGGAAAACACAATTAATATTTTTGTTTTTACAGGTAATAAGTTTTGAAATGGGGAGTTCTTCTTCTATCTTGTATTTTGTGTTACCACTGTCGTAAATCATAACAGTGAAGTCATTGTCTGAAAATACGTTGGACGCAGTAACCCAGTGATTGCCCTGGACATTTATAATTTGAACAAATTTTTGCTGAGGTGTGTATAGAGGAGACGTGTCCGTACAACCTGTAAACGCGAAACAACTTTGCAAGCCTCCAATATGAGGAAACTGCTCTCGAGTCAGAAATACAGATTACTGAACCAGTCGCAACCTATTCGGTTCAATTCGTCTTCGATTTTATTGTTGGCGAATAATGGTAAAAGATTTTTTTACGGGTAATCCCCAAATTTTGCCGCGCAAATAAAATAAACTTGCACAGACAAGTATTTCTGTGATATCATAAAAGAGCAAACAAATAATGCTTTATACTTTCAAAATAAGGTCAAAAATTATGTACATTAAAAAGTAGTAGGCGATTTATTTTCGTAAAAAAATATTCTCTAATTTGAATTCGAACGCAACCGTCGCCGATGCGCGCTTTAACCAAAAACGTTTTTTCACTATGAGGTTTTTGTTTTGCGTTAGATGCTCGACGTTTACGCGTGGTAAGTTTTGTTTAATTTCTCTTTTGTTTTTTGTTTTACTCAAGTTTTCTTAAGATAAAGTAAACAGAAATATTAAACTATTTGTAAAGAATAAAAAAACACAATACCTAATGTAATAATGGCATTAAAATCTGAAATGCATCTATTTATGTGTTTGTTTGTTTGCAGATTTTTGTCTGCGATGTGTCCATCTTGCATTCATTCATCGTCAATCAACCAACATCTCTCAACTTCAAATATTTAATTGTATGTAAACATATGAGTCTGTCGTGGGTCAACTGGGTTTTTGGAACTGATAGGCCTAACTTAGGTTAACTGGCGCTAGGGTTAGTGACCTATTCTTTGCCGAGGTTGACTCGTGAAGGAAGTCTTCCTCGGTGGTCAAAGAATGGTCCAAGTCTGTAGGAGTGCTACTATGTCAGAGAGTTGGCGCTAGGGTTATAACTAGAGTAGCGCTCGTTAACTAAGGTTAGGTTAGGTAACATAGGTGGGGTACGTTTGGGATTGGCGCGCCACATAGGGACTTAGCTTAGAACGTTTTTTTGCTAGGTGTGGCGCGTTGCTAAATGGCTTTAGCTAAAATAAGGTGCGCATAGAAACACGGACTGGGCATGGCCTCCACCGCATGCGCCGGCCGCGGTGCAGGCGGGACCGAGTACCGGACACAGTTACTCTCAATGAAGGCTTTGGCTCGAAAGCCTGAGGGGGCCGACATAGCATTTCGCCAGAAAAGTCCCGTGAGCCACCCTGATAGGGCGCAAACTGTTGTTAAAATTTCCAAGCCCAGAGGTTGCGTAATCCATTTGGGTCCTTGAACGGGGGGGTCTCGCAGGCAGAGAACAGTGATCTCATGTTGTTATACGCTGTAATCATCACTGAACTCTTTAAACAAAAACTTCTGCGCCTATATTAACTGTAAAGATAGGCTTATTGTGGATTTGTTTTTGGGTTTTGACCAGCTTTTGTTGTTCTTGCTTGTATTTCTGTTACACTTTTCTTTCTGTTGAAAGGAAATTTGTACTAGATATCAAGCAAGGCTATAACTCACTTGTTCGTTTTAGTAAACTTATCTAGTAGCCAAAAAATGCGCTTAAAAATGTCCCCTGTTCCACTTGTGCTGGTCAAGCCTGTTTTTTTTTTTTGTGGATTTAGATTAACTTAATTACTAATTCAGTTCCGTAACCTACTTGGCCAGGCCACCTAGTCATAATGGGGCAATGACTGCTTGGGTGGTTGTAAAACACGACAGACTCACTTTTTACCTTCATAGGCTATTTTGCGACGTTTGTATGCAGGGCAGTTAGTTAAGGCAAGCTTGTATTGTGTTTTTGATGTCGGCCGTGCAGGGACGGTGGTGGTTCAAACGTTTTTTCAGACTTTCCTCTTGATGATGCCTGAACTTCTTGATTGAAGCTGGTTATGAACCAAGAGCCACTATCATCAATATTATTGTGACTTAAATTTTGCTTGCGTTTTCCCTCTTTCATCAACAAAAATGTGGGTAGAGTCTACTTTAACTATCCTTTATTTCTTTTTAAGTAGACCAGTTCTTGGGGGTGTTGTGCCTTTTTACATCAGCCGACAGATTCTTTAAACATCATTACAGTATTGTGTTTATTTATGCGTCGCTCTAACCACCTGAACCACCATCGTCAAGTGCTCAGAAAGTAATAAAAAGTCAGAATTGAGACTTCAGTGTGTACACTCTCAACTATCGTTTACTTCATTCCAGGTGTGTACTACTTGTGTTAAATACTTTGCTATCAAATATCAAAACATTTTTGTTTTATCTTTCAGGACCTGCTTTTGATCGATCTATTGTGTTGTATAAATTTGGTTCAATTTAATCTTTGTTATTGAGCATTTCTACATTGCTAAGGTAATGTGTATGTGTCATCGTTCATCAATGACTTTTTCATATTTGGAGTATTAATATATTTCCTTAGTTTTTTTGCAGGTTTTAACAAATTTTTGTGTTTTTTAGGAATGTATCAGTTACCTTATAGTTAAGAAAACTTTTTGCAGGTTTTAACATTATCTTATTAAACATTATTTCAGGTTTATTCATTATTTTAAATAAACATATTTGCAGGTTTTTTACATTATCTTATTAAACATCTTTACAGATTTTAATCATTATTTTAAATAAACATTTTTGGAGGTTTTAGCATTATCTTAAACATCTTTTCATATTTTAATTATTGTCATTTTAGTCATTACATTTTAGTGATAATATAACAGTTTGTTTTCATGACAGATTTAGGCATTTCTTGTTATTTACAGGTTTAGGGTGTTTGTTTATGTGGGTTAACAGTTTATTTTAACGTTCCTGATTTACAGATTACATGTTTTTTGTTGTTTACAGGTTTAGGGTGTTTAGTTATGTGAGTTAACAGTTTATTTTAACGTTCCTGATTTACAGATTACATGTTTTTTGTTGTTTACAGGTTTAGGGTGTTTGTTTATGTGGGTTAACAGTTTATTTTAACGTTCCTGATTTACAGATTACATGTTTTTGTTGTTTACAGGTTTAGGGTGTTTGTTTATGATGGGTAACAGTTTATTTTACATCTGCTGATTTACAGATTACATGTTTTTTGTTCCTACAGGTTTAGGAATTTAGGATGTTTATATAATTAGATTAATCTTTTTTATCTTTTCAGGTTTACAGTTTATTTCTTTTGTTAACAGGTGTAGGAAGTTGCCTGTGTTAGGTGCTTTATAGTTTATTTGTGTAATCAGATCTAGGGTTTTGACAGACTCGTATATTAAGAATTACCTGTTTTTTCACAAGTTTGCAGCTGTTTGCTGGCTTGGTTCTTTTTGTGTGTTTCAGGCATAGGGCTTTTGCTGTTCTTGTGAAATACAATTTAATAGATTGCTGCAACTGATGTTAATTGACCAATATTGTTGTAAGTACTTGCATAAACATTATCAAAGTAAACTCGTTTTACATCTGTAGCTCCATTTTCAGAACTTCCATTAATTCAATCTGACTTTCTGTACATTAGAAGATCAGTCAATGAGAAACTGCTTCAGGTACTATGCTTTTAGCAATATTCATAAACCTAAATGTTTTCATAGGATTTTAAGTGTAAGTGTATATGAGTGGTCACAACCTGCATGGAGCTAACACACCTTAATGCTCACACGCATATTGAAATTAGTATTGGTTTTTAGGCACAATCAATTTGCAATGAAAAAAATACATATTTATTTAACACATTTGCTTGCAATCATTTGTTAGTTGTGACTCCCTGTTTACAAATAAAATGTTGTCCAAGATATATATTTTGCCACATATCTACCAATTTCAATAGTTATTGCTGACATGAATGATAATGAGATATTCGTAATTTAATTTTACCTTTGTATTTCATACCACATGAACTCCTAAATGAGATGGATCTTTATGCAAGAAAAACAACAAGGAAGTACTCTAGTGGTTCCCTCAAAATTGCAACACTAGGGAATCAACAAGGTACAAAATTTAATTTCATACTTTTGCATGTTACTGACGTCCAACAAATACATTCAAATTCAGTTTAACACATAACTTTATTGTGCGATTCAGCAAGCACTTCAATCTTTCTTGTTAAATGATTGTTTTAATGAACCATATGCAACCACATGGGTAGTGCAATAAAATAAATTTGTTTTCAACATAACCTTTTCGTTTCTAAAGGACTGGTTTATATTCTGTAAGTTGCTAAAATGGTTCCAATCCACTGCTCTAAGGACTATATATTGGTGAATTGTCTAATAACTTGAATAGCTTTTGTTGTCTAAATGGTTTATGCTTGGTGTGTATTTTAAACCCAATACCTCTGAATTTCAGACAACATGACCTTCAATAGCGATTGATTTTGATGCAAAAAACTCTACAAGCTGTTCTCCAAAATCAACCTCCTGTTAACTAAGAAACTTAACAACTGAATTTGGCAGCCTAACGTGGCTGTATTGATGTACAGTGGACCAACCTTCACTGCTCATGTGGGATAGAAAATTGAAATAACATTGATAATGACTTTGCTCATACATGCACAAGTGCAAACATACTTTGGATTAGGACACTCTTATTGTAATGTTTGTTTAGCTTTTTAGTGCAGTAAACTATTGCAAAATTGTGTATGTCAATTGTTGAACAACATAAAACATTGTCAAAACATATTTCTTTCTATTGTAAATTCGTATTATTATTTTTTAATTATTTTGATGTAATTGACACAAACAGGTTATCAGTTTTATGCATTTATCTGTCTGCGTAACAAATTATGACAACTTTGATTTTTAAATGCGATACCACAACTGGGCATACAGCATAGAGACCTTATAGGTTGAAACAGTGTGCACTGTCTGCAGTTTTTTTTAATTACTTAGCCACAGGCCTGGCTGCTGCGCTTTTAACCATTGTGATCTAATTGTGTTTTTACATTGTCATGTTTTACTTAGCCACCTTTCTCTATGCTTTAGTATACAGTATAGCTTCTGCACTTTTAACCGTTGTGATTTCATTGTTTTTTCTTATTCTGGGTCCATATTGCAAATGCTGTTACTATACCAAACTGTGTTCAATGGTCAGTTTCATGTTATTCTATACACTATTAATGGTGTTAGATCTGTTCTTTAAAGCCCAGTTTTAAATTGTAGTGGTGTGCATTTAATTCCTTTAATTATCGCTCACAATACTTATGCTGTAACTTCTGCAAACATGTTTGTCAATTTATTCGTTGAATTTAAGGACAAAGGACTTTTTACCAATCAATTTAAATTGAGTTTATTTAATTTGTGCACATCAGTATTTTAGTTGCACTGTAAAGGCCCGTTTACACTATGCGTAACGCGCTAGCGACGCTCAAACCTGCGTAAGTTTGTTTGTTTCATTTTTTCTGTCTGGTTTCGCACTTGACTGATTTCGGGCGCTCAAGTCTCGTAGAAATGAGCGAGCGATCGCCTACCGAGCGTTTTTCTGCGTATCAAGCTGCTTGAACCTGCGAAAACGGTTTGTGTTATCGGTGCTTGCGGGTTTGTAATTGGAAAAAAAGTGGTTCATTTGCCGAAAATAAATGATTGGCGCTATTTGCCTCAAATTTAATTATTTATTACATCGTTATGATTGTATGTTGTGTTTTTTGTGTTCAAATATTGTAATTAAGTGCATTTAAAATGTAAATTCTACCCAGTACAGGGTACTACATGCTACAAAAACATGAAAGTGAGATAAACATGCCGTAAATCTATACAACAACATACTAAACAATCCTGTATGATGACCGAGATGCAAAATCATGTTTACTAACAAAATATCATTTAATTTAGATTCATAAAAATCTTTTTCGAATCTAAAATAGGTAACAATGAATTTATGTGATGAATTATGGTCATCGATAGTTGCTGTGAGCTAAAAATGACGTCGGGTATGTTATTTAGTACACTTAGGTACGCGCCGAAATTCGTAGCGTAAATGGAAGGGGTCGCAAGGTTATAGGTTAGGTTAGGCGCCGCTAAGCACAGTGTAAACGGGCCTTAACTTAATAGTTCCGTTTGTGACCGTTTTTATCTATTTTTTGTTGCTTTGTAATCTTTATGGGTTTGTGCAAATGCATTATTGTTTTTCATGCCATAATTTTTTTTGGCAAACATTTTTATTAATTTATTTTTGCCACTGCGAATCCCTCATTACATAAACGTCCATAATATTGTACCATCATGTTGTAGGGTTTTTATTACATACCATACCACGGGTTACCATATTTGCATGAGCAAAATTCCGGACCGTTTCAATAAATGTCGTGTGTTTGTTTTTTCCTCCTTATACGGTTTTATCTTTCGTGCGTTTCTTAATATTCATTACGTGTTCAGTCAGTTTCGTCTGTTGAGCTTTCAGTTGAGGATTGATTGATTGTGTGTTCGAAGAACTATTAGATTTTTTTCTAATTTTAATGCCTTTTCGAGTACTATCCATTTCTGCAATAAAAAGCGGACGAACGACTTACTAAAATACTACCCCCAGTGGTAAAAAGTGGTTCATTTGTTCAAAGGGGCTCAGCTCAGTTACGAACAAAGAAATTACGTTCCGGTCTCGAAGGAAAAGCTTGACAAGTGTTTCAAAAACATATACCCGAGTACCATCACTTCGCAGATGTACCAAAATCTGCTAACAAATAAAAACATAATTAGATATATTTCAGATTTATAATACCATCATTACATTAGGTATTGCATTTTTTTATTCTTTGCAAATAGTTTTATATTTCTGTTTCCTTTCCTTAAGAAAACTTTAATAAAACAAAAAAAGACAAATCAAACAAACCTTATGATGCGCATCCCACGCGAAACATAAACCTCATGATGAAAAAACGTTGCGAAAACGATTTTGGTTTAAGCGCGCATCGTCAACGCCAAAAATATTTTTTTACGAAAATAAATCGCCTACTACTTTTTATTGTACTTCATTTTTGGCCTTAGTTTTGAAGTATCAGGCATTAAATATTTGTCTTATTATGATATCACAGAAAGACAATTGCCTGTTTGGTTTTTTTTTCACAGCGTATACACATTGGACAAAAAATAGGTTAGGTTTAACTGATCCTCATGTATTGCAACAACTCTACTATGTTGGATTGATCGTGGATTAAGCCAAATGTCTCTGCTCTGCACATATGGATTTATTACTTATGTGAAGCCATCTCAACTTTATGACACTGTTTTGAGGTAAACAATTTGCCATGTTAGTTTTCAGCTTTACAAAAAAGGATATGCTTATGTTTTTCTACTTAACCTGTATGTTAAACAAGTGGGTCAAAATTGTCCACACTTGATCAATTTCAGTAATTTTATTTTCAAAAAACATATTGTATGGAATTATCTAAACCAGGGGTTTGCAACCTTTGTCACTGATTTTTCCCGTTGTTATTTACTGTTTTTTGTAATTGTATGACAATAATGATGCAAAGAAATGCGAACAAAACTTTTAAAGTTGGGTTAATGCTCCCGAATGTTTTTTCTTTATGAATCTAAAAATACCCGAAACATCTGTTTACCGTAAATTTGCACAAACACACATGTGCTGACCCATTCGTATTTGCTTGCAAAAACAATCATATGTGTAGATCAAATGATAGTAAATTGGTAAATAGGATATAAAATATATAAAATATGTGTAGATCAAATGTTTATAGTAAATTGGTAAATAGGATATAAAATATATAAAATGGAAGTATATTAGAAAGCCACCTTTCTAGTGTTTTGTGATATTTGGTATTAGAGCCTAAAAAATAGTAATTTGTGGTTGGTATTTTAGCTGAAGCTAAAATATAATGCTTGAGCTTCTTTAAAAACATGTTTATGAAGATTTTCCGCCCAATTTTAGTTGGTGCCCTAATATAGCAATCCATTTTAATCCACTTTGAACTTGTCTTTTCCTAGGGGTCTAGATTCTGCAACCACAGGGTTTTAGTGATGATGAAGGGATCGAAAGTTCAGCAAGTAAACAAGGTAATGCTTGAAATGCTTGGTGTACAACTAAATGAACAATTTCTTTGTAAGATTTCCCTCCAAAGAACACAATCAATTTTGAAACACTGTTAACTTAAATAAATAATTTTTAAATAAATAAATTAAATAAATAAACTAAATGTTTCAACATTTACAGTTGTATGTACCATTGTGTTACATAAGCTCCATTTTTGTAACATTATCTCGGTTGTAGCTTGTTTTTCAACAATGTAATGATTCAAGCTGGGTAAAACGCTAAGAAAGGCGTTTGCTTGTGTTAAAATATATGGAAATTATCTGTGAAAATAAACTCTACATCAAAATCCTCCGATTGTGCAACAGAAATCATCTCAATGAGTCAATTTAGCACCGAAATATTTTTCAATACAACTTCATCTAGTTTTCTATGAAATCAAACCGGCCTTAGAAATATTTTAACTTTATTTCAATCTGTTGGTTGATATTATACTTAGTATTTCAGCTACTGTGGCCATATTTTTTAAGGATATATTCACAACGAATTTCGTTTGCTGTCAAACCACGCAAATTAATTTTTAAAACTTAATTAAAATCTGAAACTGATATTTGGTTAAAGGCCTTATTGTACTTAGTGCATCTTTTGTTCCTCATTTATTTGAATCTTCATTCTTTGTTGTGAAAACAAACACAGCTCCAATGTATTTCAGTTTGCCTCATTTAAATTTGCTCAAGATAGCTAAGAAAATATTTTGAGTGCAAAAAGTAGGAAGTCAACTAAGAGGGCATTGTGATGTCATACTAGGTCCAATACATATTGGGTCCAATACATACGTTTTAAAAAGTTGTGCACCAAATCCTGACTTTACTTCTGTCTTTAACAATAACAATCAATCCACTGTTAAATAGTCATGGTACTAGCATTATATTTGACCTTTTAGACTTGATACAAATCATTCTTTGCCGAATACTAAAACGGAAATAGCACAAACAAAATTGTACAAGATTTGTTTGATAATATTTAGCAAATATTATGTGCAGTAATTTGTTTGTGAAAAATTATTGTTTAAAATGCTGTTTTTTAAGCTGAACCAAGTTCCATGCTGCATCATGTACAAGTAAAAATGCATCAATATTTGTTGTTTCCTTTCTAACACTGTTTTACAGATTACGATCGCTCCGAGCAAAAACGAATGCGAGATTTTGAAAACAACACATCTGACGGTGAAATCCCTAACCCGAATGTGAAGCCCTGCCTTGATTTGTCTGTGAAGCGACAAAAAAACTGATGAAGGTAACATTTTTGTTCTGCGTTTTAGATGCACAAACACATTGTTTGTTTTGTTGGAGTTTATAAAAGTTTTATTGGCACAAAAAAAATAATCATTACATTAGAATATAATTGAAAAAATAGAATTATGTCATAATTAACATGACCTTTTAAAAACATTTAATCACATCCCTAGTTAATACTGCTATTAATAAAGGGAAACCTGGAAAAAAGACAGTTGTTATTTGTGTGTTGTCCAACTGGCAACATGAAATCACACAAAGTTGAGAACAGACTATCATTAATCTTTTGCCCTAGAAATGAATCATTATGGGTCCCCTTCCCTGAAGGGGACACATATTGATTTTACTCAAAATGTTTTTGTTTTGTTTTCTTTCTTTTTTCTTCTCCCCAAAGTTTGTCCGACTTGTTTTTTCATCAAATCCTTGATGGATTTGGATGAAATTTACACAAATGGTAGACAAAAACAAAGTGGGATGCACATCTACAGTAGTTATGTAGATGTGCATCCCACTTTGTTTTTGTTGATAACCCCAGTATTTACCCCGCTAGGCCCCTAAAATGGGTATTTTCCCCCGAAGTTTGTCCGACTCGTTTTTCTATCAAATGGTTGATGGATTTGGCTGAAATTTACACAGATTATCTACAACTTTGCATGTGTGGGGACCCATGAGTTTTTGCTTGCAGAAACAACCAAGGTTATGAAAGACAATGGCCCAATACAAAATGGGACTCAATACAAAATAAGCATAGAAAATATATTTATGTTTTAAAATAGATCACACGAGCGATAAACAAACTCGTGTTTTGGAAGCTTGAAGTTAGGAAGTAGCCGTCAAACATTTCTATAAAACTCTAAAAGTTTGTTTTTTCCTGCTCTAAGGAGCGGCTGTCTGCTGGCAAGTGAATAAGCCACAAGATGCTTTGCCATAATATATGTGCCATGTTATTGTCAACGCAACATTACAGCATTTTCTTTCTACGGTTCTACGATTGTCAGATTATTTTTTTTTACCCCAGCAGAGCATTAAAACAGTCTTATATTCCCAGGTACATATCGAAGCACCCTTGTTTGCAGGCATCATGTCCTCACATCAACAGGGATCATTACCACTGCACTGATAGTGATTGTAACTTTCAGGTAATACACTTAACTTTACAATAACATATAAGACAGGTTAATCCCCTGCAAGTGGGCATTGTTCATACGACTTGCCAAGTTCTTATAAAACGTTTTCCATAAATGTATAGCGTCTTATTTACCTATTCTTAACGTTTGTGTTACGCATTACCTTTGCATTACTTAACTGCAAATACAGACAGACAAGACACTCTTATTTGATCCTAATTTTATTGGTCCTGAATTGTTGTAATCATTTGTTTTAATTGCAAGAAGATTTCATTAATAAGGAAAGATTTACTACATTAGTACGTTGTACTGCTTAAACTTGGTGTGTAACAAAGCGAGGTCTGTAAAGCTTTTTGTTGCAAAAAGCTAGATTTATTTTTCGTTGTAATTCAAATTCAGTGTCCTATTTTCCTGTTCTTAACTTTTCTGACCCTAAAATTCCAAATTTCTAATCTTTTTCAAATCTATCCAGCGCTTTACCAACAAGTCAGATGTGATTCGTCATTACAACATGCATAAGAAGAGAGATAACTCATTAGGTCATGGCTTCATGAGATTCCCACCAACAGACGATTGCTCGAGACAATTGGCAACTGTCACTTGAACGGGAAAAGCACCCACTACCATTGCTTGCATGTAGGTTCAACTCATCACTTGCATTTTGTAACGAAAGCGCGCTAGAAAAAGCTAACGTGCGCTGGGATTCGAACCCACGACAGTAGCTTATCTACCAACAAAGCTACTGAGTGTGGACAAAATACCCAAACTAACATTGAAACATAAATTTGTGAACAGACATGCTGCACGAAAGTCTACACTAGCACATCTGATGTGATGATGCATGAAAATTTCCACAAGAAGAACCAACAGTTTGTGAGTAATGGATTTAAGAGATATCGAGCCACGGAATCATGTGGAATGTCAGATTGTCCGTTTGTCAACCAACGAACAACTCACTTCCATTGCACGTGAGTTTCACACGAATGTCTTAGCTTATTCTTTCAAAAGCGTAGGCCGTGTGCACTTATTTATGTACTCGCGCGCTTACACTTTCCAAATGTAAGTAATTGCAAAATTCCATCAAAAGGCTTATGCAAGATGTGCGTTTTTTTAATCTCTTGAAAAGTATGTTTTAGTTACATTAAAAGTAGAATTTTGTATTTTTTTTAATTTGTATTTTACTGGCCAAGTTTTCTAGGAATTTAACTGAATTTAAACCAATGGTTCTTAAAGCTTCAGGTCTTTACCCAAACTTGTTTCTTAAACCCTTAATCTCTCTGCTTTAATCCCTAAAAGCAACTGTTTTCACTCAAAAGCATATTAACCCGGGTTGAGAGTAAACTTCAGCCGGTAAACTTCTGTGGACGTCGAAGTGTCGGAAAAATAATACATTTGCCAGAAGAGCTCTATTAGCAATAGCTTATATATTCAAAGATTGATGTTTTAAATTTTAATTTACTTGTTTTAAAGTAGTTGTTTATTTTTCCTAAGAAATGTTGTTTACAGCCCTTGACAAAAACAAGTAACATATATGAAAAAACACTAAATTTTTAGTCCAAACGTTTGTTTCAGATTTCCGACATGTGCTTGGAACCGCACAGCAAACCACTTTCACTGTTTGCGGAATAATTGCGGCTTTTCATTCACGTCAACCAGCCAGTTGGTGTCGCACAAGAGGAAACACGACCGACAAGATTTTGTGGGGTTCGACAGTCTAAGCTCAAGTAAGAAAAGTTACTTCGGAACGTATTTTGAATGAGAAATATTACAAAAATTCTTTTTTTCTGCACAAATTTTCATTTTTTCTATCAAAACTTTAATTTCTAATTTCTTCATCTTCTGTTAATCTTGTCGCCACTGCAACTTTCCTGGAGCTTCTCCCTCCTACTCCCACTCTCACTTCTCTTTCCTCCTCATGTTCTTCCCGTCCTACATCTGCTCCGTGCGCTCCACACCTCACTCCAGCGGTGGTGCAGCAGTTCTTAGTGAGACATCAACAAGCCCCGGTGACCTTTGGACGACCCCCGTCTTATCTGGGTGTCAGGGGAAATCCCCCAACCCCAGTTTTGATGCCATCTTTTATTTACCTCTACGTCATGTCGCGATTACTCAACCGTGAGATTTCTTTTCCTTTTCTTGCTTTCTATGAAACTTTTTCTTCACTAAAACCTTGTTCACTTATTAGGGATGCGAAGAGCCGAGCCGAGCCAGGACCCGAGTACTCGGTACCGAGCATTGCTATTTTTGATAAAACAGTTTTAGCATCAATCCCAACAACTGTAGCAACTGGTGGGTTTTCGTTTGACTTCTTACACTACTTTGCACTGTAACTTGCGGGAAATATAAACCACTCTGAAACACATTACACGGATCTGTTCATAAGTTTAATGGCAAATATAACAACCCAAGTAGATGTGGCCTTCAAATCACTGATGATGGCGCGAGCATTTGCAAAATTATGTATATTTGCCAGATCTGTTCATAAGTTTAATGACGAATTTAACGGCCCAAATAAATGTTAAAAGTGACATGCTTTTTCAAAAATCTAAAGAGCCACATCGGTTACACCCGTTTACTTGATTTAAAAGTTTTGAGTAATCTTGAGTTTAGGCTTGACACAAGTTTTGTGAAAGCGTCTCATACCAAATGAGCTCAATCTTAGGTTAAAAAAAATATGTTTCTGTGTTTTTTTCTTCACCAGAATGACGTGTATGCGTCGTGATTGCAAATATATGATGCAGAATCACTGGCACTGCACTCTGAACCGGTGCAGATACGTTTGCAAGTCGCTCGCCAAAGCTTAAACGCACAGGTATGTTAAGTATCATGCTGTAATGTGATCAACACCTAACTGTTCTACATTTATTGCTTCTGCTGCTATAACATACTGTCATTACACGCACACCAATACAACGGTCGCATAACATACTCAAAACAACGCCAGGTTATTTGCCTTGTTGGACCACAGGAGTATTTCGCTACAACGAAAAAGCATAGTTTATGACGTCATGGTTTTGGGCCCCAAAAAACGTAACACCAGCATAGGGCATAAAAACTTGAAATTGAAATAAACAATATCGTATTTTTTCTGACACTTGTTTGTTTTCATCCAGACAAGCCCACGACAGTTTGGAAGCTTATGCGAAAGCGGCAAAAGAATGTTTTCGAAGCTACACAGTGAAGAAGATGTGTCCTAACCCGGTGAGCCATCGCTGCTTGTTTATAAACTATGTGCTAGTGCTAAGCTTTCTGTTTCATCGACTTTTATCTCATGATTAGGGCAATGGCTCTTAACCTTTTTGGTGTAGTTTCCCACTAAAGTCAACCACCAACTTCGAATTTCCCACTTGTAATTTAATGATGTTTTGTGGCCTACGTTAAAAAAATCTTTACATGAAATAATCTTGTGAAGCGATTTGGTCTTGACCTTAAAGGTATACTGCAATCTTATTTAGTTTAAATAGTGCTTCTGGGAGAGATTAAAGTTTTTGGAATATTGAAGAGTCTCCTCTGCTTGCAATAGTCATTTATTGCATCACAATCAACCAAGGAAAGGCTTTTATTTGCGCCAAATAGCAAAGTCATTGATACTTTTAGTCTTGCCTGTGATGTAACAAATGGTCTTCGGATTTGTATGTGTCTTGTAAACCTAGGTGGAATTAATCTTATATATTGGCGCGGAAAATTTTTAGTAAAGTAACTTTTAACGGTTAATCAAAGCCGGATTCGACCCTCGGGCCCGAGTTTGGTTACCCAACTTACATAATTTCCCTCTGAAAACAAGAACCACTGATTTAGGGCCTAATGACTAAAAATGCGTCCCGTTTTATTAAAATATTTGCTGCATAAAGCAGTCTGAAATTGCAAATTATTTTCTTATTATAGTTTGTGGCCCCTTTTCGCTGTGACTGCTACCCAAAACACTTCCAACCAAAAATATTCAAGTGTTTCCGAAAAGATACTTATGTTATGTAAGTCTAAGATGAACATAATTTCATAACTGGGATCAGCCCTGAAGCGTGAATCGCACCGCAGACTAGATTTTTTTTATTTATTCAGAGTTGCGAGTTTCGGTTGAGGGGACATTACCACTGCTTGAAGCCCGGATGTCAGTTCGTTACTATAGAAACGTCGAAGCTTCTCTGGCACATGAATAAACATGAGAAGATTGCGAAAAGGTAGGCGAGCGGATGCGGAAGATATGGTGGGTTTTAAAATGGTGCAAGTTTTTAAAATTAAATGGCGAAAAAATTCCCTTTAATGGTTGGGACCATATTTTAAGAATTTTAACAATTCAATCCACTATTATCTTTTTTTAATGCTGCAACTTTGGAAAAAAAAACGGCAAAATTGCTTTCTTTTTTACCAATTTAACTTCAATCAACCTTTAGCCTGTCTTCAGGAGAAATCTTTTTAATGTTGCAAAATTGCGAATTGATACGACAAGAATGTTTCCTTTGGTTTGGGATCTTGTTTTACTAAATGTAACATTTAACTACGCCTTTAGTTCGTCTGTAAGAGATAAAACAATTTGTTAGCTATCTCAAATTGTAAATTAATCTTTAAGCAAATTGGGTTTAAAACAGTTACGTGGTTAAGTATTTGTTTTTGTTTTTTACCACATTCTGATATTTAAACACAATGTATATCTAAGCGATATATTTTGTTTGGAAAATAATTGATTTTAGTAAACTGTACATTTTTTGTTTCGTAGATTGCAAGTACAACGGATTGTCCAGTCATTATCACTGCATAAGAGCCGGTTGTGCTTTTTCTTTCCAATATAAACATCAGATGTCAACTCACGTGAGAAAACATCTGCGCAGAATGTTGGGGAGCAGTTACAACGGAATGGGTGAGATACAGAAATATACAATTGTGCAGAAACAGATAAAACAAAAACACGTGTTCAGTCGAAACATGAAAAAAGTTTGTACGTATACACACAAAAAAAACTTGCACCAAAATGCCACACACAGACACGTACAAAAACATAAAAATATACAGTAAAAACAACGTAAGAAACAGTTTGCTTGTGTGCCTGCAATATTTGATTCATTGCTCTGAAGCTCTACCGTCCTGGTGGGCAAACCTGACCGACAAATTTGTTAAATATGCCACCTAGTGGACGAAACGCTTGTTCGGTATTTTCCAGAAAGAAACAATTCTGTAAAACATCTTGCACAAACAAACACAAAAAATTATCGTCAAAGACACTAAGAGTTTTAAGATTTCTATTATTATTGCAGATATGACGTCAGACACGACTGACATCGACCACAGCAACGTCGATTCCGGCGACGACTCTCTACCGCTGATAGTGAACAAAGCGCACGAGAACGAGCAGCGTCCGGGCGTTGCCATGGATACGAGCCAGGTACTGACAAAAGAATCGAAAATCTTTGCCTGAAAATTATCACGAAAAATACGGCGTCTGATATGCTTGATTCTAATACAAAAGTTGCATCACAAAAACCTGTTAAAAGTTTAAAATATTACTTCAACAATATTTTTTCTTTACAGCAGGGGTTCCCAACCTTTTTTGCTGCTCGTACCCCTTTGTCAGGTCAGACCATTCTTCGTACCCCCAAAAAATTGTGATGGATTTTTTTAGATATATATTGCTAAATTAAATTGCTTTTATAGCTCAATTAAACGTAAAACCAGTGTTTCACACAAAAATGCAAAAATAAATTAAGTGTCAGTTATTTTGTTTGTCGCCAAACGATAGGTCGATTTTACTCAAGGCAACACGTAAATCCTCTATCATATTTGAATTTTTTTATATTCTAGACTTCTAGAACGAGCAGCAGTGTTTCCAAAATTTTGCATAACATTTAGTAGTCTTAATTCTAGCTGTTACGCAAAACAAAATGGTGGTGACAGTTCATTTAATATAAAAACAATGAGATGTTCGTTTTGACCCTCCTACTTTCTCTAGTTTAATAGGTGGATAGTAGACCGTTTGTGGCAGATTTACAGAAAGACTACATTGAATGCCTCCTTTATCTGTGCATTTTCTTCCCAACTTTTGTGCTTTTTGTTGTTTATTGCTGACAGCAAGTATAAAAGCATAATTATGAGACAATGAGGCTTCTTTCTAAATAACAACAGTTATTTGGAGATAATTGTTATTTTTTGAAAGCAAATGCCGTATAGGCATAATATCATTTACAATTTCAAAATAAAACTGTACTGTGAAATCTGTTTGAAAAGCTGCTCTGTGACCTAAGGATCTTCGTACCCCTTGAAGTTCAATCTCGTACCCCCAGTTGGGAACCCCTGCTTTACAGAAACCGTCGAATTTCATGCATGAGTTGAGTCGACATCACCTAGCGATGTTGGAGCAAATATCGAAAGGTTCAGGGTCGAAATATTTCACTTATTTCGCTTCGACCGAGGCGAGCTGAATTCATTATTAAGTACTACTTACATGAAATATTTCAGCAACACAATATATTCTCCACCCAAAAGTTCTCTGGCAGTTTTGTTTGACCAAGCTCCTTTCCATGTCCGTTTCATGTTTTTAATCCAACATATCTAAACAAAACTGTTTGAATGGAATTTCAGAATTCCCAAACAAGATGCCGTCGACAAACGGTGATTACCCTGATAAGATACCGGAAGAGGAGGGGAATTCGTTTCATTTTTCGGACCCGGAAGTTGTCAACAGGTGAGGAAAAGTTTCTCACCGACTTGTTTCGCAACCTGAACTTTTTTCGTCCCGTTTCGTTTTGATGCAAAACAGTTGAAGTGTCAGGAGTTTAAAGCGAACAAAAAAGTTTCACAAAATTTTCACAAAAACACGAAACCCAGAGAAATAGTTGGTATTCTCATTGGAATATTTTTTGACAAAATAGCAAAAGAAAACGTTTAGTAAAAACTTAATGACACAAAACGTATTTCTTATTGAAAAGTCAAGCAATTTTAGTTTTTCGGTTTATTTATTCAAAAACCTTGGCTGGGATTTCCCGAAATGTAAAAAAAATCTTGTTAAATGTTACGTCACTATTTGCGATCATGGCGTCATAGTAGTATGACGTAACAGTTGAAACTCTTAAATAAAGTTCAATTTTTTTTGAACAGATTCGTTCCGAAACCGAACGACAAGAATCAATTGATGTCCGCCAAATTCCGAATCAATAATGACGTCATAGATGGATTTCGAAGGTTCGAGTCTTCGGAGAAGTGTGGTGACACTCAGTGTCCGCATGTGTTTAAAGTACGTCATAATTCATTCATAGAAATCGTTGTCATGTAAATAAATATTTACTCAGAGAGAAAAAAAGAGGATCGATTATTGTAAACCACATTTCCGTAGCAACGTATTTTCCCATTATTCGTGAACAATAATATCTTTTTTCGTTTTCATGTAAATAAGTATTTACTCAACATAAAAAATGTGGGCTATGAAGGTAAAAATTGGCCCTCTTCACAAATTTCGAGGGTAAAAGATAATTGAGAACATATCCTCCTTTCTGGTGATGAAAGCATAGCAAGCCTGCTATAATCCCTTTCCCACTTGCAGGTTTCGCATTATCACTGCACGAGGGACGGATGCATGTACAGATTCACAGGTCGTACTCACATGTTCAAACATCAGCAGCATCATGAACGTGTGGCCGGTTGGTGAGGGACGACTTCAAACGGTTCAAGACAACACAGGATTGTGAAGTGGATGGTTGCCAGTACATAAGCACCAGCACACATTTCCACTGTCTCAGATGTCAGTTTAAGTGAGTCTATTCGATATTTGCTACAAACAAACCTTGGACTTACAAGAGACTAAGGGAGTTTTAAAGTCATGTTTTCCTGCACGAACTCGTTAGGAAACCCGCTTTAAGCTTTCAAAGTCGTGCATGTAACAAGCGCTATGGTTGGCTGCACGAAGCTAGTTAGGAAACCCGCTTTAAGCTTGCAAAGTCCGTAACAAGCGCTATGGTTTACTTTAGGCATCTTTATTAGAATTTTTTCGTTGCTTGGAAACAAACTTTGTATTGTGACGTGACATGTGTACAGACAGTGCGAAAGTTGGAACACATCGACGTCAACACGTTAAAGCTGATACACTTGAACAATCGGGTTTCGAGAGATTCAGAGGAAAGGAGGATTGTATGCGGGACACGTGCAAGTACAGGTAACAATCAAGCTATGTGATGTCATAAACCAGAGGACATTCTGTATGAAAGCATCAAGCTAATAAATGATAAGTAACAGCAAGCGGTGAAAACTCTTTCAACCTACAAGGTTTCATGTAAAAGTAGTTTTCTGGCAGAAGAGTATGAGTTGGCGGTCGATTACGTCACAGAAGTATGACGTAACAACTTGAAACTGTGAAATAATAATTGAAATTCCAACATCCGACAGAAATACTTCCCACTTTCACTGTCTGCAACCGGTCTGTACTTATTCGGTGGTCGGTCTGTCCGGCATAGAACAACACGCCAACAAACATAAGAGAGGAATTCTACTCGCTCAAGTCTGCACAAAAGCCGGGTATGTCATCACCCTGTTACTTCATGATTGTTTAGTGAAAAATATCGCAACTTTTGATGTTTTTTCCGCAGACAAGGCATTGAATACAGCAACATGTCACAAGCCTGAATTCCGCTGAATCATCCTGACTCAGCATTTAGCGCCCCAACCTCAAGCGGTGCCTACCCACAATTCAACGCAGAGTCGTACGCTCGAGTGAGCACTCACAGCAGCCCCGTTCCGGATGAAAGGGCATCGCCACAGTTCAATGCTGCTGCCGTTGTGACGCAACAGTTTAATCCTAGTCTCATGCAAGGAAACGCAGCCTCTAGTGTGGCGATGGACCTCTCTGATTCGCTCAATCTGTCTGTCAATCAAAATCACCAGGGCGGGGTTACAAGCGTGATGACAGGTTACCATGCAGGCATTGGACTTCTAACTTTCCTGGTTGTTATTTTTCCCGTAGATTAAATCGTTTTTCTCCCGTGAAAGATTTTTGCGCTTGTTATAGTTGGTGGTTAGAGTTTTATCGTTGTTGGATCGAGTTTCTTTTCACGTTATAGCGACTTGCCTCCTGTTTATGCAAAAGCCCGCAGCTTTTAGCTTTTATGCGCATTCTTTTGACCGCGAGTAACCTTGACGGCGATGAACTCTTCTGTACGGGGTCAACGACCTTCTGTAACCTTTTATCAGCTCGTTTTTAGCATCGAATAAACAAAAGCCTGTTTTTTTGCGCAACATCCTTCTATGAAGTCATAGTGCTCGATTGAAAGCCATAATCTTTACATTGTTGTGTCAAACACAATGCTCTGTGTGACGTTACAACGGCATCCTGCCTACCGTGCTCATTTTTTGTTTATTTATTTAATTACTTCGTACTTTTGTAGTGTGCAGCATGTAACTGTGTTCGTCACGTACTTCCGTTTTGTTTTACTGGGGACCTGTTTTTGACGGGAACCTCTGTGATTGGTCGATTTTTTAACCAATCGAGATCACGATACAGTCGCGCAGCATAATGTCCATACTGTGAACAATAAAACCGTTCGAACACCAGCTAATGATCTTTATGACGTCAGCAAACGAATAAACGCCGATTGTGAACACGAAGTGAAATTTCCTTGTTTTTATTATGATCACTATTTTTTTGCATGTATTTTTTGTTTGTGATTCTTTTCAACCAAAAACGAGTTCTTGTCGATATGTGACGTCATCGAGCAGGTGCGTGTTTATGACGTCATGTGTGTGACGTAATGGACCGTGTTCCATCTTCAAAAAGATATAAATCCTTTTTTATCCGACTCGAGTGCTTCATCAACCCCTACGTGCTACGTAATACATTAATGACGTACTCGCATTATGACGTCTGACTGTGACGTAACAAACTGTGTAGTGTGACGTTTTACCGCGTGTGTGCTAATAGTTATAATATATCAATGTTTAGCGGCTGTACTTTTTGGATTGTTGTCGTTGTTTTCACTTTGGTTGGTGCCTCTTAGCTGGTGGAGTTGACTCGATCGTTGTGTATCTAGCGAACAAATTCTGGATTCGTGCATTTTCTCTATGCATATGTACATAAACAACATATTGGTCACTCCGGCAATAAAATGCATGCGTGATTGGGAGTTGGTTTGAGTCAAGTGAGTTATAGATTGGATGATACAGGGCAACATCAGCACAGAACTGTTTGTCAATCAGGTAATCAAGAAACCGCACTGGTGTTTTCCGTGTAAGCTGTTTTATTTGGTGAACAGAACTTGCGGGTTCAACCACCGTTGTAGGTAACCGCCTGTCTTACAAAACTTACCTAATACATTGTAAGCATCATTCAAATAACCGAAAACGTGACTCGAAAATTGACGTTGTGGTCAATCGCATAAATTGCTAGTTGCACTGAAAAAATGCAGAGATGTAAGCCTAAGATCAACGATCAACGTTATATTTTTACCATTTTGATTGAACTTGATTTAAAGATGAGGTAGGAGGCAAAACCTGTGGAAATTGAACATTTCAGCAACAAGCCACTCAAAATCGGGTAACTAAAAACATTGTTAGACTTCAAACTGAAAAAAAGCAAAAGTCTGTAATTTAATCAAATACTGCGGTATGTAGCAATCTAAGTCAAACAGAAACTAGAAAATCAACGATGCACATTGAATTTTACCAAATCTATCAAAACCTCAAAGCAAAGGAAACAAATTTGTATGACAAAAACTCGACAGTACATATAGCATTTCTATGAGCACAAAATTCTGACGACTTTGGTTTCCTTTAATGCTCTCAAAATAGGAAAAACACCGTTCGGTGCTTTTAACTCTCAATGAGTGGCAAAGCGGGAGCTGATCTAAATCCAGTCAAGTTGGAGCAAAAACAGTGTAGCCTATTGTTGTTAACGTGCTCGTCTTGCTCCTCCCAATCCTCTTCGGGGGAAAGGTGAGCGCGATGTCGCTGGAAGTCGATGCCTTTGCCAGGCCAGATCGCTTTTTTATTGCAGGGAGCCCACAAACACTCAAAAATTCGATTTGGCCTGGCAAAGGCATCGACTTCCAGCAACCTCGCGCTCACCTGCCTCAGAAGAGGAGTGGGAGGAGTAAGACGAGCGACGTAGCGGGTCGAATCGAGCGACTTGGTTCTGTCCAGCAGTCTTGTGATGCGCGAACTGCTGATCGATTGTGGGTTTTCATTTGGCAGCTACCCACATCGAGGCAGGCACCAGACCCATCCTTTGCCACACCTCTATGTCTCTCACGTGACCGCCGACTATTCAACCATGTCAAACGTTGTGACCACGTGATTGCATTGCAATGTACCCGCACACACGAAACCCACAAACGAAAGTTGGGTGCATCCATTGAAATAGCCCAAATTTTAGGCCTTGAGTGAAGCTCGTTCTGGGTGTTTCGACACACGGAACGTCGGCTCGTCCCCAGCTCCGTCACAGGTGACGTCAGAGCTCGGGAATCCGCTTCACCGCCGATTTCCCGAGCAATGGCGACAGTCTGTTTCGGCGGGAGCAGCGGGGACAAGTCGAGTTGGCTTCTGTTTGCAGCGTCGGCCTCTCGGCTTGCTCGAGAGGATCGGTGCTGGGCCTTGTGGTCGGCACCGCTCCTCTCTGGTCGCAAGTCGAGGTGTTGGCGTTGCCCGTGCCCAGTTGGGCGTGGAGAGAAGAAGGATTACATATACGAGCGCTTTTTTGGTCACTTGCTGCTGCTACGCTGCTCCATCGACGACGAGCTGTAAAAAAGAATTCGTAGCTAGCAGTGCATGATAAATGAAAGAGATAAGTGAAAAAGAGCCCAAAGCTCTTTTTTTGTCCAAAACGAGCCCGCTCAAAGCCAGCCAATGCGGGAGCGAAAGCATCCCGCAAGGCGGCAGTTTCTCAAACAAGAGAGGGGAGCAACGCTGGAGCAAAAAAGCCCCAGCATTGCGCCCACTCTTGTGAAAGAGGAGCGGAGCTGGTCCTTAGCTTATCAGGAGGCGATGGTACTGGCGCATCGAAAGCTCTACGTCACCGCTAGGCAAAGTGCAAAGCACCTGATCTGCAGTGACGCGTCGAGCCTGCGTGACGCAGCAAGACTTCACCTCTTAAAGCTAACAGAAAGCTGTAAAATTGACCTTTTTCAATCCTTTTACCCAATTTCTGTTTGTGGTTTTTCAGAACCTACTGCAATTGGACGTACGGAAAACGTTTTATTGCGTCACATAATGAATGGAAACGAGGCATGTATCGAGGTGGCATTAAGTGGCAGTGTAGCGACGACCAAATGTCGCAATTGCGCGGGCGCGCGCTCTTGAACGCCAACGCAAAACCGTCGCCACAACTAGACATCGTCCCCACACGACCGTCTAGCGGGCATTGGTCCTTTCGTTTGCGGCGTCGTCGGTCAAGACGACTTAGCACCGAAGCACAAGTCGCGACCAAGGACGCCCAACAAACGGGAGAGTTCCTCAACGTCCGGCCTCGGTTTGAACGCTGATCATCGGTGGAAGCATCGGCTGGACCTCGAAGACCACCTGCTAGCGCGACACTTTGTGTTTGTGGGCTCACCACAAACACTCAAAAAGGCGATTTGGCCTGGCAAAGGCATCGACTTCCAGCAACCTCGCGCTCACCTGCCTCAGAAGAGGAGTGGGAGGAGCAAGACGAGCGACGTAGCGGGTCGAATCGAGCGACTTGGTTCTGTCCAGCAGTCTTGTGATGCGCGAACTGCTGATCGATTGTGGGTTTTCATTTGGCAGCTACCCACATCGAGGCAGGCACCAGACCCATCCTTTGCCACACCTCTATGTCTCTCACGTGACCGCCGACTATTCAACCATGTCAAACGTTGTGACCACGTGATTGCATTGCAATGTACCCGCACACACGAAACCCACAAACGGAAGTTGGGTGCATCCATTGAAATAGCCCAAATTTTAGGGCTTGAGTGAAGCTCGTTCTGGGTGTTTCGACACACGGAACGTCGGCTCGTCCCCAGCTCCGTCACAGGTGACGTCAGAGCTCGGGAATCCGCTTCACCGCCGATTTCCCGAGCAATGGCGACAGTCTGTTTCGGCGGGAGCAGCGGGGACAAGTCGAGTTGGCTTCTGTTTGCAGCGTCGGCCTCTCGGCTTGCTCGAGAGGATCGGTGCTGGGCCTTGTGCTCGGCACCGCTCCTCTCTGGTCGCAAGTCGAGGTGTTGGCGTTGCCCGTGCCCAGTTGGGCGTGGAGAGAAGAAGGATTACATATACGAGCGCTTTTTTGGTCACTTGCTGCTGCTACGCTGCTACTCTGCTCCATCGACGACGAGCTGTAAAAAAGAATTCGTAGCTAGCGGTGCATGATAAATGAAAGAGATAAGTGAAAAAGAGCCCAAAGCTCTTTTTTTTGTCCAAAACGAGCCCGCTCAAAGCCAGCCAATGCGGGAGCGAAAGCATCCCGCAAGGCGGCAGTTTCTCAAACAAGAGAGGGGAGCAACGCTGGAGCAAAAAAGCCCCAGCATTGCGCCCACTCTTGTCCAAGAAGAGCGGAGCTGGTCCTTAGCTTATCAGGAGGCGATGGTACTGGCGCATCGAAAGCTCTACGTCACCGCTAGGCAAAGTGCAAAGCACCTGATCTGCAGTGACGCGTCGAGCCTGCGTGACGCAGCAAGACTTCACCTCTTAAAGCTAACAGAAAGCTGTAAAATTGACCTTTTTCAATCCTTTTACCCAATTTCTGTTTGTGGTTTTTCAGAACCTACTGCAATTGGACGTACAGAAAACATTTTATTGCGTCACATAATAAATGGAAACGAGGCATGTATCGAGGTGGCATTAAGTGGCAGTGTAGCGACGACGAGATGTCGCAATTGCGCGGGCGCGCGCTCTTGAACGCCAACGCAAAACCGTCGCCACAACTAGACATCGTCCCCACACGACCGTCTAGCGGGCATTGGTCCTTTCGTTTGCGGCGTCGTCGGTCAAGACGACTTAGCACCGAAGCACAAGTCGCGACCAAGGACGCCCAACAAACGGGAGAGTTCCTCGACGTCCGGCCTCGGTTTGAACGCTGAACATCGGTGGAAGCATCGGCTGGACCTCGAAGACCACCTGCTAGCGCGACACTTTGTGTTTGTGGGCTCACCACAAACACTCAAAAATGCGATTTGGCCTGGCAAAGGCATCGACTTCCAGCAACCTCGCGCTCACCTGCCTCAGAAGAGGAGTGGGAGGAGCAAGGCGAGCGACGTAGCGGGTCGAATCGAGCGACTTGGTTCTGTCCAGCAGTCTTGTGATGCGCGAACTGCTGATCGATTGTGGGTTTTCATTTGGCAGCTACCCACATCGAGGCAAGCACCAGACCCATCCTTTGCCACACCTCTATGTCTCTCACGTGACCGCCGACTATTCAACCATGTCAAACGTTGTGACCACGTGATTGCATTGCAATGTACCCGCACACACGAAACCCACAAACGGAAGTTGGGTGCATCCATTGAAATAGCCCAAATTTTAGGGCTCGAGTGAAGCTCGTTCTGGGTGTTTCGACACACGGAACGTCGGCTCGTCCCCAGCTCCGTCACAGGTGACGTCAGAGCTCGGGAATCGGCTTCACCGCCGGTTTCCCGAGCAATGGCGACATTCTGTTTCGGCGGTAGCAGCGGGGACAAGTCGAGTTGGCTTCTGTTTGCAGCGTCGGCCTCTCGGCTTGATCGAGAGGATCGGTGCTGGGCCTTGTGCTCGGCACCGCTCCTCTCTGGTCGCAAGTCGAGGTGTTGGCGTTGCCCGTGCCCAGTTGGGCGTGGAGAGAAGAAGGATTACATATACGAGCGCTTTTTTGGTCACTTGCTGCTGCTACGCTGCTACTCTGCTCCATCGACGACGAGCTGTAAAAAAGAATTCGTAGCTAGCGGTGCATGATAAATGAAAGAGATAAGTGAAAAAGAGCCCAAAGCTCTTTTTTTTGTCCAAAACGAGCCCGCTCAAAGCCAGCCAATGCGGGAGCGAAAGCATCCCGCAAGGCGGCAGTTTCTCAAACAAGAGAGGGGATCAACGCTGGAGCAAAAAAGCCCCAGCATTGCGCCCACTCTTGTCCAAGAAGAGCGGAGCTGGTCCTTAGCTTATCAGGAGGCGATGGTACTGGCGCATCGAAAGCTCTACGTCACCGCTAGGCAAAGTGCAAAGCACCTGATCTGCAGTGACGCGTCGAGCCTGCGTGACGCAGCAAGACTTCACCTCTTGAAGCTAACAGAAAGCTGTAAAATTGACCTTTTTCAATCCTTTTATCCAATTTCTGTTTGTGGTTTTTCAGAACCTACTGCAATTGGACGTACAGAAAACATTTTATTGCGTCACATAATAAATGGAAACGAGGCATGTATCGAGGTGGCATTAAGTGGCAGTGTAGCGACGACGAGATGTCGCAATTGCGCGGGCGCGCGCTCTTGAACGCCAACGCAAAACCGTCGCCACAACTAGACATCGTCCCCACACGACCGTCTAGCGGGCATTGGTCCTTTCGTTTGCGGCGTCGTCGGTCAAGACGACTTAGCACCGAAGCACAAGTCGCGACCAAGGACGCCCAACAAACGGGAGAGTTCCTCAACGTCCGGCCTCGGTTTGAACGCTGATCATCGGTGGAAGCATCGGCTGGACCTCGAAGACCACCTGCTAGCGCGACACTTTGTGTTTGTGGGCTCACCACAAACACTCAAAAATTCGATTTGGCCTGGCAAAGGCATCGACTTCCAGCAACCTCGCGCTCACCTGCCTCAGAAGAGGAGTGGGAGGAGCAAGACGAGCGACGTAGCGGGTCGAATCGAGCGACTTGGTTCTGTCCAGCAGTCTTGTGATGCGCGAACTGCTGATCGATTGTGGGTTTTCATTTGGCAGCTACCCACATCGAGGCAGGCACCAGACCCATCCTTTGCCACACCTCTATGTCTCTCACGTGACCGCCGACTATTCAACCATGTCAAACGTTGTGACCACGTGATTGCATTGCAATGTACCCGCACACACGAAACCCACAAACGAAAGTTGGGTGCATCCATTGAAATAGCCCAAATTTTAGGCCTTGAGTGAAGCTCGTTCTGGGTGTTTCGACACACGGAACGTCGGCTCGTCCCCAGCTCCGTCACAGGTGACGTCAGAGCTCGGGAATCCGCTTCACCGCCGATTTCCCGAGCAATGGCGACAGTCTGTTTCGGCGGGAGCAGCGGGACAAGTCGAGTTGGCTTCTGTTTGCAGCGTCGGCCTCTCGGCTTGCTCGAGAGGATCGGTGCTGGGCCTTGTGCTCGGCACCGCTCCTCTCTGGTCGCAAGTCGAGGTGTTGGCGTTGCCCGTTCCCAGTTGGGCGTGGAGAGAAGAAGAATTACATATACGAGCGCTTTTTTGGTCACTTGCTGCTGCTACGCTGCTACTCTGCTCCATCGACGACGAGCTGTAAAAAAGAATTCGTAGCTAGCGGTGCATGATAAATGAAAGAGATAAGTGAAAAAGAGCCCAAAGCTCTTTTTTTTGTCCAAAACGAGCCCGCTCAAAGCCAGCCAATGCGGGAGCGAAAGCATCCCGCAAGGCGGCAGTTTCTCAAACAAGAGAGGGGAGCAACGCTGGAGCAAAAAAGCCCCAGCATTGCGCCCACTCTTGTCCAAGAAGAGCGGAGCTGGTCCTTAGCTTATCAGGAGGCGATGGTACTGGCGCATCGAAAGCTCTACGTCACCGCTAGGCAAAGTGCAAAGCACCTGATCTGCAGTGACGCGTCGAGCCTGCGTGACGCAGCAAGACTTCACCTCTTAAAGCTAACAGAAAGCTGTAAAATTGACCTTTTTCAATCCTTTTACCCAATTTCTGTTTGTGGTTTTTCAGAACCTACTGCAATTGGACGTACAGAAAACATTTTATTGCGTCACATAATAAATGGAAACGAGGCATGTATCGAGGTGGCA